>NC_067437.1:16741990-17041990 GCF_009764475.1 Pristis pectinata | reverse complement strand
CCAAAGACGTACGGGTAGGTTAACTGGGTTTAAAAAAAATGGGCGGCGCAGACTCGTTGGGCCGGAAGGGCTTGTTACCACACTGCAAATAAAATTTTTAAAAAAAATTTTATTTAAATGTTAGCCTGTGACAGCCACATCCCAAACATGCACACAAAAATCAACAGTAGGCAGTTACAAAAGTCTTAGGGTCACTTGAAGTGACCATTACTCACAACTTATCTTCTTCAATTTCAAAATCCATGTCGCTGAACATGACCTCCTTCTCAACGTCCTGCTGCTTCCAGTTTCTGTAAAGTACATTGTGTTAGTGGGACCAGTCATACCTGCTCACCAGCAATAATTGCATTTATACAGCGTCCGTAACATAGTACGTTATCCCAGGGAGCTTCACAAGAACACTAGCAATCAATAGCTGACACTGAGCTACTCATGGGGTACCTTGGCACATGACCAAAAACTCACTGAGAGACTTTATTACAGGAGATAAGAGGCAGAGAAGTTTAGAATTGAAATTCAAGAAGTCGGGGCCTCAGCAACTGAGAGTCGGGCGGCCTGTGGTGAGCAATTGAAACTGAGGGTGTACTGGATGCCAGAATTGGAGGAGAGCAGAAAGGTCCGGGAGGTGCAGCGTTGGAGGGGTGATAGCCGTAGTGGATTGAAACTGATGGGCCTCGGGTTAGCCAGTGAGCACAGCGGTAACAAGCAGAATGACAGGTGGACTGTTGGGATACTGGACAGCAGGGTGATAGATGGCTGACAGAACGAGGGACGGCAGTGGAATAGTTGTCTCCAAGTTAACAGAGACACGGGTGAGGGCTTTAGTCACAAATGAGTCAAGCCCAAGGCAGAGCCAGGCGATACCTCAGGGGTGAAAATGGGTGTCGAGTTGATGTGTAGGTGTGAGGTCAGAGGTCGTCTCAGGATCAGATGTGGCGAACAGACTGGTTCAGCCACTGAGGGATCACGGCAGGGGCAAAGGGGACAGCGTCTGAGGAGCCGGCACATTGCTTCTGAGCTTCTTAATGTTTAGTTGGAGGATTCTGATCAGTACTGAAAGTCAACAGCATGACAACTTCGTTATAATGGAGGGGTGGAGAGAGGGGGTGGGGTGGAGAGAGGGGGTGGGGTGGAGAGCTGGGCATCATCAGTTTGAGTGGAAACCATCACTGTGTTTTCAGACGATGCAGACGGAGAGGCCACAAATGGATTAATGATCCATTGAACAAGCTCATAGGATTCCAATATTAAAAAGATACACCAAAGAAACAGGCCCTGCAGCCCATCGAATCCATGCTGACCATCGAGTGCCCATTTTTACATAATCCTGTGCTTAATGTTTCCCCTAAACATTGACACACCTTTACTCACAGAAGCAAGAAAGTTGCAAAACTTGATCAAGACAGGATTCCAACACAGTGACTGGAAACACAAAGTCCCTGAGATACACAGCACACAGCCCAGCCGCTGGGCCCACTCTGGCCATCAAGCACCCATTCATATTCTCTCCACATTCTCATCGACTTCCGCCAGATTCTATCACTGACCCACACTCCAGTGCCAGCCTCTGGATCCCAGACCCCTGGATCACAACCACTGGATCCCAGCCCTTGAATCCCAGACACTACGTCCCAGACCTTTGGATCACAACCTCTGGATCTCAATCCCTGGATCCCAGCTCCTAAGTCCCAACCCCTGATCCCAAACCTTGGATTCCAACCTCTGGATCCCACCCCTCGATCCCAGCCCCTGGATCCCAGTCCTGGATCCCACTGCTGATCCCAGCCCCTGGATCCCAGCCCCTGGATTCCAGTCCTGGATCCCACTGCTGATCCCAGCCCCTGGATCCCAGCCTCTGGATCCCACCACTGATCCCAGCCCCTGGATCCCAGCCCCTGGGTCCAGCCCCTGGATCCCACCCAATGGGTCCCACCCCTGGATCCCAGCCCCTGGATCCCACCCCTGGATCCCGGCCCCTGGATCCCACCCCTGGGTCCCAGCCCCTGGATCCCACCCCTGGATCCCACCCCTGGATCCCGGACCCTGGATCCCACCCCTGGATCCCACCCCTGGGTCCAGCCCCTGGATCCCAGCCCCTGGGTCCAGCCCCTGGATCCCACCCCTGGGTCCAGCCCCTGGGTCCAGCCCCTGTATCCCACCCCTGGGTCCAGCCCCTGGGTCCAGCCCCTGGATCCCACCCCTGGATCCCAACCCCTGGATCCCACCCCTGGATCCCGGACCCTGGATCCCACCCCTGGGTCCAGCCCCTGGATCCCAGCCCCTGGGTCCAGCCCCTGGGTCCAGCCCCTGGATCCCACCCCTGGGTCCAGCCCCTGGATCCCACCCCTGGGTCCAGCCCCTGGGTCCAGCCCCTGGATCCCGCCCCTGGGTCCAGCCCCTGGATCCCGCCCCTGGGTCCAGCCCCTGGATCCCGCCCCTGGGTCCAGCCCCGGATCCCACCCCTGGGTCCAGCCCCTGGATCCCACCCCTGGATCCCACCCCTGAATCCCACCCCTGGGTCCAGCCCCTGGGTCCAAGCCCCTGGATCCCACCACTGGATCCCGGCCCCTGGATCCCACCCCTGGGTCGAGTCCCTGGATCCCAGCCCCTGGGTCCAGCCCCTGGGTCCGGCACCTGGATCCCACCCCTGGGTCCAGCCCCTGGATCCCACCCCTGGGTCCAGCCCCTGCGTCCAGCCCCTGGATCCCGGCCCCTGGATCCCACCCCTGGATCCCACCCCTGGGTCCAGCCCCTGGATCCCGGCCCCTGGATCCCACCCCTGGGTCCAGCCCCTGGATCCCACCCCTGGATCCCACCCCTGGGTCCAGCCCCTGGATCCCGGCCACTGGATCCCACCCCTGGATCCCACCCCTGGGTCCAGCCCATGGGTCCAGCCCCTGGGTCCCACCCCTGGGTCCCAGCCCCTGGATCCCACCCCTGGATCCCAGCCCCTGGATCCCACCCCTGGATCCCACCCCTGGGTCCAGCCCCTGGGTCCAGCCCCTGGATCCCACCCCAGGGTCCAGCCCCTGGATCCCACCCCTGGGTCCAGCCCCTGGATCCCGGCCGCTGGATCCCACCCCTGGATCCCACCCCTGGGTCCAGCCCCTGGGTCGAGCCCCTGGATCCCACCCCTGGGTCCAGTCCCTGGATCCCGGCCCCTGGATCCCACCCCTGGATCCCACCCCTGGATCCCGGCCCCTGGATCCCACCCCTGGATCCCACCCCTGGGTCCAGCCCCTGGATCTAGGCCCCTGGATCCCACCCCTGGGTCCAGCCCCTGGATCCCGGCCCCTGGATCCCACCCCTGGGTCCAGCCCCTGGATCCCGGCCCCTGGATCCCACCCCTGGGTCCAGCCCCTGGATCCCACCCCTGGGTCCAGCCCCTGCGTCCAGCCCCTGGATCCCACCCCTGGGTCCAGCCCCTGCGTCCAGCCCCTGGATCCCGGCCCCTGGATCCCACCCCTGGGTCCAGCCCCTGGATCCCGGCCCCTGGATCCAGCCCCTGGATCCCACCCCCGGGTCCAGCCCCTGGGTCCAGCCCCTGGGTCCCACCCCTGGGTCCCACCCCTGGGTCCCAGCCCCTGGATCCCACCCCTGGATCCCACCCCTGGATCCCGGCCCCTGGATCCCACCCCTGGGTCCAGCCCCTGGGTCCAGCCCCTGGGTCCCACCCCTGGGTCCAGCCCCTGGGTCCAGCCCCTGGGTCCCACCCCTGGGTCGAGCCCCTGGATCCCACCCCTGGGTCCAGTCCCTGGATCCTGGCCCCTGGATCCCACCCCTGGATCCCACCCCTGGGTCCAGCCCCTGGATCCCACCCCTGGGTCCAGCCCCCGGGTCCCGGCCCCTGGATCCCACCCCTGGGTCCAGCCCCCGGGTCCCGGCCCCTCAGTTTGACTTTCACCTGATTCCAGATGTTGTTCCAATGTTGTTTTAGGTGACGTCACCCACGGGGCAGATTGTCCCCTCACATCCTCTTCCGCCACAACGACCCGGAAACCAATTGCATGACAAAACTAGAACTGACGTCACCAGGACGTACGTCACGGCGTAGCGGCGCGGCCGCCATCTTTAGTACTGGCGAGAGCCGTCTGGCGTGCGTGGAGATGAAGAGGGCGGGTCGGCGGGAAGGGGCGGGGCAGGAGTGGGGTGGGCGGGGCCGGCGGGAAGGAGAGGGGCGGGCGGGGCCGGCGGGAAGGGGCGGGGCCGGAGTCGAGTGGGCGGGGCCGGTTGGAAGGGGCGGGGTTTCCAGCCGCCAGTTCCTGATGCGGGTGAGGTGGGTGAATGTCCCGGTCCGGGCGCGTCCCCCGGGGTTGCACCGTGTCGGGCAGCTCCGACCCCAGAGACCCCCGGACCCTGTCCCCCCAACCCCGGGCTCAGCCACAGCCCAAAGTCAACCCACCCCAACCCCCTCTGTCTCTGCCCCCTCCACCCCTCCGCCCCAATCCCCTCCGCCCCTCCACCCCTCCGCCCCAATCCCCTCCGCCCCTCCACCCCTCCGCCCCAATCCCCTCCGCCCCTCCACCCCTCCGCCCCAATCCCCTCCGCCCCTCCGCCCCAATCCCCTCCGCCCCTCCACCCCTCCGCCCCAATCCCCTCCGCCCCTCCACCCCTCCGCCCCAATCCCCTCCACCCCTCCGCCCCAATCCCCTCCACACTCCCGCCTTGTTACATCTTCCCTCCCGGTTGTTATAGTATAGCACAGCACAGGACAGGCCATTCGGCCCACGCTGTTGTGCTGATCTTGATGCCAATTTGTACTAAATGTCCTCCTGTGTATCATCCACATCCCTCCATTCCCTTCATATCCATGTGTCTAAAAGTCTCTTAAACTCCACCAAACTGCCTGCTTCCACTACTATCCCTGGTAACCCATTCCAGGCACCTACCACTCTCTGCATAAAACACTCCCCCCTCCTCCCCCCAACCTTAAAAGCGTGTCCTCTGGCGTTTGGCATTTCTACTCTGGGGAAAGGATTCTGACTGTCTACCCTGTCTATGCCTCTCATAATTTAATAAACCTCTATCAGGTCTCCCCTCAGTCTCTGACACTCTAGGGAGAACAATCCAAGTCTGTCCAATCTCTTAGCTCATACATATCTAGGCAGCATCCTGTTAAACCTCTTCTGCACCCTCTCCATCCTTCCTACAATGGGGGCGACCAGAACTGCACACAGTACTACAAGTGCGGTCTGACTGAAGTTTTATACAGCCGCAGCATTCCTTCCTTACTCTTATACTCAACACCCCTACCAAAGGCAGCAAGTATGCCCATAAGCCTTCTTCACCATCTTACCCACTTCCATAGCCACTTTCAGTGAACTATGGGCCTGGACCCCAAGATCCCTCTGTACCTCAAGTGCTATTAAGGGGCCTACCATTAACTGTGTATTTTCATTTGACCTCCCAAGGTGCAACACCTCACACTTGCCCAGATCAAATTCCATCTGCAACTTCCCTGCCCATATCTATAACTGATCTACATCCCACTGTATTCCTTGCTTGTCACCTCCCACTCAGTTCCTACACTGCCACCCCACAATATGTTGCTATCTATAAAATGCACTGCCGTTGCCCACGTAGGTTACTCTGACAGCATCTCCCAAGCACACAACCTCTACCACCAAGACAGGCAACAGCAGCAGGTGAATGGGTCAAAAACCCAGAACTCCCTCCCTAACAGCTCTTCACCCGAGGATTCCAGTGGTTCAATATGGCTCACCACCACCACATGATGGCACAGAATACCGGCAGCTGGAAGTTATATCACTTCTGCACAAAGCCTTGGTTAGATTAGTGAGCAAGATTGAAATAACTGGAATAAAAAGGGGCTCTAACAACAAGGATTTAAAAAACTGGCTAAGTAAAGAGAAACATAATAGTTAAAGTTTTTTTGACAGGAGGGAAACAGACAGTGGAGATCCCCAGGTACTGGAATACTGCTTTTTGTAATATATTAATTACAGAGCACAAGTTCCATCTGGATGTTACTTACATCCTCTGCAGTGAAGACTGATTCAAAGTATGTTTAACTCATCCACCATCTCCTCGTTTCCCATTATTAATTCCCCAGATTCACTTTCTATAGATGAAGGAGGCTGAGTTTATGGATGGAACTAGAAAGAGAAGTTCTATTGAATCTTTGGCTCTTCACAATTAATTATTCAAATGAACACTGAAACACTCAAACAAAAAAGGCGGTTCTGAATGTCAAAATTCCAAGAGGTCTTTATTTGAAGAAGATGTGATCTCCTAGCACAGAGCTTTACAGAACCAACCAGAGCACCAGCGAGGGCACTGATGTTAGAGCAACTCCCAGCTGGAATAAATTCACACGAGTGTATGAAGTGCACCACAGTAGAAGAGGCTGCACCACCACTGTCAGCTTTACTGGGATCACCCATGGTTGAGTGGTGTCTGGAGGTGGGGATTAGAGATATTTCCCCCGTGAGCTGCTTGTGAAGCTCACGAGACTTTCTATCCACTGTTTGTTGTTGATAACCGAAGTAAAACTGCAGCTTCAGTGCATCAGACTAACATTTTCAATTATTATTTATCAAGACCTTTCTGTGGACAGATACAGGTCCTCACCAGGTTCTGTTCCTGAGAACCGTCCGTAATCAGAATAGTTCTCAATCAGAAATGCGCCCGCCCGGCAATGGATTAAAATGAAAACACAGGCCAGTGTGTGGTAAATTCAGGGTGTTAACTCAATCATCCAGATTTCTCTGCAAGATACAATGCTATTAGCACGAACCGAGCCCCCACATGGGCAGAGGACGTCTACAGTCCCACAGCAGCCAGAAAATCCATCCTGCTGGTCTCTCAAACTGTACAGGCTATCCATAAGCACGGCAGTCGTAACCTGGGGAGGACCTGTTCTCATTAACACACTCTACTCAAATGGAACACAAATCAAAAGTACAAATCCCACATGCACCCTGCTCCACAGAGTCTTGGATAAGCTGCAACACCAGGTGTGGGAATCGTTTCCCTGTTCTTTGCCACTTCTCACAGCTCCAGCTCAACCTTCCCTTCCATTTGACCTGCATAAGGGACCAGCATCGGTCGAACCTCCTGCTCCAGGAACTTGATAACCTGTCAGGGCAGAAATCAAATTCAATTAAGCCCAGCACATCAGCAGCAGTCTTTGAATTTCACAAGATCTCATGGGATGCAGAGTCAAATCGTGGAAATATGCCTCTCCTCACCCAGGGAAAAGATTAACAACTTCAGTATTACAGAGAGACCAAGGTAAGAGAGGCACAACAGGAGGGCCAGACTGAGGGAAGGTCTAAACATCCCTGTGTACAGGTATAAAGGTACCATTAGGAATTATGCATTCGTGGTACGATTTAGATACGTTGTGCAAGCGTCTGCTTGTCAAGAGTTCAAGGACGTTCTATTTGCCCAGTTGCAGCAACATGAAGGAGCCTGCAGACAACACTGGCGATGGGCACGGGGTGTTGCTGCTTCAGGCGGCAGCGTGACAGGCACTCAAACTGAGGGGGAGAGAGAACAGGGTTCTCTAGGTAGCACAGTGACAAGGGCAGCTGTGGGCGTGTTGGGTACAGAGAGGAGTTTGAAAAGAACAAGCAGACTCGGCAGTGAGCCGTGTGGAATGTGTGGTGGTATTCTTGAAGTGATATTATAACACAGTGCCACAGTGAGGGGCGTGGGGGACACCAGTGGGTCCCAGTGAGGGGGGGGGGGGCTGGGGGGGAAAACACCTGTGGTGACAGTGAGGGGTGTGCAGGGCGCCAGTGGGTCCCACCGTGAGGGGTGTGGGGGGCACCAGTTGGTCCCAGCGCAGGGCAGCAGGCAGTGTTACCCTGCACCACAAACAACCACTTTGCTGGGAGCCAGGCGTCCGCTCTCACCTGCCGGGGGGCACACCCAACGAAGGACTTGGGGTCGAGCAGGGTCTGCAGCTGCTCGTGGATCGGGCTGAAGTAGGAGTCCTCCTTTATTCTGCTGATCAGATCGTTGTCGCCTCCCTCCTGTTTGACCACGGCTGCTGCCTGCTGGGAGAGGACACGGATCCGCTCGTGGCAATCCTGCAGGAGACGGCACAGACAGAAATCACAGGCAGGGTTATCACAGTGACACTGGAGACAATGCAGCCACAGGGCAGCTAAATCAGGTCACAAATGCCCAACTCACGTACAGTCCGTACACGTGAACGAGCGTCGGGGAGTCCGGCAGGATGGATGTGCTGGCAGCTGTGGGGCTGCAGGCACCTTCTGCTGTGTGGGAGCTCGGCTCGTGGCCGCATTTCTGACTTGTTCTCCGGAACGGAACCCTGCCCGAACCTGGGTTTGCAGATTGAATGGTGTCCGCTGATACCCCATTCACAGGGGACACCCTCCCACTGCACAGGCAGCCCGACACCCACGCAGCCTGTGTGGCCCAGGCGCTGCTGCTGTACCCTGCACCCCTCAGTCTGCTGCTCACTGCTGCATTAGCGAGGTCACCCTGACTCTGCACTCACAGACCTAGCTGCTCCTTTAGCCCACAGCAGCCGGCAGAGTGGCCACAGGCTTCCCAGAGACAGGACAAGCAACTTGGTGCAGGGAGTTGCTGAGACCGACACAGTTGGCATGACAGGGAGCAGCCCAACAATGCTGGCAGCACTGTGAACCTGACACCGATATAACCAGCACCGTTACAATCTGCATTTCCACTGTACAACTTCTGCACCATCGCACCTCTCCTCAAACTACTGAAGTCACCCAAAAATCTGCACAGCTACAGAATTACCAAACCGTAACAGGTGTGAACTGTTCTCCCCACCCACCTCACCCCAACACAGGTGAGACAGTTGCCTGTTCTCCACTGACATTCAGGAGACGATCTGACCCACAACGTCCTGTCTCCTCACATACGCATTGGAAGTCTCCTCCAATCCCCGACCCATCCCACCGTTGACCAGTCCCTTCCCCTGACCCATCCCACCGCTGACCAGTCCCTTCCCCTGACCCATCCCACCGCTGACCAGTCCCTTCCCCTGACCCATCCCACCGCTGACCAGTCCCTTCCCCTGACCCATCCCACCGCTGACCAGTCCCTTCCCCTGACCCATCCCACCACTGACCAGTCCCTTCCCCTGACCCGTGTCACCACTGACCAGTCCCTTCCCCTGACCCGTGTCACCACTGACCGGTCCCTTTCTCCTGACCCATCCCACCACTGACCAGTCCCTTCCCCTGACCCATCCCACCACTGACCAGTCCCTTCCCCTGACCCATCCCACCACTGACCAGTCCCTTCCCCTGACCCATCCCACCACTGACCAGTCCCTTCCCCTGACCCATCCCACCACTGACCAGTCCCTTTCTCCTGACCCGTGTCACCACTGACCAGTCCCTTCCCCTGACCCATCCCACCACTGACCAGTCCCTTCCCCTGACCCATCCCACCACTGACCAGTCCCTTCCCCTGACCCATCCCACCACTGACCAGTCCCTTTCTCCTGACCCGTGTCACCACTGACCAGTCCCTTCCCCTGACCCATCCCACCACTGACCAGTCCCTTCCCCTGACCCATCCCACCACTGACCAGTCCCTTTCTCCTGACCCGTGTCACCACTGACCTGCCTGTTGCCGCCGGCCTTCACCATGGCCATGATGATGTTCTCGGTCACCATGAACGGCAGCTCCTGACGGATGTGGCGTTCAATTACCTGCAACAGAAGATCACACAGCGATGGGAGCCCAGGGCAGGCAAAGCGTGCAGAGTGTGGGGCTGGGGTTGGAGGGGGAGGAGGGTGAGCACAGAGAAGGTGATGAGTATGGGGCTGGGGGCAAGATGAATCTGACCTTGGGCGGAGAGGGGGAGAACCAGATCTGCAGGGAGCTGTTCTGCACAGATGTACACCGAACATGCACCCCGTTGATAAGCTTAGGCCATCCACAGCAGAACAAGTTGATACCAGGAAATCCCCGGTTAAAGCAGAGCAGTGACATAGTCTTCATTTGTGCCTCGTGCACACGTGTACCCCGTGTGCAACTGTTCCTCGCAGATGCTCCATCACCGTCCCACCCACCAGCTGTTGAACGTCCTCATTTTCTTCTTCTCACATCACAAGATGCCCAATTTACTTCTAATAATTACGCAGAGTCTAAGATTTTATAGTTAATCGTGAGGAATGAAACTTAATTTTGATTATCATGTTTCCTCAGTACTTTAATGTTACAATCCGTTGCCTTAAAACAAAACGTTCTCCATTTCCTTTAAAAGAGTAACAGCTGTCCTATTCTGTCTGGCTCTTGTTCCAATCTCCTGAACTCCTTCTCAGCTGGTCTAATTCAATCCTATGGGGCTCTATGTTTTAGCGTTGACACAAGCTGGCCTTACCACTTACAACACAGCTTAAATGCTCAGAAACAGGAAGAGTTGCGGTCGCCTTCAGAGCAGAAGATAATTTGGGATTGCCCCCACAGATTAGGTTCAAAGATCTCCCTCCTCTAAGGACATGAAGAGAATTCACTGACTGTAGGGACCCTATACAGCACCGGTTGCAAATGCACTGCAGAATCTCAAATTCACATGACAATGCTGGGTGGGACCATCAGCTTTGAGGACAGACTTCCATTCACCGGACCAGTCATACAGCCGCAGCAGCACCTTAGCTAAATGGAGACACAAGAGGTTGTAGATGTTGGAACCCAGAGCAAAACAATCTGCTGGAGGAACTCGGCGGGTCGAGCAGCATCCGTGGGGGGGGGAAGGAATTGTTGACATTTCAACTTCAGGATCCAGATGCAGAGCCTCGACCCAGAACAATGACAATTCCTTTCTCACCTCAGATGCTGTTCGACCCGCTGAGTCCCCCCAGCAGTTTGTTTTATCTCCTTGACCAAGTGCCCTGGTTCCTCACAGAGATCATACCTTTGGGTAAACCACCAGCCCCTCCGTGATGTTCTGGAGTGTGCTCAGGATAACATCTGCAGTGAGGAACGACTCTGGCAGACAGATGCGTCTGAAGGGAGGGGGGAGAGAGAGAGAGAGAGAGAGAGGGCAGTGGTGAGGTTTAAACGTTGGGTGCGAGTGTTTGTGTTCCGATGGGGAGTGACGGGGTGGGGCGGCGTGCGGTCACCTGTTGGCACTGTCATCCAGGGTTCGCTCGAACCACTGCACGCCGGCAGTCTGCAGGGGGTCCAGGACCAGCGTCATGAGGTGGCGAGCCAGGCTGCAACAACGCTCACTGCGCATAGGGTTCCTCTTGTAGGGCATCGCGCTGGAGCCTGCAAACAGCGAGCGCTGGTGAACGGGCTGCCCCTCAACCCTGGCCACCCCCCCGCCACACCTCCCCCCCTCAACCACCGCCCCCTTGTTCCCCACCTGTGACCAGATGAGGACTCCCCAAGCAGGAAGCTGCACTGCACCATCTGGACAAGCCGTCCTGTCCATTCTGGGACTTTCTGGGGCAGGGCTGGCTGCTCCGGTGGAGCCACACCATGTCAGAGGAACACACTTGGACACCACCCCACCGTGCCCCCCCACCGAACCCTGCCCCCACCCCTCGCGGGGGCTCCACACTGCCCCAGGCCCTTCTCACCACCACGTTACTCACCAATCTGCTCCTTCTCAAAGGGCTCCTCAATCTCCTTCAGGTTTGCCAGCAGACGGATATCGGTGCAGATCTGTAAAGGTGCACTGGGTTATTGGTCACAGAAACAGGCCCTTCGGCCCAACTGGTCCACGCTGACCAAGATTCCCATCTAGGCTGGCCCCATTTGCCAGCATTTGGCCGATATCCCTCTAAACGTTTCCCATCCATGTACCTGTCCAACTGTCTTTTAAATGATGTTAATGTACCTGCCTCACCCATTTCCTCTGGCAGCTCCTTCCATATACTGACCACCCTCTGGGTGAAAAAGTTGCCCCTCAGGTTCCTGTTAAATCCCTCCCCACTCCCGTACTCAGCCAAACCCCTGCTCCCAACGGCTCGGTCCTACTGACACCCACTGCCCCACTCACCCACCTCGACGGGACGGAGCAGCTCCGAAACCGGCTGCCCCGCCAACACGGAGCGTCGTGTGGGACACAGTCCTCGCCTTCCTTCCCACCGACACCGTTTGCTGGGACAGGAAAAAATCCCACGGTGAAACTGAGCTCCAGGGAGCCAACATTTCCCAGGCCGAGCTCTCCCGTTTGCCCCTGGGGACTCCTGCCCCAGACCTCCAGCACAGACCTGCTTCACTCAGCAGGCTGGCCCTCACTCAGCGACTGGCACAGTGTGCGGCTCTCAGCAGCTCCTGGCAACTGCCCCCTCACCAACCACCCACAATACCAGGGCTTGACGCCATCCCTATCCCCTCACTCCACACCCCAACCCCACAGTCCATCAGTCACCCTCTCCTCATCCCCTGTACTGCCCCCACAACCTGCCACCCACCCTCCCCCACCAGCAGTCACCCTCGCTCCTGCACCCCCAGTGCATACCAAGCAGATACTCCACTGACCTTGTGCACTGTTGCCCCAAGGCTCGAGAGGACGGCCAACGAGTCGACGTCCACTTTGCGACTGTACGTCTGTCCTGTCACCATGTAGGTCCTGAGGGAAAAGGGCACTGTAACCTTAAAGTGATTTCCCCTGATCTGCGAAAACGCTGCCCGACTGAGCTGGAGGCGGCAGGTGTGAGAACAGTTCCTGCTCCTCTAACCTCACGTGGGAGGGGTGGAACCAGAAAGGGCCGGGGAGAGCGGACACTGTCTGCAGGAGGAGGGGGAGAGTGAGGGCGGAGGTACTGATCACACGGGGATGGAGGAAACTCTGACAATCTCCTAAAGAAGCACAGTCCAAAGTATCCTGACTGGTTGCACCACGGCCTGGTACAGCAGTTCCAACGCACAGGAACGCAAGAGGCTGCAGGCAGTAGTGGACACAGCCCAGTCCGTCACGGGCACAGCCCTCCCCACCACTGACAGCATCTGGGTCATGCCCCCTTCTTGCTGCTGCCATCGGGCAGAAGCCTAAAGTCCCACACCACCAGGTTCAGGAACACCGACCGGCACAACCCTAACCCTACCCCAGCAATGGAACACTAAAGACCACTGAGGGCACGGACCACCAGACTGAAGGACAGCTTCTACCCCACTGTGATAAGACTATTGAACTGTTCCCTTATACAATGAGATGGACTATGACCTCATGATCTACCTTGTTGTGACCTTGCACCTTATTGCACTGCACTTTCTCTGTAGCTGTGACACTTTACTCTGTACTGTTATTGTTTTTACCTGTACTACATCAATTCACTCTGTACTAACTCAATGTAACTGCACTGTGTAATGAATTGACCTGTACGATGGGTTTGTGAGACAAGTTTTTCACTGGACCTCGGTACACGTGACGATCATGAACCAACACCTCTTGCACTACCATGGACTTGTCTGTATTGTTTTCTTTCTGCACTCTGTCTTGTTTGACACATCTTGTTTTCGCTGTCACGTGTAATTTATACACTACATTATGACATAAGTAACAAAGTAATATACAGTTAATTATACACAAGGCACAGTGTACATATTATGGTACAGATACGTTTTTCATTGTACCTGTACCTCACCGTACTTGTCCACACGACAATAAACTCGACTTGACTGAACTTGACGAGGAGCAAGAGTCGACAGTAGCGGCAAACATGCTGCCTGCCTGGTGGATGCATTAGCACAGACACACTGATCACAGGGGGAGAAGCAAGATCAGACACAGTTCACAGGGAGGGTCAGTCTGGGAAGGGTGGGGCGAGAGGGCTGCTTGCGAGTGGGAGCACTGACCACAGGTGGACAAGGGACCACGGACATTACCGGCTGATGGACGATAACTCACTGTTTAAATCCTGCCATCTCAGTCACCAGGTGATCGAGCTCATCGACCTGAAAAAGAGGGAGCCAGCGGGAGAGTAAGAATTGGAGCAGCACGCTGAGGAAGGAATCGCCACGCTGCAGGCACGCGTAGTGGGCCGCTCAGGGAGTGTGGGGTTAGAGGAAACTCACAGAAAAGCAGCACTAGCACAGAGCAACTGGGCGAATGGCCTGTTCCCACACTGCACATTTTCAGTGATAAGATCTACCAAGGAAGTCTATAGAAAATGGAGATGATTTAGGAAAGACTTATTTCAGATAAATATTTTTTAAAAAAAGCAAACGCATGCACTTATAAAAACCATCTCACAAACAGGTTGCCTTGAAATGTTTCACTGCCAATTTAGTGCTTCTGAATTACACTCAGTGTTACACTGTGGTAATGAGCACATTAATGTGGTACAGGTCATCCCCAGCTTACAAACGCCTGACTTGCATACAGCCCATACGTACGAGCGAGCGTTTGGGAGACCGGCAGGATGGATTCACCAGCTGCTGCAGGCATCTTCTGCCGTGTGGGAACTCGGCTCGCAGCAGACGATGCATTTCTGACTTGCAAACTGTCCGGGTTACAAACAGTTCACAGGAACAGAACCCTGCTGTAACCTGGGGAGGACCTGTAGCGAGGGTGATCACTAAGGTTTTAATGCTTAGGAGAATAAAGTCTGGACAGGGTGTTGGGGAGAACAAGCCTCCTCTTCATCAGAGTAATGCAGAACGATCATCCAAAAGAAAGTGAGTTTGTCTGCCCAGGTATCTGCAGAGGTCTCCAAACCTTCTAGTGCAGAAGGAAGACCCTATCCTGCTGACCAACTACTGACACAGGGTTCTAAAACCTTAGATTGCCCCCAGGGTGTCGAAGCACAGTCCATACCAACACGGAGCAGATCAGATAGGTTGATAAGAAGTTCAGCCGTAAAACAACCAGATGGCATTCAAATACTGTTCCACCCAACTGGGCTGAGCTGTTCAAGCTCACGCGACCTTGCTGCACCTTAGAGTACTATGTAAGGAATTAGGTGATGTCAAGCAGAGGTGTTGCTCAGTCCACAGAGGGGCCGGGTGGGTTGGACAGAGTCCTGGGGCTGCTACAACCACTCACCTTGCTGTAGTCTCCCTCGAAGAGTTGCAGGAAGCTGGCCTGGGTGCCCGTTGTTCCCTTCACCCCCCGGAATCGCAGCTCATTCCGGGCACGTTCCAGGTTCCTCAGGTCCATGCAGAGGTCCTGGATCCAGAGACAACAACGCTTCCCAACGGTGGTCAGCTGGGCTGGCCTGGTCAATGGGAGAGCAGAGTCCTCTGAACAAACCAATCACATCACACGATGCCCCAAACCCACTGACCGCAGAAGAAGCGTTGGGGGAAGGGGTGGGTGGCAAGGTGCCAGGGCTTTTAAAAATAATGGGGGGGGGGGGGGGGGGGGGGGGGGGGGGGGGGAGCATCTTGGGACGAGGCAACAGGAGATCCAGGATCAAGAGGCCTGGGGCCTGGGAGAGGGAAGGGGGTTCAGACAATAGGGGGAGGGGGTAAAGAGGAGAGATGGAGCCAAGGGGCTGTGGAAGAACAGGGGCGAGGGAGGTTGGAGGATGGCAGAAGAGAGGTGAGTTGAACCAGGACAAGGGTGGAGTCACCTGAAATTGGCAGGCTGGAGACGGGACAGAGTTTCAGGAGCAGGTGGGACCTGGGGGTGGGGTGGGGAAGGGGGCATGTTCCAGGAGAGAATTCTCGGCAGAGGGAGAGTGAGAACAGGGTGGGGACACAGTAACGGACAGCCGGGCATGTGAGAATTTTAATTGCAGAATCACAGCCATAAGATGGGACATCACCAACAGCAGCAGACCCCAGCAGGCTGAGGAAACACGGCAGGGATGCCAGCTCTCGGAACGGTCACTTACTGGTAGTGAGTGAAGCCGAGGGTCGGGAGAGCAGCGTGCTGCTGGGCAAAGTCTGCCAGGCGACCAATGACTCGAGCCAACTGCAGCAGAGGGATTGAGAGAGTCAGTCAAAGCAGCTCACACTCCGCAAAGGAGAAACTGCAGCCACCAACGTTTAAACAGCCTCACCTTGAGCAGGAGGATGTCAAAACCATCACGGAGAACAATCAAATCCTGGCGGGGAGAGAGTCAATCATTAATGAAGTACCACCAAGCCAAGGCGAGTTCATGAGGCATGACATCGGTGCTTAAGAGGCCACAGTAAGGGGAAGGACAAGAATGCTATATTTAGAGGTAATGCTGCCGGCACAGAATGAACAGACCAGTTGCAAGCATGACAGAAATCACCAGCTTGAACTTATATTGCACTTTAACACAACAAACATTAAAGTATCCCAAGTCCTTCACAGAGGCATGGCCAAACAAAACCACAACGACAATACAGACTAATTGGCAGGAAGATGGGGCCCTGGGAGTACATGTGTATAAATCCTTGAGAGAGGCAGGGCATGTTGAGGGAGTGGTTAGGAAAGCCAATGGGATCCTGAGTGAGATTCATAAGCAAAAGCACAGAGCACAAAAGCAGAGGTTATATTGAAAGTGTATATATAAAAGAAAACACGGTTACACTACAACTGGAGCAGCGCACACAATTCTGATCACCACCCACGTTAGGAAGGTGAAAGCTCTGGGCAGGTTTACTGGAATGGTTCCCGGGATCTCTTCCGTATGGTTGGTCTGGGGTTGTTCTTGGAGCAAAGGAGACGGAGGGGATTTAGTCAAGGGAGATCAAAGAGTAAATGGAAGGAACAGATTTAAAGGTTTGGCCCAAAAAAAAAACAGGGATACAAGGGAAGGCTTTTATTTTTCCACACTGCAGATAGTTATGGCCCAGAATTCGCTGCTGATAAATGAAGTAGAAACAATCAGTCAGGACTTTCATAAGTAAACAATTATAACTGTTTAATTACAATTACAATACTTAAAAGACATTTGGACAGGTACATGGATAGGAAAGGTTCAGAGGGATATGGGCTAAATGAGACTGACTCAGGTAGGCAACCTGGTCGGCATGGACGTGTTGGGCTGAAGGGCCCGTTTCCGTGATGCAGAACTTTGATTCTAAGTAAACTGGATTGGCACTTGGGAATGTACTCAGCAGGACTACAGGGAAAGAGCAAGGGGATGAGATTGACAGATTTCTCTACAAGGAGCCAGCACAAACTCGGTGGGTCATATGGCAAACTCCTGTGCCTCTGTCGTTCTCCGACTCCACTTTAGGAGAAATATAAAACCCTAATTAATGGGATAGGCCTGAAGAAATACTGTAAAAGGGGGAGAATTGGAGAGACGAATGTATAGAGAGGAGCCCAGAGCTAAAGGTCTCGACAGGACTGGAGGACTATCACCGAGGGCTGCAGGGCTGGAGATACAGCAAAGCATTCCACAAGGGATGCGAGACAAGATGACGATCTCAAAATGAAGCACAGTCCTGTCACTTCAATTCTCCCACTCCCACCGATATATCAGTCTGTGGTCTCCTGCATTTCACAATGAGGCCCTACATAATGGAATCACAGTGAGACACAGCACGGATCCCTCAGCCCACTGAGTCCACACCGACCATCAACCACCTGTTGGCACAAATCCTACATTTACCCCATTTTTATTCCCCCTACAGTCCACCACCCACCCTCCACTCTAGGAGTCAGCGGCCAATTAACCGACCAACCCGCACATCTCTGCGATGCGGGAGGAAGCCGGAGCACCCGGGGGAAACCCATGCAGTCACAGGGAGAACGTGCAAACTCCTCACAGGCAGCACCTGAGGTCAGAATTGAAGCCAGGTCTCTGGCAGCTGCACCATGTACTAATTAAAAAAAGTTCTCTTAAAAGCATTTTAATGACTCTGCACCTTGTACACACTGTACCTTTCACACCATTTCTATCCCTGCAGTTGAAATCCCCTACTATTAACCTCCCTGTTCCTTGAATTTCCTCACAGAAACCTCCCTCTATGTTTTCCCTACTTCCTCTCACTTTTTTTTCTGGGGGGGGGGGGTAGGTATCCATCATTCATTCCCAACATTTCCATGTTTGATCACTTCCAGTACGCTGCTGTTCTACTGTGGCAGAAAGGGTGTGCGGCACTCAGGAGTGGCAATGCTGCATGGCATAAGTATGGAATGGGTGGTAGCTGCTCCTGCAGCAGCCTGGCAAAGTTACACCAGCTGGTTACGCTGACGGATGGCTCCCAGTGGAAGAATCCTGTCATTTCCATCCCCTGATCTCTCCCCGTAGCCCTGCAAACTATTCTCCTTCAAGTTCCGATCCAATTCCATTTTGCAAGTCCTGGCTGACAACTACTCACAACATAAAAACCTTGCTTTGAATGCCATCCGTACAGGTCATTTCATCACGTGTGGTCGTGTTATATCATCTAACCGTGTTGTCCCCAGCATAGCAGGTGGTGGCTCCAAGGTGTACGATAGCAGCAGCCTTTGGGCAGCAATGAGCAAACGTGTGCACGTGGGCCATCACGTCATGGCAAAGCCTCTCGTCCTCCTCATATCCCCATTGCACCGTTCACCCTAGACTTTAAATCTGTGTCCCCATAGCAGTGTGACAGACTTGGGTGCACTGCTATGCCATTTCAGGGGACAGTTAAGAGTCAATACAATTGTGTAGAATCACAGACAAACCAAACTTTGCAAGGATGACAGATTTCCTTCTCTGAAAGACATCAGCAGACCAGAGAGATTTTTTATAATAATCTCGCAGTTTTATGGTCACCATTACCACCTGTTTGCTTCAGATATCTTTAATGGTGGAATTCAAAACCATGTCTCCAGATTAATAGCACAGTAAGGCTGCTATCTTAGTAGGATGGGAGATGTAAAGGAAGCTCTATTTTGCATCTAACTTGCACTGTCCCTTCCCTGGGGATCTGAGGGGGAAGTTTTTCCACAGAGCTAGTGGTTGGTGTCTGGAATGTACTGCCTGAAAAGGTGATTGGAGCAGACTCTCACGACTTTTAAGAAGCATTTAGACATGTACTTTGAGTTGCCAAGGCACAGAAGGCCACTGACCTAATTCAGGTAAATGGGATGTGTAGACAGGTACAATGGATTGCATGGACACGGTGGCCTGAAGCTCTTTCTGTGCTGTACAACTATGTGGCAGTGGGAGGGTGCAGTAGGTTAAGTGGTAAATTGGTTTATTTTAGAAACATAGAAAACCTACAGCACAATTCAGGCCCTTCGGCCCACAAAGCTGTGCCGAACATGCCCCTACCCTAGAAATTACTAGGCTTACCCATAGCCCTCTTATTTTTCTCAGCTCCACGTCTCTTAAAACACACTATTATATCCGCCTCCACCACCGTTGCCAGCAGCCCATTCCACACAGTCACCGTGTATGACACTGTGTAAAAAAAAACTTACCCCTGACATCTCCTCTGTACCTACTCCCGAGCACCTTAAACCTATGTCCTCTTGTGGTCACCATTTCAGCCCTGGGGAAAAGCCTCTGACTATCCACCTGATCAGTGCCTCTCATCATCTTATACACCTCTATCAGGTCCCCCCTCATCCTCTGTCGCTCCAAGGAGAAAAGGCCGAGTTGGGCCTTTTCAAGACCGAGGTACAGCGAAAAACCTTGCTTTGAATGCCATCCATACAGGTCATTTTGTCACATGTGGGTGTGTTATATCATCTAACCGTGTTGTCCCCAACATAACACGAGGTGGCTCCAAGGTGTATGATAGCAGCAGCCTTTGGGCAGCAATGAGCAAACGTGTGCACGTGGGCCATCACATCATGGCGAAGCCTCTTCTCCTCTTCAGCAGCCATCTTAAAATCAATGTTTTCCAGGTTTGACTCCATTTCCTGGAGCTGTTCTTCTGTGATCGGCAATCCCAACATCTGCAGAGACAGACACGTGAGAACTAGGTGAGAAGTGAACCGAAGCAACCCACACCCCATCGCAGAGTACACAGGGGGCAGAGGATGACAGCATTCAGAGAAGGTTCAGGGGAGATTTAACCTTCCAAATTGTCAAAGATTCTGATAATGTACCCACATTGAAACTATTTCCTCTGGCAAGTGGATCAGAAGCCAAATATAATTATTTGGCGAAGAACTAAAGGGGCAGGATGAAAATTTGAAGACCACAGAATGGTCACAACACAGAAGGAGGTCAT
This sequence comes from Pristis pectinata, assembly GCF_009764475.1. Classification (NCBI taxonomy): domain Eukaryota; kingdom Metazoa; phylum Chordata; class Chondrichthyes; order Rhinopristiformes; family Pristidae; genus Pristis; species Pristis pectinata. The sequence goes on along the minus strand of NC_067437.1, from coordinate 17,021,983 downwards.
TCCGAGTAGGTAGTTAAAACCTGGAACTCAATACTTGAAAGGGCTGGAAAACCAGAGCCTACAGGAATGTTCAAAAGGCAGCTTGGACATTGGAAAAAAATTGCTGGGGATAAGGACCATCTTGAAGATCTCTTTCAAAGAGCCAGCATAGTCACAATGGGCCAAATGGCCTCCTATGCTGTTGTCAGATTTTACTATTTAGCAGGCATGGTAGTGTAGCAGTTAGTGTAACGCTTTACAGCGGCAGTGTTCAAATCCGGCCACTGTCTGTAAGGAATTTGTACATTCTCCGTGACTGTGTGCGTTTCCTCCAGGTGCTCCGGTTTCCTCCCACATTCCAAAGGCGTACTGGTTAGGAAGTTGTGGGCATGCTATGTTGGTGCCGGAAGTGTGGCGACACTTGCGGGCTGCCCCCAGAACACTCTACGCAAAAGATGTATTTCACTGTGTGTTTCGATGTACATGTGACTAATAAAGAAATCTTATCTTATCTTATCAACCAGTTTACAGATTTTGGTCTATAACCAACACAGTTTTGCTTCTTGATGACCTTAACATTTATAACAAAAATCTCAGGTGCTGAAATTTTCTGATGTACCCCTATAACACACCCACAACCTACAGGGGAAAGAGTTTAAAATTTTCACTACCAGTTGTGCAAGCACTGTCTGACATGGCAACCAAATGACACAATTCCAATTTAAAAGATATGTTCCCACGTCCAGAACTTTCTCTCACCCCTATCCCAGAGAAAAGTTTCTCCAATGTACTGTAATAAATCCTTTAATCACATTAAGTTCAGTTAGCTCATCCTTCAATCCTTTAAATCAAGGGACTACCAATCCAATGGATGCAACATCTTCAAACATTAACCCCTTTAACCTAGGTATTGTTATGGTGAATAAGAGGTCCAATCCCTTCAAGGCTAATACATCTTCAGGCAATCAGAGTTTTAATCTATGGCCAACACATACTTTTCCTGTGGTCTAAATGGAGATATAAACCAGTCTGAAATGTTTGCATGACTCTACAAACAGAGTGACCGAACACATTTATCACTGCAGCCAGCAGCACCTCCATCATCTGACAGAGCCAGATTTCACCCCCCTCCCCACCACACTCCTCGCAGCCTGCTCAAACAAACAAAGCTACAATTTCTCCAAAAACAGTCTCCAACTGAATTCTGCAGCAGGAAAGCACATTGGAGTTCTGCAGTACTGATTGAAATGTTGATCCAGTGGGGCCCATCTCAAACACAGTCAGCTCCCAACTTCAGCCTCTCCCTTGGAATACATACAATTAAATTCTTGTCAGTCCAGTAACTGAATTAGAGAAATCACAAGACAGGAAATTAAATTAATATAAAACAAGGAGGACGTTCAAGCGAAGAAGGACAGGGAACATTGATTAAGGGGCGCGTGAATTTAAGGAAAAAACGAGGTTGAAGAAATCAGAAAGGTGTGTGGGGATGGGGGCAGTGGTGACAGGTTTCAACAGGCCAGCAGAGAAGGGTGAACAAACTAAATATCTCTCCTCCTCTGGTGTCAGCGTAGACCTAACACAAATTCTGCCTAAACTCAGAGCTCACCAGCACTTGCCCCCAACAACTCACCCCCCCAACATTCCTCCCTCCCCCCCCCAACCACCTGAGCCTCTCACCACGTTCTGCCTGACCGCCCTCGGCCCTCCCCCTGATCCCACCTTCCTCCCTGACCCCATGCCCACCCCCGTCTACCCCTCCTCCCACCCCAACCCCTATGCCCACTCCCCCCTCCCCAACCGCCACGGCCAATCCAGACACCATGCCCGACCACCTACCCCATGCCCGCCCCCCCCTCCGACCCCCATGGCCATCCCAGGACCCATGACCCCCACCCCTCACAACCCCACACCTGTTCCCCCCTCCTCATGCCCCCTCACCCCCACCCCCCGACCCCAATGCCCGCCCCCTCACCCCTGACCCCAATGCCCGCCCCCTCACCCGACCCCAATGCCCACCCCCTCACCTCCCTTCCCCCGACCCCAATGCCCGCCCCCTCACCCCTGACCCCAATGCCCACCCCCTCACCTCCCTTCCCCCGACCCCAATGCCCGCCCCCTCACCCCTGACCCCAATGCCCACCCCCTCACCTCCCTTCCCCCGACCCCAATGCCCGCCCCCTCACCCCTGACCCCAATGCCCACCCCCTCACCTCCCTTCCCCCGACCCCAATGCCCGCCCCCTCACCCCTGACCCCAATGCCCACCCCCTCACCTCCCTTCCCCCGACCCCAATGCCTGCCCCCTCACCCTCCGACCCCATGCCCGCCCCCCTCCAGGGAGTGACCCCCGACCTCTCACCTTCTCGCCTCTGGCCAGGTAGAGCCAGAGCCGGCGCCACGTGTTGAACTTCTTCGCCTCGCTGAAGTTGAAGGCCATCTCGGGGGACGAGTAGCGGCTGACGAGGGGCGAGCGGTAGCGCCCGAGCTCCGCGTCGCCCTGCTCCCCGCCCGCCAGCGCCATGTCTCCCTCCCGCCGCACGGAATACGGCAGCCCCCCCCCCCCCCCACTCCGTGCGACACTGGGGCGTGGCTCCCGGCCGCGGCGGCCGCTGATTGGCGGAGGCTCAGCCAATGGGCTCCGCCGGGCCGCGGTCCATTCACACATCCCGGGTACGGCCGCCACCACGTGGTTCCCAGCGGGACCCGGCCCGCCACCCGGCCCACGGGCAGCCCTCGGGGTGACAGCGCCCGGACCACCGCCGGGTCTGCGTACCGAACCTCGGGGTGTCACCCCCGCAGCTCCTTGGGGTTGACCCGCGTTTATCAGTCTTTCCCTGGGCACCGATGCTCAGTACAAGGGGGCATGGGTTTAAAGCAATGGGCGGGAAGCTCAAGGGTGATGCCAGAGGGAGGTTTCCCCCCAGAGAGGGGTCGGGGCGCGGAATGTGCTGCCTGGGGCGGTGGTGAGGCGGGTACACTGGTCAAATTCAAGGGATTGCTGGATAATATGGAGGAACTTAAAACAGAGGGATATGTGGAAGGGGTTAGGCGAGGTTTAAAGGTCTGTGGGTTGTACTGTTCTATGTAACCTCACCAATAATACTTTTTTTGGCTATTCTGTTCATCACTCTCACTGGACACTTGGTTTTCTGGCAGACAGACGCAAAGTAGAGCTCATCAGCAACACGGGAACATTTATGGAGGGAGATAGACGGGTGGAGACCCTTCATCTGGATGTTCCATACTTGTGTTGCTTCAGATTCCAGCATCTGCAGTCCCTTGTGTCTCTGTTTACTTCATCTTGCCACTGCCTAATTCTCCTTTCTCTGTAAGGGATCCCCATCTGCCTCCACTTTTCCTTTTTATTTACCAATAGTAAATCAGTTTTTGGTGTGCACACACCAGGTAGCAACTCTGCCTTCAGATCTACCAAAAGGGTACCGGTCAACTAGATGCTCCCTGACACTGGCAGAGCTGAACGGCACTCTCCACCAGCTCAGGGTAAGTCCCTGGAGCTGGTTGGGCTGAGCATAAGAGCTCTTCAGAGCTTTCTGGGATATCCTGGGGGAAAGCCTGGTGAGCAGAGGTTGACAAATTTGGTTCTGTGCAGGCTGGACATGGAAGTCAGTCTCTTGGCAGACACAGGTGAGCCAGGGTAGAGAGTGTTGCATACAGCAGCCCTATGCAGATTTTTAGGCTGCTTCATGGACTCCCAGGTTGCTGGTACTATCTGCAGTCTTTACATGTCACGTGTACAGAATACGTGAAATTGCAGTCTCCTTTGAATATTTGAAGGGGCAACTCCCTGAGTTCTGACTACACTTCAGGCCCACACTCCCAAGCTTTGGGCATTCAGTGCAGTTGGGGGTGGGGGGGGGGTTGATGGGGCAGGTCAGGCATTGGGGAACCCCCTTGCTGTTCTGTGCCTAAGCCTGGCCAAGGTGGTTTGTCCATCTTCTGAGACTGTGTTTGTGCCTGGAGAGGGAGCACAGGTCTGCTAGAGGCCTTTCAGGTCCAATGGCATCTCTAGGGGCTTGACACCAAGGTCAATATTTTAAGCTACTGTTGTTGTTCCTAACAGTTATTTAAAAATATTCACAAACAGGGGCCTGTAGATAAAGGTGAACAGGGTTACAGAGCAAAGCTCCCTCTACACTATCCCTTCAAACACTCTCAAGGCAAGGTTAGGACAGGTTACGTACAGGGTAAAACTTCCTCTACACTTTGCCAATTGGGACCACATCAAGATTGCAAGTTGGTCAAACTAGCGGCACTTTGGTGCCGGGGGCTTCAGTTGCCATAAATTCAGGTGCACAGAGAGGGACTAACCTTCATTACACATTTCAGATGCGATACCTGTCCTAACATCATTGTTCCTGGCTCTCCATCAGCACATTTTTGAAAAGCCCACCCAGACCAGTGACCCCTGCATTTTCCATGCTGCATTGGTGAGCGAACAGGAAAGGCCAGGTCTTGAGCCCGTCCCTCTTGGCTTTCTGCAGTTACTGCACAACTGCTTTAAGTGACCGGTCACTTCTGTGTGTGTGTGTGTGTGTGTGTGTGTGTGTGTGTGTGTACGCGTGCGCGAGAGAGCGTGTGTCTGTTCTCCTCTTTAAATTAGAAAGGTTAAATCTTTCACAATCCAGCACCAGAAGTTTATTAAACCACAATACAAATCAAACAGTTCTGCATCAATTTGTCACCATTTCTGCAGACGGTGTGTTCAGGCTGGCCTCTGTACCATGCAGTAGACTATTACCCAGAGTCAGCTCTAAGCAAAAAAGTGCAACCTGCCCAGTGCCCTTCACCCTGCAGACTCCAGTGATCACGCTGGCAACTCACCTTACACACTGGTTGCCCAGCAGCATGTGGATAATTGGTCTGGAGGAAACAGTTGAATCTCTCTCTTTGGTGAGAGCTCACTCTGACTATACAAGCCTCACTGTCCTGAGCCATGCATCACTGCAGGCACTAAATGTGCTCGTCTTTGCTACAGCCAGCAAATATTCAACAGCTTTGCGGCACTTGCCACTGCACGGCAGACAGATGCAGGATGAGCTGTTCTGTGTTCAGAGGGAGCGAAGAACTGGTAGGGCTGTCCCTCACACCCCTCTACTGAGACACGCCTCAACCTAGTGAACATGGTAACTACATACATAAACAACTGGTACACTTTGATGATAAAAGGTGCTGTGAACGATAGGATTGCAGATCATGAGTAACAGGTCTGGAGAACTCAGCGAGCTGCCTCCTCCCTCTCCCCTGAACGATGATCCAGCAGATTTTAGTTCAGATATCCCCCACCCACCCCCACCCTCCCCTAGCAGACAAGATGCTCCATGCATCAGGTTGGTCTGGAGCTGAACGATGAGGACCAGCTCTATCCTCCCCAGCGATGGGCCACAGACTGCGAGTCTGCATGTGCTGCCACATTCCCTCCCCAAGGACAATCCTTTAACCCCCTCCTCCACCAGCACCTCCCGCTCAGGGAGTCAGGTCCATTATATTTTCCCTGGAACTGGTGGCGGCAGCATTCCTGGCATTCCACCGGACATCCCTGTGTTCGGACCCAGTAGGATCTGTGAATAAAAAACATCCGATTAGGAAATAAACAATACACAACACATTCAGACGCAGAACAGCAGCCCCATCCCCACCCTGAACCAAGCCAGCTGGTCCAACCCCCCCCCCCCACCCCCTTCACCCATCCACTGTGCCCCTGTGGGTTTCCAATCACTATCATTCTCCCTACTAGGGTTCCGATTGTCCATGTTGAACTCTCCTGAGAGGAAAACTGTTCTCTTGTGACGCTGACAAGGGATGTCATTCTTGCCCATAAAAGCAACAGAGGTTGTGGGGGTTGAGGAGTCAGGATCAGCAAACTCTGCAGCAGTCACACAGGAGACCCTGGGGACGTCATCACCCAGTTTACCCAATGCCCTGTCCCACATGGTGACCAGACCACTGTGGAGACTGTGGCTGAAGAAAGGGTAAGAACAAACCCCTCGATGTTTGCCCAGTCCACGAGGTCCTGCCCTGAACAACAGGTCCTGCTGGTGGGACCAGTGGTGACAGGCAGGTTTCCCGCTGGCACCAACTGCAACTTCCAACAGCTCCTTCAATGAACTGCTGCAGACAAAGTGGGCTGTAATTTTCAAAGCATCACCAACCATGCCCTGGTCTCCCTCCTAGGTTTTATTCTCTTTATAGACAGGCGCCCTAGGTACAGAAAGGATCCCCAAATGAAGCTGATACTGTGAAGACCAGAGAGGGTGTATAGGGAGGAACTAAGTCCATTTTCCCAACTTAGGGAAATTCTGCCCTCTGAAATTTTAGTCTCAACATCTAGCTTTTTGGAAAAGCAAGGTGGTTTTTGTGTATTCTATGAATATCCAGGAGCGCTGCTGGTCTGGATTGAAGGTTAGATTTCGGGAATGCCTCACCAGCCGATCCAGTGCTAGTTTCTTTTCCCCGATCCATCAGTTAATCTCATTTCACACAATGTCCATGGTTACAGGAGACAGGCTGGCCAACTGGGCCTGAGCCGCTCCCGGGCAGGAGGCAGGCACTTGCTGTGAGTTCACCCACAACCACTCCTTTTACGCTGCGGTACAACGTTGGCCATTCCACTCCCTGCACAGCTGAGCCCTGGACCCTCCAGCTGTGCCCACTCTCCCTCCCCTGAGGCCATTCCAAACACTGTGGGCCGAGTTTCTTCTCTGTTCTCCCCTCCACATCTGGGCCCAGCATCCCCCTTCATCCCCCCTACCCAGGGCCCAGCCCTCACCTGTCTCTGTTGCTGGATCTGTTGTTGCTCCAATTGTAGCTTTTCAGTTTCAAACACCACTGGTAGAACGAGGATCATGAAGGACGTGGTCCCCACCCACAGGGCTGAGCGAGTGAAACTACAAAACACATCATCAGCTCCATATCACAGCCCAGTCGACTCTGTCCCCACCACCCCAACAGTCTCCGCCCGCCCTCCACCCCCCACCGCCCCGACAGTCTCCGCTTCCCTCCCTGCCCCGAGCCCGGCAGACATGGTCTGGTCTCGCCACTTCAACACCATTACCCAAACTGTTCCACTTTCCTGAGCAATTTGGTGCATGAATCTTCTGTTACTAAGATCCAGACAAGAGTAGAACATAGAACACTACAGCACAGTACAGGCCTTTCTGCCCACAATGTTGTGCCAACATTTTATCCTGCTCTAAGATCAATCTAACCCTTCCCTCCCACATAGCCCCCTATTTTTCTATCACTCATGTGTCTATCTAAGAGTCTCTTAAATGTCCCTAATGTATCTGCCCCCACAACTCTGCCAGCAGTGCGTTCCACACACCCCCTTATACTCTCCTCCAATCACCTTAAAATTATGTCCCCTCGTGTTAGCCATTGTCACCCTGGGAAAAAGTCTCTGACTGTCCACTTGATCTATGCCTCTTATCATCTTGTACACCTCTATCAAGTCACCTCTCATCCTCCTTCAAAGAGAAAAGCCCTAGCTCACTCACCCTATCCTCATAAGACGTGCTCTCCAATCCAGGCAGCATCCTGGTAAATCTCCTCTGCACCCTCTCTAAAGCTTCCACATCCTTCCTATAACAAGATGACCAGAACTGAACACAATACTCCATGTGGTCTAACCAGAGTTCTACAGAGCTGCAACATTACCTCGCAGCTCTTAAACTCAATACCCCGACTAATGAAGGCCAACGCACCATATGCCTTCTTAACAACCCTATCGACCTGTGTGGCAAACCTTGAGGGATCTATGGACGTGGACCCCAAGATCCCTCTGTTCCTCACATGGTGAATTTTTCCCATCAACTCTCCTTGCGATCACCTCAAAAGGTTAAATTAGTTTAATCAAACTTCACCTTCCCAGAACAATTCCATGCAGACTCTGATCAATCTTTACTGAAAATCTGCTGTGCCCCAAAGAAGTTTACCCAGACTCTACCTGCTTGGACCTCTTCTCCTCCTTTAAACAAACCACTTGAGCCACCTGTCAGCCAAGGAGGGTTATATTTTCTCTCTTCCTTCTTTCAGGATCTTGGCATACAGTCTGTCAGGGTCTAGCAACTCGTCTATTCTTAAAGATGCCACACCATTAATATGTCTCCCTCTATCTGAACGCTAGTATCTGTATCATTCTCCTCTTCCATGAAGGCCAAATCCATTCCACTGCTGTGATATTGATTTACCTTCCAGTAGCAGTTTCCAATCTACTTTAACTAAATTGGACCTCAGCATAAATGTTCTTTCCCCAATTTAAAACCTTTACACCTGGTCCTTTTCCACAACAATACTAAATCAAACTAAATTATGACCCAAAACCTCAATTCCTCTTCCCCTGTGCCACCGATGCTGCTCACCCTGCTGAGTTCCTCTAGCAGAATGTGTGTTGCTCCAGATTCCAGCATGTGCAGTCTCGTGTCTCTGAATCATTAACCACAATGCTCTCCCCACTCCTCCTGCACCTCTTTCCATTTGCCTAGGTTCACCTCCTGTACCCTTCACTCTGCTGCTGTCACTGTTAGTGCTCAGGTGCTTGATATCCCCAACGTATGCTTTGCCAATTTCAGATACCACATCGCACTGCCTGCTTCACACCTGTAGAGCTTTTTGGCCAACGTCAGTGAGCAGCTTGCGGCTATCCCCGAGGCATTTCGCATTCCCTCAGGGAACATCTCTGTCAAACCCCACAGTCGTTCTGCCAAGGATTCATCCAGCTGAAAGCACAAAGAAGATAAGCAGAATTAAACCTTCATCAGTAGTGCAGTGCAGTGCTAAGATTGTAACACTGACAATCTCAGCGCTCAGTTGAAAAATAGGTAGCTTGTGCAAATCCTTGAGGAGGTCACAGAAATGCAATGCTCTGTGTTCCTGCTATTCAGTGCTGAGTGCAACCAGCTACCCAACACGATGACCAAAATCCACACAAAGTGCTGGAGGAACTCAACAGGTCAGGCAGCATCTGTGGAGGAAAACAGTCGACGTTTCAGGTTGAGACCCCTCATCAGGACCCGAGACGTCGGCTGTTTATTTCCCTCCACAGATGCTGCCTGACCTGCTGAGCTCCTCCAGCACTTCGTGTGTGTTGCTCCAGACTCCAGCGTCTGTGTCACTGAATGTTGACTGAGCCACCCGGAGTCAGGACCACGGCCGCTGACACACACTCCAATCCAAGGTCCATCTCCTTCCCCGCAGCAACACTGGTTAAACACTTTAATGCCGCAAGGAACTACACCAGGCTCGTCTTTGCAGCAAACCGCAGACAGACGGTCGCCAGGGCAGGTTTCAGGGGGGAGGGAGTTCCGAAGTTTCGGGCCGCCACCGGTGACACCGGGGGATGAGGGGAGAGTGGAGCGGGAGGGGCCGGGGGAGGGGGGCTCGGGGTCAGGGCCCGGCCGCTGCCTCCCGAGGGCGGGGAGGGCTCCGGCGGCCGGGCCGAGGGGCCGCGCTGGGTAGTGGGGCCGGGGCCGGGACCGGGCAGGGCGTGGGGGCGGGGGGGGGGGGGGGGAGCGGGGACGGGGCCCACGCAGCAGCCGGGGGCTGGACCGGGGCCCGGGGGGGGGGGGGGGGTTGGGGGCCGGGGCCGGGCCGGGGGTGGGGGGAGCGGGGACGGGGCCGGGCCGGGGCGGCGGGGGGGCCGGGGCGGGGGAGTGGGGGGGGGAGCGGGGACGGGGCCCACGCAGCGGCCGGGGGCTGGACCGGGGCCCGGGGGGGGGTTGGGGGCCGGGGCCGGGCCGGGGGTGGGGGGAGCGGGGACGGGGCCGGGCCGGGGCGGCGGGGGGGGGGGGGGGCCGGGGGAGGGGGGGGGGAGCGGGGACGGGGCCCACGCAGCGGCCGGGGGCTGGACCGGGGTCACGGAACTTCAGCTCCCGGCTGCGGCCCACAGCTCGCCCCGGGACCAGGGCCGGTACCGGACACAACCCCCTGCCCCGGCTCCTCACATCGTCGTCATCATCGTCCTCGATTTCATCGGCCGCCTCCAGTCGCCGCTCCGCGCTCGGCTCCGCCGCCATCCGACCGCCGCCGCGCTCCCCGCCCCGGCCCCGGCCCCGGCCCCGCGCCTGCGCACCGCCGGCATCCCCGCCACCTACCGGCCGGAGGAACATACAGCAGCCGGCATCCGCGCCACCTGTCGGCCGGAGGAACGGGCAGCAGCGCCGCTGGTCCGACCGAGGAGGGTGGGCGGGGGGGGGGACCAGGGACTGGCCACGCTGGAACCTGGAGCAACAAATAATCTGCTGAGGAATTCAGCGGGTCGAGCAGCATCTGGGGCGGGGGGGGGGGGGGGGGGGGGGGGGGTAGGGGGTGATTGGAATTGTCAACATTTTGGGTCGAGATCCTGCCTCAGGACTGAGAGTGACTGTGTTCTGTGGGGTTTTGTAGGTATCTGGGGTCTGTATCAACCTGAATGAAGGGCACAGGTTGAACATGATGCAAAACCAGACGGCAGTGTGGGCTGTGAGGAGGATCCAGAGAGATGACAGGGGCTGTAGACAGGCTGAGTGAACAGATGAGGAATGTAATGTGACAACATTTGAGCTGCCTCGGTGTGTGTCCCTGGGAACAGCCCCGAGATCAGAGAGTCCACTGTTACGCAGGTGGTAGGGACAAACATCGACAAGGGCCCTTTTGCAGACCTTCTTGGCAAACGTACAGTCCACAGAGAGTTAGGCAATTGTTTCCTCCGCACCACAGCCACTTCGAGGGCAGTGTGTGGCGGGACTGAGGTCCCAACTGTGCAGGAAGGATGTGACGGGGACGGACTCTCTCGGTGCCAGCCAAGTGAGGTTTTGGTGCCTGTTGGTGAGTTCTGGCGATGAGGCATTCTGCCAAAAGACTTCTTCAGTCTGCTTCGAGAAGAATCCCACAGGATCTCCTTCTCCCACGGGGTCTGCAGGGCGTTCCATGCTGACCACTGCCTGATGGGCTTGTGGTCAAAGGAGTTGTTCACAGAAATGTCTCCACAAAGGACAGGTAGTGTGGCCAGTCCAACTGAATGGAACATTGCACACAATGAGACCAGACCCGTCCTTCGTAATGGAGGGGACCTTGGTGTTTGTGTTTGTGTTCTCAGGCTCTGATGCAGCCACGCACAGAGGTGGTCGTCAGGATGAGGGTGATGTTGGGTACACTCCCCCACCCCCCCCCAACCACTCTTGTTTTAAGGGGACTTGTGCATCTCGACACATTGGATGGAAGATGTCTCAGGAGACTCTCAGTGCAGGAGCGGGGAACAGGCCATACCTGTGCCAAGCTCAGCCACACTGAGAGCACCTCGCCGCTGATGACCAGGGTCTAGCCCTGCTTTGAGAGGAATGTGCTGCTCCCACTGTCCCAGTTTCTGCTTCACTTTGTCTATCCACTCCACAGCCAATTCTTGCCGCACACCCCGGCCCCTCCGAACCAGATCCCCAGCACCTTCAGGTAATCAGACCTGATGGTGAAGGATACAGTGGACAGGTCAGGCAGGTTACTGAAGAGCATGACCTTCCTTTTCCTGCAGTTGACTCTGGGCCCCTGAGGCCAGTTCCAACTGGTCACAGATGCTGGTCAATCTGCGGACTGACCATGGGTCTAGGCAGAAGGTGGTGACATCATCCACGTACAGGGAGGTTTGATCTGTGTGCCCCTGCTGCCTGGCATCATCACCCCCTTATGCCCTGCGTGCTCCCTGATGGATTCAGCAAAGGGTTCCATGCAGCAATCAAGACAGGGGAGAGAGGGCAGCCCTGCCTGACTCCAGACGATGGGGAAGCTGACTGTTTCCCACCCATTGATTTGGACTGCGCTCCAGATGTCTGTGTAGAGCAGTTGGATCCAATTCCTGATTCCCTCCCCAAAGCCCATTTTGGAGAGCACGTCCATCATGTACGTGTGTGATATCCTGTCAAAGGCCTTCTCCTGGTCCAAGCTGACCAGGCAGGTGTCCACCCCCCTTCCCATATAAGTCTGTCAGAGATTTTCCTGCTGGGTATGGCACAGGTTTGGTCTGTGTGGATCACCTGCCCCAGAACAGAGTTGATCTGGTTGGTGTTGGATCTTGGACAGGATCTTATAATCCACATTCAACAGTGAGATGGCTCTCCAATTCTCGATGCCCTCCCTCTCCCCCTTCTGCTTGTAGCTGAGGGTAATGATGCCCTTCCTCATGGAGTCTGACATGCTGCTAGCCAGAAGTATAGCGTTGTACACTTCCAGCAGATCCAAACCCATCCAGTCCCACAGAGCCCAGTACAACTCAGCTGGTAAACCATTCCAGGAGTTTAAGGTCCTGCTGCACTGGACACTGAGGGGCTGGGCCCAACACCTGAAACTTGTATCGTCCAAAGAGGCCACATGAGTGGCAATGGTGCTCTGTACACAGAATGTGCTTACACTACCAATGTATAGACCCTATAACACTGTGATTGTATAGACTGGATGACACGATGATGTAAAGAAAGCCATGCACTGATTTTTTTATGAATAAAGTTTACTTTTGACATTTAAAATATGAGTTCACTTTTCTGGAGAAACTAGAAAGGCAGAATATATATTTTCAACAGAAAGAGATTGAACAGAGTTGGCATTCGGGGGGTCTTGTGTATTCTTGCACACAGACCACTGAAAATTAATATGCAGGTACAGTGGGCAAATGATGAAGGCAATTGTATGTTGGCCTTTCTTACTCGAGGGTTTGAGTACAGGAGTAGTGAAGTCTTGCTCCAATTATAAAGAGCCTGATGAGACGACATCTGGAATACTGGGTGCGGTTCTGGTCTCACGACCTGAGGAAGGGTACTCTTGCCGTAGAGGGAATACAACAACGTTCCTGGGGTTTTATGTGTGAAGACAGATTAAGCAGATTGGACACATACACTCCTGAGTTTGGAAGAATGAGAGATGATCACACTGAAGCATACAAAATTCTTATGGGTGGATTCAGGAATGATGTTTCTACTAGCTGGGGTGCCTGGAACCAAGGGTCACGGTCTCAAAATAAGGGGTCAGCCATACGGAACAGAGGTGAGGAGAAATTTTTTCATCTGGAGGAATTCTCTGTCCAAGAAGGCTATAGAGGCTCACTAGAGAAATATAGGACTGCAGATGCCGGAATCTAGATGTAAAACACGACGATGCTGGAGGAACTCAGCAGGCCAGGCAGCATCCGTGGAGAAAAGCAGGCGGTCAACGTTTCAGGTCAGGACCCTTCTTCAGGATTGATAGATAGATAGATATCTTTTATTGGTCACATGTACATGGAAACACACAGTGAAATACACCTTTTGGGTAGAGTGTTCTGGGGGCAGCCCGCAAGTGTCGCCACGCTTCCGGCGCCAACATAGCATAGCTGAAGATAGGAAAAGGGGAAGCCCAATATATCGGAGGGAAAAGCAGATCAGTGATAGGTGGACAAAAGAGGGGAGGCGGGGTGGGCAAAAGGTGGTGATAGGTCGATGCAGGTAAGAGATAGTGAGAGGCAGGTGCAGGGGAGGAGGGGAGAGCAGATCCACGGGGGATGGGTCAAAGGTAAGGAGGAAAAATGGGGGGGTAGGAAAAAGAGAGACAGGCCAGGAAAGGGAAGAAAAGAAGAAGCATGGTGGTGGGGGTGGGGATTACAAAGTGGGAGAATTCAATGTTCATGCCGTTAGGCTCCAGTTTGCACTTGGAATTCTCCTGTCAGTGGAGGAGGCCGAGGACTGACATATCAGTGATAGTGTGGGAGGGGGAGTTGAAGAGACCGGCAACAGGGAGATGCAGATCGCGGTTACGGACAGAGTGCAGGTGTTCCGCGAAACAGTCACCTACTCAGCGTTTGGTATTGGTATTGGTTTATTATTGTCACTTGTACTGAGGTACAGTGAAAAACTTGTCTTGCATACTGATCGTACAGGTCAATTGATTACACAGTGCAGTTACATTGAGTCAGTACAGAGTACATTGAGGTAGTTCAGGTAAAAACAATAACAGTACAGAGTAAAGTGTCACAGCTACAGAGAAAGTGCAGTGCAATAAGGTGCAAGGTCACAACAAGGTAGATCGTGAGGTCATAGTCCATCTCATTGTATAAGGGAACAGTTCAATAGTCTTATCACAGTGGGGTAGAAGCTGTCCTTAAGTCTGGTGGTACGTGCCTTCAGGCTCCCGTATCTTCTACCTGATGGAAGAGGAGAGAAGAGAGAATGACCCGGGTGGTTGGGGTCTTTGATTATGCTGGCTGCTTCACCAAGGCAGTGAGAGGTAAAGAGGAGGGGAGACCGGTGCCTGTAATGCACTGGGCTGTGTCCACAACTCTCTACAGTTTCTTGGGGTCAGTGATACATCCTGATAGGATACTTTCTATGGTCTCGCCAATGTAGAGGAGGCCACACTTGGAGCACCAAATGCAGCAGATGATATTAAGGGAGGTGCAGGTGAATCTCTGTCTCGCCTGAAAGGACTGTTTGGATCCTATAGAGGCTCACTTTTATTTAAGTAATAAACCTGTTGTTCTCCCAGCACAGCGAGATGTCCATAAGGGAATTCTGCCGGCTGGCACATTCCCGGCTGCAGGAGTCCGTGCTGAGGGACGCACTGATGCTCGGTGCAGCCAATGCTGAGGCTCTGTGGGGAAGGACCACAGTCTGGGCTCCTTCCGCTACCACACATGGAGGGGCAGAGTCGGGTGGGGAAGCCCCTCGAACAATGAAAAGGGTATCACCCCAGGGGGCCACGTGAGGGACACTGGTGTTGTGATTTAAAAAAATAAGTTAACACTACTGAATGTAAAGACAATGAATGTAAAAGTTTTGCCCTGTTTCTTTCTTTGTATATACTCTTTATTCTGAATAAAGTTTATTTTTGAAATAAAGCATATTCAAGAATAGATATTAAGGGAATGAAGGTCGAGAGGATTAATACAGAAAGGTAACATTGAAGTGAAAGATCTCATTGAATGACTGACTCCTGCTTCTGTTTCTTGGGTCCTTGAGCGTGGAGCAGTGCCATGGGTCACATGGAGGAGTCTACAGCAGTAGGAGGAGTGTACAGTGAAAACCGTTTGACTGCTTTCCACCACCTTTGCCATGAGTTCAAGATCATTGTCAACCTCCAGGTAAAAAAAATTTCCCTCACATCTTATAGTCAAAGCTATAAGTCCGTTTCCAGGACTGCCTGCTGATGGACTGTACTTCCTCCAAGGGAAACAACCCCAGCTTCTTCTCCTGTCCACCCTTGTAGCTGAGATTCCTCAGCCCTGGAACCATTCCCGCTAACCTTCCCCGCACCTTCTCCAATGACCTTCACACCTGTCCTAAAGTGTGGTGAACGGAATCAGAGGCAGTATTCCAGCTCTGACCTACCCGGTGTTTTACACGAGTTTAACATAACCTCGACGCTTTGTACTCAGTCCTTCCATCCTGCCACCACCAGGCGCTGAGGTGGACCCTGTGTAACCACCTCAAGCACTTAGTGAAGAGGAGACATGAGTGGGATTGATGAATTGTGTGTACTGATTTGATGGCAAAATGAATGTAAAGGAACATGCACCCTAGTTATATTGCATTTCCTGTGTATATTTTTACGAATAAAGTATATTATTGAAATTAAAACATATCCTCAATCCCAGATGCCCATAACCACACTCACGATCTGTCTTCCACCCGTAAACCTCCAATAATCCACTATCCAACCATTCATTAATCCCAGTAGTTCAGGATCTCTCCCACCAGGTGAAGGTTCCTGCTCTCCCTTCCTCACTGGGCCTTGGTTCCCGCATTCTCATTTTACTCACTGGGTTCACTGGAAAATGTATCAAAATATTGTAAAACATCTAAACAAAGGTGAATTTAAATGTGTTGAGCAATAACACCCGACAGTCTGGAGAATCTCGAGGTCAGGTACCACCGAGGTCCCGAGTTTGACGGACCGCTGTACCTGGAAGAGTTATTGCCTCACACCCTCCCCTGTACAGATTTTGCCAGTCACATTAAACCCGCCTCCACTGGCCCTTGAACTCTTCCGGGAAGGGGGCGTAGATCCTTTTCAATCTGGGCTCAGGAATTACCCAGGGAGAGGGAGAGGGAGAGGCTGTTGGGTTTGGTGGAGGACCAGCACGGTGTGGAGGGAATGGCCCATTTGGAATGCTGAAGGAGAGGGGTATTTAATGTGGAGAGGGGTATTTAGTGTGGAGAGGGGTATTTAGTGTGGAGAGGGGAATTTAGTGGTGTTGCTCTGGAGGTGACCGAACTGCAGAGGAGGATCCTTCCGAGGTGGAGGCCAGAGGGTGGGAAGTGAATCCTCTGAGGCGTCTGGGAGGGGGAGGCAGGGGCAGCAGAGACCACAGCAGAAGCAGCAGTGTCTCTGTTCCCTCTAGC
Source organism: Pristis pectinata (assembly GCF_009764475.1). Classification (NCBI taxonomy): domain Eukaryota; kingdom Metazoa; phylum Chordata; class Chondrichthyes; order Rhinopristiformes; family Pristidae; genus Pristis; species Pristis pectinata. Next base: position 17,005,650 of record NC_067437.1, on the reverse strand, counting down.
TGAGATTACTTCAAAAATCTCTAATAAATTTATCAGACGTGATTTCCCTTCACGAAGCTGTGCCGACTCTGAATGATTAGATTATGATTCTCCAAATGTCCTGCTATTGCTTCCTTAATAATTGATTCTAACGTTTTTTCCAACAACAGACGCTGGCTTAATCGGCCTGTAGTTACGTGCATTTTCCTTCCATCCCTTTTTGAACAGGTGCGCCTTGTTAGCAATTTTCCAGTCCTCCGGCACTTCTCCAGAATCCGGGGACTTTTGGAAGGTTATGACTCATCCATCCATTACTTCAGTAGCATTTCTGTTAGGATCCTAGGATGCAAGCCATCCAGGCCAGGGTACATCAATTTTTAGCCCAATTAGTTTGCCTAAGACTAGTTCCCTTATGATTGTGATGGTATTTAGTTCCCCTCTAGTATTATACAGTATAGTTAGTGTAGGTGGGTGACAGTGGGGAGTGGGCGAGAGGTTAGGTTCAGGAAATGTTGGTGAATAGGATTGACGGGATTTCTCTAAAAACCAGCATATACTCACTCAAAGTCAAAGTCGAGTTTATTGTCATATGTACAGGTACATGTATGGACAGGTGCAATGAAAAACTTGCCAGCAGCAGCATATAAGCAGCATTCACAAGAAAAACATAAAATATTTATATTAAACACAATTTTTACAAGAAAGAACGCAATTAGAACAAAAAAAAACTCCATTTTAGTCAAAGTGATCAAAATGGTCATAGTGTTGCTGAACGGTAGTGATTAGGGTTGTGCCGGTTAGTTCAAGAATCGAATGATTGAAGCTGCTCTTGAACCTGGTGGTGTGGGGATTTCAGGCTTCTGTACCTCCTGCCCGATGGGAGCTGCAAGAAGATGGCATGGCCCGGATGGTGGGGATCTTTGATGACAGATGTTGCCTTCCTGAGGCAGCACCTCCTGTAGATACTACCGATGGTGGGGAGGGATGTGCCCATGATGTATTGGGCTGAGTCCACTACTCTCTGCAGCTTCTTACGTTCTTGTGCATTTGAATTGCCGTCCCAGAGAGGACACTTTCAACAGCACATCTGTAGAAGTTTGTTAAAGTGTTTGGTGACGCTGAACCTTCTTAACTCCTAAGAAATTACAGACGCTGGCGCGCTTTCCTTATGATTGCATCTATGTGCTGGGCCCAGGACAGGTCATCCATTATGTTAACGCCCAGGAATTTAAAGCTGCCGACTCTCTCCACCGCCGATCCCCCAATGTAGACTGGCGCACGTTTGCCCTCCTTCCCCTTCCTGAAGTCAACGATCAGCTCTTTAGTTCCACTGACGTTGAGCGGGGGGCTGTTGTTGAGGCAGCACTCAACCAGGTGTCCCACCTCGCTCCGGTACGCTGAATCATCGCCGCCTGTGACTCGTCCAACAACGGCGGTGCATCAGACCCAATGAACCAGGTGGACTAAATGACCGCCTTTAACGTTGCGAGAAAGTATGAAAAATACAAAAATGAGAAACAAAGCTATTCAGGAGAGGAATTAAAACATGCCAGGAAAATCCCAAAGCCAGTCCAACAAAGAATGGCTCTAGTAACTCTCAGCTTGACTTTGTTTCCTGCTGGATGAGAAGGGAAATGGAGATAAGGCGTGGATGCTGTCATTGAATGGGCCAGCAGGACAGGGCCGAATGGCCTCAGCTGCTCCTGCCCGGAGCAGGTTCACTGCAGGACCAGGACGGCCGCAAGAACCGCTCCCATAATACATCGGGAACCATCAAATTTACATAATGTCGTTTTCTCTTCTATGTTTTCAGATCAGCAGTTTTGGGGGAAAGTGACCGGCGGCGAGTGGGATGCAACTGCTGACGGGCACACACTGCTTCACTTTCGGTCGGTGGGCGGTGCGCTCACCCTGAGTGTGAGTGGGTGCGAGCGAGCCCTAGCCGCGGCTGCGGCGGGGACCCCGCATGCCTTAAACTAATGAGTAAGGAAAATAACGGCCCGGGGTGACGCCCGGGTCCTCGCCGCACCGTGCGAGAGGAATTTTTGAGCGGGTAAAGGTCGCCCTAGCGGTGACCCGCCTACTTTGCGGGATGCCGCAGTGCAGCGATCTGCCCGGTGTCCCTGCGCCGCAAACAAAGGACAAGCCTCCCCGCTGCCCGGTCTCCGCACTCGCTGCCGTCACCGGCTGCTCATCGCCGTGTGGTGGGACGGGTCCCACTGGCTGCCCCCTCTGCTGTTCATTGGTGTGGGGGTCATCCACTGGCTTCGCTGCCGCCCACTGTGGCTGTTCACTGTGGTGTGGGGTCATCCACTGGCTTCACTCCCAGTGCTGTCAGTGGCTGTTCATCGCTGCCCTGCTGCCGCCCACTGCGGCTCTTCGTCACTGTGGTGTGGGGTCATCCACTGGCTTCGCTGCTGCTGCCCACTGTGGCTGTTCACTGTGTGGTGTGGGGGTCATCCACTGGCTTCACTGCTGCCTACTGTGGCTCTTCGTCACTGGTGTGGGGGTCATCCACTGGCTTCGCTGCTGCTGCCCACTGTGGCTCTTCGTCACTGTGGTGTGGGGGTCATCCACTGGCTTCACTGTCACTGCCGTCCCCGGCTGTTCGTGGTTGTGTGGCGTGAAGTCGTCTGCTGGCTGCCCCACCGCTGCCATCCCCAGCTGTTCATCGCGGTCGCCGCCCACTGTGGCTGTTCATCACCGTGCGGCATGAAGGGGTCCCACTCACCGCCCCGCCGTATCCTCTGCTGTTCGTCACTGTGCAGTGTGAGGTCGTCTGCACTGTAGCTGCCCCGCCACTGCCATCACTGTGGCGTGAGGTTGTCAGCTCGCTGCCCCACTGCTGCCGTCCCGGGCTGTTCATCACCGTGTGGCGTGAGGTCGTCAGCTCGCTGCCCCCACCACTGCCGTCCAGGGCTGTTCATCACTGTCACTGCCCCATTGCTGCCCAAGGGAGCCACATGAGTGGCATCGGTGCTGTGGTTTTTATATAAAAAGGTAACACTAATGATTGATCTGTACATGAGTGTAAAGGTTTGCACTGTTTTATTGTTGTTATAGTTTGTTTCTTATGATGAATAAAGTTTATTTTGGAATAAAAATAACATACTCGTTCATTCCAGATCAAAGGTGTAGCCATGGGAGCTCACATGAGCCCCCTGCAACTGCAGAAGATGCAACAACTGAACTTTTCATCTCTTTCCTTCCCACCACCCAGTGACCCAGACAATCCGCCGCTTCCATCTCTTTATTCTCCTTGTATTCTTGCCCTCAAACTGCCCCCACTAACCCATCACCCTCCCTCCATGGCAACAAAATGTTGGCGAAGAGCAACTTTGGTCTCAGATCCACAACCTCATCTCCCAGCTCCGGGAAGAGGACCTCAGACTTCCTGTAATCACGACGTCGTCAAGGAACCGTGTTTGCAGTGACGCCAGTGGTGTCTGTCAGTGTCTGCCACAGAGAAAGTTATCACCGAGGTTCTCCTCATCTGCCTCCTTCAGTGGCCGAGGAACTGCTTCCCAAATCACAGCGAGGATTCCTCCATCCGGAGGAGAGTGGTTAAGATCTTCACCATGTGACAACTCCAAGAGAATTGGAAAGACCATCAACACAGGCTACGTACATGGCCTCTTTGACTCTGTCAGTTGGGAAGGATTGTGGAGAATCTTTTATCAGATTTGACCACCTTTAGAAGATCTGTCTTTACTCTGTGCCTGCAGCACGATAACCCTGGGACCAACAACCCCACCATGCCACACTCCAGGTGCACACCAAGGTCACAGAGTAAAGTGTAACAGCTACAGAGGAAATGCAGTGCAGGTAGACAATAAGGTGCAAGGTCGTAACAAGGTAGATTGTGAGGTCAGGAGTCCATCTTATCGTATAGTCTTATAACAGTGGGATAGAAGCTGTCCTTGAGCCTGGTGGTATGTGCCCTCGGACTTCTGTATCTTCTACCTGATGGAAGAGGAGAGAAGAGAGAATGACCCGGGTGGGTGGGGTCTTTGATTATGCTGGCTGCTTCGCCAAGGCAGTGAGGTAAAGCAAGAGTCCATGGAGGGGAGGCTGGTGTCCGTGATGTGCTGGGCTGTGTCCACAACTCTCTGCAGTTTCTTATGGTCCCGGGCAGAGCAGTTGCCGTACCAAGCTGTGATGCATCCAGGTAGGATGCTTTCTATGGTGCATCGATAAAGGTTGGTGAGTGTCAAAGGGGACAAACCAAATTTCTTTCTTTAGCCTCCTGAGGAAGGTCAGAACAACCCATCTCTTCCCAATCCCTCCCTCCATCCCACAGCCCTGCGGATTCTCTCATTTCTGATGTTTTTGACCATCAGTTAAACCTGCTTCCACTGCCACCCCTGACGTGGGCTCCCACCACCCACCGTGTAGAGAGAGATTTCCTGCCGTTAGTTTTGGTTCTTCTGTGGAGCGAGGCTATGTCATCATCCCAACACTTCTCTCAACCTTTCTCGCTGCAGAGCTGCCTCCCAAAAAGCTTCCCGCAGGAGTGGAGCACAAATGGGAAACTCTTCAATGTGTCCAGAAACAAAGGAAGGTCCCTTCACCTTCAGTGGCCAAACGACAACACTGGCACTCAGTAGGGGGCCAAGCTTCATGTCATGTTGATTCATTCACTGAAACAAGAGGAAGGGCCTCACAAACACACAGCACTACAGCACAGAAACAGGCCCTTTGGCCCATCTGGTCCATGGTTTTCTGCCATCTACCTGCGCCTCGACCTGAGCCTCCAAACCGCTCCCATCCATGCACCAATCCAAACCTTTCTTAAACGTTACAATTGACCAGCATCCACCACTTCCGCTGGCAGCTCGTTCCACACTCGCACCACCCTCTGAGTGAAGTTTCCCCTCAGATTCCCCTTAAATATTTCACCTTTCACCCTAAACCTATGACCTCTAGTTCTGGTCTCACCCAACCTGAGGGGAAAAAGCCTGTCTATACCCCTCATAATTTTGTATACCTCTTTCAGATCTCCCCTCATTCTCCTGCACTCCAGTGAATAAAGTCCCAACCTATTCAACCTTTCCCTATGACCCAGGCCCTCAAATCCCAGCAACATCCGTGTAAATTTTCTCTGCACTCTTTCAAGCTTATTGATATCCTTCCTGTAGGTAGGTGAGCAGAACTGCACACAATACTCCAAATTTGGCCTCACCAACGTCTTATACGACTTCAACATAACATCCCGACTCCTGTACTCAATGCCCTGATGTATGAAGGCCAATGTGTCAAAAGCTCTCTTTACAACCCTATCTACCTGTGACGTCACTTTCAAGGAACTATGGACTGTATTCCGAACACCTCAGAGCTTCACTGTGTGAGTCTTACCCTGGTTTGTTCTCCCAAAGTGCATCACCTCACACTTGTCGGCATTAAATTCCATCTGCCATTTTTCAGCCCATTTTCCCAGCTGGTCCAGGTCACGCTGCAAGCTTTGATAGCCTTCCTCGCTGGCCACTACACCCCCAATCTTGGTGTCATCTACAAACTTGCTGATCCAGTTTATCACATTGTCATATAAATCATTAATACCCAGCGCTGATCCCAGTCAGAGAGACAACCACCTACTACCACTCTCTGACTTCTCCCACAACGTTGAATCCAATTGGTTACTTCATCCTGAATGCCAAGTGACTTAACCTTCTGGAGCAGTCTCCCATATGGGACTTTCTCAAAGGCCTTGCTAAAAGTCCAGGTAGATAACGTCCACCACCTTCCCCTGATCAACCTTCTCGGTAACCTCCTCGAAAAACTCTGTAAGATTGGTTAGACATGACCTGCTACGCACAAAGCCATGTTGACTATCCCTAACCAGGCCCTATCTATCCAAAAACTTATATATCCTGTCCCTCAGAATATCTTTCAAAAATTTACCCATGACTGACAACAGGCTCACCGGCCTATAATTTCCCAGCTTATTCTTCGAGCCTTTCTTGAACAATGGAACAACAATTAACTACCCTCCAGTCCTCCGACACCTCACCTGTGGCTAGGAACATTTTGAATACCTCTGCCAGGGCCCCTGCGATTCCTGCACTAGCCTCCTACAAGGTCCGAGGGGACACCTCGTCTCGCCCTGGGGATTTATCCACCCTAATTCACCTCAAGACAGCCAGCACCACACCTTCCGAAATCCAGACACGGTCCATGATCTCACTACTCTTCTTCCTCAGTTCTACAGACTCTGTGTTTGTCTCTCGAGTAAATACAGATGCAAAACTTCATTTAAGATTTCTTCACAAGACAAAATTTGGTTTTATTCCAAAATATATACTTTATTCATAATATCATCAGTAAATACAATCGGTTCACGTCTCCCTCTATGTTCATGGTACCATCAGTTCAATACATGCCCTTACACTGTGTCAACACCACTCCTGTTGTAAAACCCATTGACTCCCACAGCTACCTAGACCACACCTCCTCCCACCCCGTCTCCTGTAAGGGCGTCATCCCTTTCTCCCAGTTTCTCTGTCTCCGCCACATCTGCTCTTGGGATGAGGCCTTCCCTTCCAGGGCATCTGAAATGTCCTCCTTTTTCAGGAAATGTGGCTTCCCTTCTGCTGCAGTTGACAGAGCCCCTCTCGCATCTCCTCTGTTCCTCGTACCTCTGCTCTCACCTCACCTCCAGACAGAACAGAGATGGAGTAGCCCAGTCCTGTGAGCCTCCGCGTCAACTTTCATCATTTCCACCAGCAGCAGTGAGATCCCCCCACCAGCCACATCTCCTCCCCACCCCGTCCCGCCTTCCACAGGGACCACTCCCTCTGTGACTCCCTGGTCCGCCCGTCCCTCCCCATCCACCGCTCCCTCGCCCCTGGCACTTTCCCCTGCAACCGAGGGAGGTATAACACCTGCCCTCCACACCTCCTCCCTCACCACCACCCAGGGGCCTGGACAGTCCTTCCAGGTGAGGCAGAGGTTCACGCGAACCTCCTCCAACCTCGTTTCCTGCATTCGGTGCTCCCGATGTGGCCTCCTCCATGCAGACCGGGCGACCGTTTCACAGAGCACCTACGCTAGGTCCGCAGAGGCCATCCCGAGCTCCCAGTTACAGACCATCCTCGGCCCTCCCCACTGCCAGGGTGAGACCCAACACAAACTAGAGGAGTAGCACCTCATATTCCGCTCGGGCAGTCCACAGCCCCCACCTTCGAAACTCCTCTGCTCCTTTCATTTTTGCCCCCTTTCCCACCCACCCCTCCAGCCCCCCCATCACCCATCTTCGCCCTGTTCCCCCCACCCCCCACAGTTCCATCCACCCACTACACACACAGTTGACCCACAGGCTCCACTCCCCCCCACCCCACGATCTGGTTCCATCCGCCAAACACCTCTCCCCTAATGGTTCCCACCCTCACCTCCATTTTATCAGAGTCCAGCGCTGGCAGCCCCGTGTGTTCCTGCTTCTCTCCCTCCAGCAGCCATCTCCGACCTTCACTCTCCCCTCCCCTCCCCTCCCCTCCCCTCCCCTCCCCTCCCACCCCCCCACCTCACTCCATCTGCCTCTATCTATCACCCAACTGCTCCGTCTCCCGACTCCGCCCCTCCCCCACCCGGCTTCATCTGCCCGTCATCCTTCACCCCTCCTCGGTCCACCGATCACCTCTGGCCCCTCACTCCCCCCTCCCCCCTCTCCTCCTTACACCGGCCATCTCCCCTCTCCCCTCTCCCCTCTCAGTCCTGATGCAGGGAAGAACCCACCGTCCCGACCCAGACATATATCGCCGTTCCTTCACCGTCGCTGGGTCAAAGTCCTGGAACTCCCTCCCCAACGGCAGTGTGGGTACACCCACAGCTCAAGGGCTGCAGCGGTTCCAGAAGGCAGCTCCCCACCACCATCTCAAGGGCAACTAGTGATGGGCAATTAAACGCTGGCTCAGCCTGCAGAGCCCACGTCCCTTGAATGAGTGTATATTCAAAAAATGCACAGTCTGAGATCACAGGGTTGGCCATTTACAACCGGGATGAGGAGGAATTTGCCCTCCACCACTACCTGTGGTAGAGAATTCCACCGGTTCACCACCCTCTGGGTGAAGAGATTCCTCGGTCCAAATGTCTCTCCCGATTTCCTGAGGCCAAGACCAGTCATGGGGAGCGTCCTCCCTGCATCTGGTCGGTCAGAATTTTATAGGTTTCAATAAGATCTTCTCTCATTCTCCTAAACACCGGTGACTGTAGGGCTAACAGACCCAACCGTTTCCCGTACAACACCTGCCATCCCAGCAAGCGGTACATTTTGTGGTGCTCCCTCCTTGGCAAGAACATCCCTCCTCAGATAGGGAGACCAAAACTGCACATCAAACTCCACAGGCAGAAGGAGGACGTTGATGGGGTGGTGAAGAGGCAGCTTCCCACCAAGACCCCGCACATCTGCAGCAAGACTCCCTTACTCCTGCACCCAACTCCTCCTGTAATGAAGGCCCACGTACCTTTCCTGCCGAACTGCTTGCTGCACCTGAGCAATGGTTTCAGTGACTGGCGCGGATCACCCTCCATATTCCCTTTTCCCAGTCTCAGATCATGAGCTTTTCCTGTTCTAGATCCCAAGTGGATGACCTCAGATCTGCCCACTCCCCCCCAACTTGTCTAAGTCACAATGGAGCCTCTCCGCAACCTTCGTGTCGTCTGCAAACTGGGACATGTTACATTCTGTTCCCTCATCCAGATCATTGACGAGTCGCTGGGGTCTGACCACTGATTCCGGCAGAACCCACTGGCCACCACCTGCCACCCGGAGAGAGACCCGTTGATGCTGATCCCTGTCCATTAACTCATTCCCAACCCATGGCACTTCATTACCCCCAGCCTCCGGCTGTGACTGAGAGTGGGTGGTGTTGCCAGCATTGTCTTCACCTTATCTACACCAGGTCCAGCCCCGTGGACCATTGAACCAATTCCCCGCACCTTTGAACCTATTCCCCAGATACCTGGACCCAACAGTGAAAAGAACAGTCTGAATTCAATCAGCGATTTTGTTTTATTTCAAAAATAACCTTTATTCATAATAAAAAACATATACAAATGAAGAAACAGTGCAAAAAAACCCATCGTTACATTCAGTAGTGTAAACTTTAAAGAAAACACCAAACAAACCATTGCCCCTCATGTGGCTCCCTGGGGTGATACCCTCTCCCCCCTCTGCTTGTAGATGAGGGTAATGATGCCCTTCCTCATGGATTCTGACATGCCGAAGCATAGCGTTGCAGACTTCCAGCAGGTCTGCACCCCTCCAGTCCCACAGAGCCAAGTACTACTCAGCCGGCAAGCTGTCGCTTCCGGGAGTTTTATTTGCCTTGAAGGAACCTTGTCAGCTCCTCCCGGGCCTCCAGTTGTTCCATCTCCGTCATCTAAAACCTAGAAGTCAGGAAGTTCTGGAGGCTGTGCTGCCTGAAGCCTTTAGCTGAAGAACCGTTTGACGTTCGCCTTGCTTACGTCCACCAGTGCTGTGGGCAAATCAAAGAGGTCACCAGCCTGTGTGCTCCCTCTCAGTACTTCTGGGGTCGGTGGTTGGATGTTCAGCTCCCACAGCGCTCTGTGACAGGCAGTCAGCAGGATGCAGTGGACAGAGGACACTGAGATACTTTGGTCCTGGGTGGACTGATCCTCTGCTTTAGACCAGGTGTACCGTGATGCTCCATCTGCAGGGTTGCTGAGACATAACACAACTTTGTGTCCGTCACCTAAAACTAGAGAGCACAGGTTTCAGGTGCGAGGGAGGAGGTCTGAAGATCTGAGGGGGTAAATTTTTCACACACAGAGTATCTGAAACGAGCTGCCAGAGGGGGTGGTAGAGCAGTAACAACATTTAAGAGGCCTCTCGCTCAACGTCAGTAAAACTAAAGAGCTGATCGTTGACTTCAGGAAGGGGAAGGAGGGTGATCGTGCACCAGTCTACACTGGGGGATTGGCGGTGGAGAGAATCAGCAGCTTTAAATTCCTGAGCGTTAATGTATCGGACGACCTGTCCTGGGCCCAGCACATAGATGCAATCATAAGGAAAGTTCGCCAGCGTTTTTACTTTCTTAGAGGGTTAAGGAGGTTCGGCTTGTTACCGAACACTCTGAGAAACTTCTACAGATGTACAGTTGAAAATGTCCTGACTGGGTGCAGTCTGGTACAACAATTCGAATGTTCAGGAACATAAGAAGCTGCAGGGAGCAGTGGACTCAGCCCAATACATCACTGGCACATCCCTCCCCATCATCGGTAGTATCTACAGGAGGTGTTGTTTCAAGAAGGCAGCATCCATCATCAAAGATCCCCACCATCCGGGCCATGCCATCTTCTCACAGCTCCCATCGGGCAGGTGGTACAGAAGCCTGAAGTCCCCACACCACCAGGTTCAGGAACAGCTACTTCCCTTCAACCGTTCAGTTGTTGAACCAACCGGCACAACCCTAATCACTACACTTTAGCAACACTGTGACCACTTTGATCACTTTGCACTAAAATGGACTTTGCTTTTTTTGTTCTAATTGTGTTCTTTCTTGTAAAAATTGTTTAATTTAGGTTTAATTTATGTTTTTATTGTGAATGCCACTTATCTGATGCTATGTGCCTGTGATGCTGCTGCAAATAAGTTTTTCACTGCCCCCGTGCACACATGGACTTGTGCACAGGACAATAACCTCGACTTTGAGGTATTTGGACGGGTACTTGAATGAGCAGGGCAGAGAGGGATATGGAGTTATTGCAGACAAGTGGGATTCGGATGGATAGGAATGACGGTCGGCAAAGACAGGGTGGGCCGAAGGGCCTGTTCCTCCGCTCTACAGCCCTGAGACCCTGACTGTGGACGGGGCATTAGGTTCACTGACGACTCTGCCTGGTTGTTCTGTCACATCGATGGTGCAGTTGAAACCACTGCCCGGATGACCGGCTGGGACATCTCCAGCAGCAGAGGGGGGGAGACGACCCACCTTCCATTCCTTGGAGCCGGGACACACACACACCAATCCCCATCCCACCATCTCTCCGCCTTCACCCTGCAGCAGACCCAGGCTGAAGGAAAGGTTCCTGCTGACCAACCCCCCCCCCCCCACCCCCCCGACCAGACTGTTGGGCTGTGGGATCACCATCACCTCCACTGTTGGCAGCTGGAGGAGCAGCGAGCTGGTTGGCCTTGACCTTGGCGAGGTAACACATCTCACAGAGCCTTTGACTTGCAGCATGTTAATAGATGCAAACTTTAATCCCAGTTTTAATAAGATTATGGTTTAAGGTCACATCACAATTAGTTCTAGCACACCCATGTTGCCAATTAAACCCCAGTAAATGGATCACACGACAAGCCACACCAGTGTCTTTGCCTATTAGCTGTAACTTCTTCACTAATTGCAATTAGTTCAAACAACTCAAAGAGTCACTGCGTCGTACCAAAAAAGAACTCCATTAACTCTTTAGTTACACAGCTCTCTTAGTTAGTTTCACAACTTCCAGAACTCATTGTCTATTCAGGTATCACTGGCTCTGGATGTACTGTATGTGACTGGGGATCGATGTGGTGAGTTTCTCTCCGAGTCAGAGACTTGGGCTCAGCTTCTGCAGTCTCTGGAATTACTGCTGCCAATCACCTCAGGAGACACATTCCTGCACCCGTGAATTCAGTGTCCTTGCTTTTATATTTTATATAGAATCCAGGATCTCACATAAGATTTCTTTATTAGTCATATGTACATCGAAACACACAGTAAAATGCACCTTTTGCGTAGAGTGTTCTGGGGGCAGCCCGCAAATGTCGCCACGCTTCCGACGCCAACATAGCATGCCCACAACTTCCTAACCTGTACGTCTCTGGAATGTGGGAGGAAACCGGAGCACCCGGAGGAGACCCACGCAGACACGGGGAGAACGTACAAACTCCTTACAGACAGCGGCCGGAATTGAAGCTGGGTCACTGGCTCTGTAATAGCGTTACGCTGCTTTAACAACCTTAACTTGTACTGCCGCCTACAAGGAGGTGCACACCACCCCCCCCCCCAACTCCCCCCACCCAGGTCTCTATTGCTTCATGCACCCCTCCCTCCTTTAAAATTATCCCATGAAGCCTGTGGCTCCTTATCCTATTAAAACACATCATCCACGAAATTCCATCTGCTCCTTGCCTATTTACTTCTCTGCTCACCGTTCACCCCACATCCAGGCTTTTCATCACCTGCAGACTTTGGGATTTGTCCATGTCCCAAATCCATATTGATCCATAGAACATCCCACACTGGCATCACTGCACAGCTGCCTCCATTCTGTAACCACTCACCACTACTCCCTACTTTCTATTCCCCGGCCAGTACTGTACCCACCCTTCCCCCTTGCACGGATCAGATGTCTCGGTACATTTGCTGAGCAGGATGACTGGAAGTCAAGCTTCCCATTACAGCCTCGCTACCTGGCCCAAACACAACAGAACTGACTGACACGCTGGGTGAATATTCTGATAAAACATCTGGGTATGTGTCAGGAAACTGGCCTGACTCAGTGTGAAGCCCAGATCAGGATGATCTGTGTAGAACTCACCCTGTTCTGACCAACATCTGGTGTTTCACCCTCAAGTACATCGACAGAATGCTTTTGAGACTGTTACATTTACTGGGCAGGGCACGGTAGTGTCGCGGTTAGCGTAACGCTATTACAGCGTCAGCGACCCGGGTTCAATTCCCGCCGCTGTCTGTAAGGAGTTTGTACGTTCTCCCTGTGTCTGCGTGGGTTTCCTCCGGGTGCTCCGGTTTCATCCCACATTCCAAAGACGTACGGGTTAGGAAGTTGTGGGCATGCTATGTTGACGACGGAAGCGTGGCGACACTTGTGGGCTGCCCCCAGAACACTCGACGCAAAAGATGCATTTCACTGTGTGTTTTGATGTACGTGTGACTAATAAAGAAATCTTATCTTATCAGTGGGTCAAGTCTGGAAAATGCTGGAAATACTCAGCTCCAGTCAGCTTTCAATGTTGCATCTGAGCAGACCCCCAATCTTCCTAAATAAAAATCCCAAACTATCGCCTCCCACCACTTCCCTGGGACACTGAGCATCAACATCGTGGGGACTGAGGACCTCTGTTGGGCTGCTGTAAAGCTGCAAGCACAGCAGCCACATGCTGAGTAGACCTGTTGGATGGAGGCAGAACTGCAGCAAAACACAAGACAACTGATGTGCCTCAGACCGGGAAGACCACCCACATCTCCCACCTTAGCTCACGTAACCCACACCCATGACCATCAACTCCAGGCTCCTCAAATTTACAAACCAGAGTCAACCTGAGCCTATAGAACCAGCCTCCACAGCCCTAATGCAGGGTTTCAATGCAACGTAGATGCCACAGCCAAGTAAGCTCACCAGTGCCTCTACTTCCTCAAGAGGCTAGAGAAACTTGGTATGTCCCCCTTTGTCTCTCACCAACTTTTATCGATGCACCACAGAAAGTATCCTATCTGGATGCATCACAGCTTGGTACAGCAACTGTACTGCCCGGTACAGCAAGAAACTACAGAGAGCTGCAGCTCAGCACATCACAGAAACCAGCCTCCCCTCCATGGACTCTGTCTACACCTCTCGCTGCCTCAGTAAAGCAGCCAACATAATCAAAGACCCCCACCCACTCCGGACATTCTCCCTTTTCCCCTCACCCATCAGGCAGAAGGTACAGGAGCCTGGAGGGCACGTACCACCAGGCTTAAGGACAGCTTCTATCCCACGGTGATAAGACTATTGAACGGTTCCCTTAAATGATGAGATGGACTCTTGACCTCACGATCTACCTTGTTGTGACCTTGCACCTTATTGTCTACCTGCACTGCACTTCCTCTGTCGCTGTGACACTTTACTCTGTATTCTGTTATTGTTTTTACCCTGTACTACCTCAACGCACTGTGTAATGGGCGGCACGGCAGTGTAGCAGTTAGCGTAACGCTATTACAGCGCCAGCGATCAGGGTTTGATTCCCATCGTTGTCTGTAAGGAGTTTGTACGTTCTCCCGTGTCTGCATGGGTTTCCTCCAGTTTCCTCCCACATTGCAAAGACGTACGGGTAGGTTAATTGGGTTTAAAATGGGCGGCGTGGATTCATTGGGCTGGAAGGGCCTGTTACCACACTGTAAACAAAATTTTAAAAATTTAAAATTTTAAGTTTAATGGATTGATCTGTACGATCGGTGTTCAAGACAAGTTTTTCACTGTACCTCGGTACAAGTGACAATAATAAACCAGTACCGATTCCTCTCCCCCCACAGATGCTGCTCCTCCAGCAGATCGTTCATTGTTTCACGGGGTTGGGTCAGTAACTGAGTCACCAGAAGCCAGATCCCCTTTCTGAGACCACTCTCCTCCACTTCCAGAGGTCTAAAACATTGCATCAGAACCATGACCCTTTCAGAGGGCAGAAAGCAGCTCTCAGCACTGCTTTCTCGGCAGGTCGGGCAGCATCTGTGCAGGCAAAGGGATGGTCAATATTTTGGGGTTGAGACTTTTGCATTAGCACAGAGTGTAGAGGGAAGATAGCCAGTAGAATGAGGTGTGAGGGAGGGAGGGGTGAGACAGGGTGGGGGGTGGGAATGATGGGCAGATGGAGAGGACTTCAGATGCTGGAAAGCACGACGACGCCGGAGGGACTCAGCAGGCCGGGCGGCATCCGTGGAGAAAGCAGGCGGTCAATGTTTCGGGTCAGGACCCTTCCTCAGGACTGAAGATAGGAAAAGGGGAAGCCCGATGTATGGGGGGGGGGGAGCAGAGCAGTGATGGGTGGACAGAAGAGGGGAGGCGGGGTGGGCACGGGGCGGCGATAGGTCGATGCAGGTAGGAGATAGGGAGAGGCAGGTGCGGGGGAGGAGGGGAGAGCAGATCCACCGGGGATGGGTCAGAGGTAAGGAGGAAAAAAAGTGGGGGGGGGGGGGGGGGGGGGTAGAAAAAAGAGAGAGAGGCCAGGGAAGGGAAGAAATGAAATGACGGAGCCGGGTTGGAGACAACCGGATGGTTTGAACGTTGAATTTTCCGGTGTCAGGTAACCCGGTCGCTGTGTTCATCTCCCACTCCCACCAGGGTCTCTCTTCCTCTGTTCACCTTTTCCATTTTCTTCCCCAACCCGTAACCTGGCGCCTTTACCCTGGCGCCTTTACCCTGGCCCATCTGTCCACCACCCACACACCGAACCACCTGGGTCTCCTCTCCCTCGACCTACCCCTTCCTACTCCATTTGCTCCAAGACTTTTTCCTCTTTACCTGTTTCCACCCTCCAGCCTGGCCGCACCTGCCCGTCACCCCTCAGCCACCAGCCCCCGCCTCACTCCTCCCCCCCCCCTCTTGAGACCGGCCACCCCCCCCCCCCCCTCGGCACGCTCAGTCCCGACGCAGGGCTGCTGTCGCCGGTCGACTTCCCAATCAAACTTCACTCACTTGTGCACGAGGACAGGTGGCAGAGTCTCCGTCACCGAACTGCTGCTCAGAATCGTCAATTTTACACACACACATTGGCCAATCGAAACCGTACACTTTCTCATCTTATTATAGAATAAAAATCACCAATCATGATATATTCTTACATCATCAATAACCAATAAAAACATGTTATTCAATCCTTAATTTGCATTTATTCTGATCACAGGTGGCCAATTATACCTCAGCTTTAGTACAGCGTCATTGCCCGATTGTTTCTCTGCGCTCTCTCATCAATCATTAGCATCTTCATCTTGTCTGGTCTGCTGATGTCCTTGGTATTTCACTGTTCAAAGGGGAGTTTATTCTTTCAAGGACACTGTTCTGTGCAGCTGCACACTATCTTAACCCTTGCTATGCCACGGCTTCCACAGGGTCTTGACCCGAAATGTCAACCACTCCCCCCCCCACACCACACATGCTGATCGACCCGCTGAGTCCCTCCAGCAGTCTGCGGATTCCAGTATCTGCAGTCTGGTGTCTTCATCTCTCAACGTCTTTGTTTCCAAAGGACCAGCGCAGGAGACCGTATTCAAGATATTGCCTATTTATTTATAAATATCTTAGAAAATCTGAAATACATTTCCGGGCGTGAAGCTGAAACATTCTGAGTTCAACAGTGTGAAAATAAACCTTCTCATCTGCGACAACTGAGCAGCTTCCAATGGGAGACATCGATAAAGTGAGCTGATTCCCCGCTGCTGTGGTAACAAATGGCTGCAACACCGTGAACCCCACCTCTTGCCAACCTGCTGCCAGCTTTCCATTATTCTGTGTCCGCACACTGTGAATACTGGTGAATTTACCTACATTTCATTGCTGCGAGCTTGTTTCAGGGAATGACAGTATGGCCCCAGAGATTTCAAATCAGCAGCACGACCACCTGCACTGACCTGCAGCGAGATTTGACCCCTGGACTGGGAGCTTCAGTGAGGTTCCAGCGGTTAGACAGCATTGACAAGGCCGGACACAAGCCGGCGCAGAAACTTGAGCTGGCAAAAGTTTGTTATATTTTGTTTTTATTATGTTTTAATATTAAACAAGGCACCTCAGAACTTCTTGTCAAAGCTTGATGATGTCATTAGATTATTTATGAAAATTTTACATCTCCCAATGAGTAATGGACTTTTGTACAGTGGGGCCCTGTACAGTAGGGAACACACACACTCAGATCCAGGATGTGTGCTGGGAATGTGCAAGTCCCACATCACCTCCCAGTTACAGAGAAGGGTGACCTGAAACATTAACTTAGGTTCTCCTTCCACAGGCACTGCCTGACCTGCTGAGGTCGCAGCCTTCTCCGTTCTTGTGCCGTATGCACAGGCACTGCCCCCAGTCAGACAAGGCCTGCTCCGTGCTCACTGACCTGTGACCGGACGGTCGAGGTCACTGTGAGCTGGAACATCAGCTCTGATTCACCTGCCCCACAGATGCTGATGGTCCAGTAACCAGAATAAGGCAACAAAGCCCCCGCTCCACCTCCCACCGCAGGGTCCAGGCCAGGCCAATGGACCAGGCGACAGATTTAATGTTCCCCACCTGCCCACCCTCCAGGGAAATAGTTAGTCCCAAGTCGTTGTGTTTCCCACGCGAGGATACCACAGGAGCGAGTGCGAGGGAGGAACTCTCTCGCAAACCATTCATTGACTGGGACTGGTCGCTGCAGCCTCATCACCAACCCAAACCCCCCCCCACGCCTGACCCCCAACCCCACCCTGACCGGGCTTCAGTAAGGCTTGAATTTCCGTTCAGCCCTCATCACAGCGATCTTCTGCTTATCCTCTTCAAACTTCTTGCGGAGCTGGGCGATATCTGGGAACAGAACGGCCGAGACTGAGCTGGAGGAGGGTCAGAGATGCCGGGGGAGGGAAGGGGGAGAGGGTAAACCAGAGGTGCCAGGGTATCGCGGGGGAGGCAAACGGGAGACCCCAGGTGGTGGAAATCGGAGCCGGCCAAAGCACCTCTCACTGGGAAGCACCAACTGTGGTCTCTCCCTTCACCTGGTGCACATGTGGGGGACGGCTCAGAGACCACGCCCAGACCCCACCCCCCTTGTACCCAGGTGTCAGTCCTGGAACAGAGGCAGGAATCGCCCCCCCGCCCCACCGACAGCGAGGCACGCCCAGCCCAGCACCCTCCCCTCCCCTCCGCCAGCAGACTCACGTTCCCGCTTGGCATCCTTCTGCTGCCAGCTGTAGAAGTTCAGCAGTTCCTTCTGAGCTCGTTTGCGCTTCTCGCGCTGGATGGCCTGCAGGCTGTGCGCCTCGGTCCGGGGAATGCCGGGACGCCGCCCCTTCCTGGTCACCTTCACCCAGCCTTCCTCGTCCGGGACCCCGTCGTCCGCCTCAGCAAGGGCCTCCAGCTGGGAGCAGACCGGGTGGTGTGAGAAACCCCGTGCCGTGACCCAGCCTCCACGTCACACCCACCCACCTCGTCCTGTGGCCCAGCCTCCACGTCACACCCACCCCACCCCGTGACCTAGCCTCCACGTCACACCCACCCTGACCCAGCCTCTACGTCACACCCACCCTGACCCACCCCACCCCGTGACCCAAACCTCCACGTCACACCCACCCCACCATCACACCCACCCCATCCTTGCTCACCCCCAATAACCTCCTCACTGACAATCACAGGCGCACCTTGAGGCTGCGTGCTTAGCCCACTGCTCTACTCTCTCTACACTCATGACTGTGTGGCTAAGCACAGCTCAAACGCCATCTGGAAATTCACCAATGACACCACTGTTGTTAGCAGAATCTCAGATGGCAACGAGGAGGCGTACAGGAGTGAGATAGATCGGCTGGTTGAGTGGTGTTGCAACAACAACCTCACACTCAACATCAGCAAGACCAAGGAACTGATTGTGGACTTCAGGAAGGGGAGGTCAGGAGAACACACACCAGTCCTCATTGAGGGGTCAGCGGTGGAGAGGGTGAGCAGCTTCAAGCTCCTGGGCGTCAACATCTCAGAGGATCTATCCTGGGCCCAACACATTGATGCAATCACAAAGGCGGCACAAAGGCGTCTACCTCATTTGGAGTTTGAGGAGATTTGGCCACCAAAGACTCTTGCAAATTTCTACAGATGTACAGTGGAGAGCATTCCGACTGGCTGCATCACCGCCTGGTGTGGAGGCTCCAATGTGCTGGATCAGAAGAGGCTGCAGAGCGTTGTAGACTCAGCCAGCTCCATCACGGGCACAACCCTCCCCGCCATCGAGGACATCTTCAAGCGGCCGTGCCTCAAGAAAGTGGCATCCATCATTAAGGACCCTCACCATCCGGGACATGCCCTCTTCTGATTACCATCGGGGAGGAGGTACAGGAGGCTGAAGACCCACACTCAACGATTCAGGAACAGCTTCTTCCCCTCTGCCATCAGATTTCTGAATGGTCCATGAACCCGTGAATACTACCTCTTTTGCACTTCTATTTATTTTTTGGTAATTTTTAGTAATTTTTATGCCTTGCACTGTACTGCTGCCACAAAACAACACATTTCATGACATGTGTCAGTGATAATAAGCCTGATTCTGATTTGAAACCTCCATCACCCTACCGCCTACCATCTCCCCCACCCCCAATAAACCACAAGACCACCCCTTCCCACCAATCCCGCTCCATCCCCAGTAAGCGAGGCTGAACCTTGCTCCCGCTCGTCTCCCAGGAGATAGGCCAGCCACGTGCCCCACCACCCCCCTACAAAACCCGCTTCTGCCACCCAGCTTCTGCCCCCCCCCCCACTCCGCACATACCTCTGCCATCCGCTTGTCATGTTGCTTCATGAACTCGTCGACCTCGCTTTGCAGCGCCTCAGGATCGATGATGCTGGAAGAATATTCCTGGATCCACTCTGGGAAAGAAACAGGACTGGAACTCGGAGCAGGAGCACCCAGTGTTGTACCAGGGTTACACCAGCAACAAGGATCCCCGAATTTCCCTCTAGTGACTGATGGGGACCCTCCTTTCCTGCAGTCCTGACACCATGCTCGTTCTCCAAGCAGAAGGCCAACTATCCACCACCCCCGGGATCACATCCCAGCCTTGCCAGTGCCGGATTCCACCCCCTCCCCGAACCACCTCGGACCTCCCCAACACACACCGTCAGCGGCCCACCCAGCGCACTCACTCTGAAGGCCTGTCTTGATGGGGTGCTCGCTCGGAGACAGGATCCAGGGCTTTTGGACTTTCAGGGCGGACTTCATCCCGGCCGGTGTTTTGAACACAATGTAGGCCACCTGGAACCCCTGCAGTGAGGAGGAGGTTAGGCAGCATCGCAGGAAGCAGCACCCTGCACACAGGTAACAGAAACTCTGGCGCCAGGGAAACAGGCTCAGAGATGGGGTCAGAACCCAGGCAATCCTGCCGGCCCCATTGCCTTAGTCGACCATTACCAAGTATTTCTTTATGGTTGCTTACAAGATTTATAATACATCAACACACCACTAATGTTCCATCCCCAAACATTCCATCAGTGAAATGGAGAGGTCATTACACAGGCCAAACCCCTCAGTGTCCAGTAGTAGAACATAGGAAACCTACAGCACAATTCAGGCCCTTCGACCCACAAAGCTGTGCTGAACATGTCCCTACCTTAGAAATTACTAGGCTTACCCATAGCCCTCTATTTTTCTAACCGCCATGTACCTATCCAAAAGTCTCTTAAAAGACCCTATCGTATCCGCCTCCACCACCGTTGCCGGCAGCCCATTCCACACACCCACCACTCTGAGTAAAAAACTTACCCCTGGTATCTCCCCAGCACCATAAACCTATGTCCTCTTGTGGCAACCATTTCAGCCCTGGGGAAAGGCCTCTGACTATCCACATGATCAATACCTCTCATCATCTTATACACCTCAATCAGGTCCCCCCTCATCCTCCGTCGCTCCAAGGAGAAAAGACCGAGTTCCCTCAACTTTCTTTCATAAGGCATGCTCCACAATCCAGGCAGCGTCCTTGTAAATCTCCTCTGCACCTTTTCTATGGCTTCCACATCCTTCCTGTAGTGAGCCTTTACTGTGGCTGCACCCAGCTCCAGTGCGTCCCTCCGCATGTCCTCCTGCAGCCAGGAACATGCCCATCCGCAGCGTTTGCTTGCGGATGGTTACTTACACTGGAAGACCAACATGTTCGGGGTGGACCAAAGAGCGCCTTTCACGTCTCTGTCAGCAACAGTGTGTTGCCGAGAACATCCCACAGATCACAGTCCCGTGTTTCACAGCTGCTCACGATGAACATGGCAGACAGCACCGCAACAGTTTCCAGACCTCCCTGATGACGTGCAGTTCCCCGGGAAGGTGGACGATTGGCATGTCCACACCACTGCCACTGAGGGCAGCGCGTGGTGGGATCGAGGCTCTGGCTGTATGTGAGGGATCTTCTCAACACCACGTCTCAGTACTTGGAGACAGGAGGATGAGGCACTCTGCCAACTGACCATCCCTCAATCTCCCCACAGAGAGTCCAGAACTTTCCATGCTGACCACTGCCTGATGAACTTGTGGTCAAAAGAATTTTTCCCACACAATTTTTTTTTAGATGTAGGAGAGGTAGAGCAGCACAGTCCAAATAAAGAAACGTCCAGCAGCAAGGGGACCGCGCCCATCCTTCACAACACCGCTACAACCTCAGCATGGAGTGAGTGACACTTGGTGCTCACATCCTCCAGCTCAACACACAGAGGTGGCCCTCCGTATAAAAGCTACATTGGGCACAATTCCCTCCCTTCAGACCACAAAGCTAAACTGCATCTATTTTAAAGCAGGGAGTCTGACTAGTAGATAAATTGAAGCACCGATCAGCAGATGGGGACGTGACACTGTTGCTACCATAGGGACATGACAAAGGGCAGGAACAGACACTCAGCATCTCGAACCCTCCGGTGGGATGTGGGGGGGGGGCTGCAAAAAAGGCAGTGGCATTGCAATACTGATTACGGAGCCCATTCCTGAGGTAATGAGGCAGGATGTCCTAGAAGGCTCTTCAAATGAGTAGGGCATACAAACAAAGAGGGGCGATCACTCGCTGAAGCAGGAGTTAGAAGGTTACTACAGAAGGAGATTTTCACTTCCCCAAACATTAAAATGGGGTGGCTTTAGTGTGTAAAGCGTAGAGGGAGTGGAATTTTTTGAAGTGTGCCCAGGGGAGCTTTTTGAGCCAGTATGTGGAAAGTTCTGGAAGGGCAGTACTGGACCTAATCTTAGAGAATGTGGCTGCAGTGTCAGTGGGAAAGCATTTTGGAGAATAATGACCATGATTTTGTACGTTTCAAGGTTGTTATGGAAAGAGACAAGGACGGTCCAGAAATCAAGGTTCTGAATTAGAGGAAGGCCAGTTTCAATATCAGACAAAACTTGGCAAATGTACACGGGGAGCAGCTACTTGTAGGTAGGTCGACATCAGACAAGTGCATCATTCAAAAATGAATGACTGAGAGTTCAGGGTCACCGTGTTCCCACACGGGTGGGACACAAGGACAGCAAACCCAAGGAATATGGAAGTCTGTGTCAGGTATAAAGAATTAGAAACAGGGGAGGCCCCTCACGGGTTGGGGGTGGGGACAGTCGGGAGGTCCTTGAAGAGATTAGGAGAGCAAAGAGGGGGCATGAAATATTACTGGCAGACAGAATTAAGGAAAATCCCAAAGCATTTTTTATGTATATTAAGGGGAACTCGAGCTCATTAGGGACCAAAATGGCAATGTGTGTGGAGCCAGAGGATATAGATGAGGCCTTAAATAAATACTTCTCAGTCACTGGGGAGGGTATTGTAGATGGAGAGTTCAGGGTGTGCAGGGGAAGGGGGGAGACGGTGAAATTCTCAAACATGTTATCATTACAGGTGAGCCTCTCTCTCTCGAAGGTGGCAGCACAGGTAGATGAGGTGAAGGTGGACTATGGGATACTTGCCTTCAATAGCTGGGGCAGAGAATACAAGGGCAGGGTCCAACTTTATATGGTACAACTTTATAAAGCATTGCTTGGGCCACAAGGGGAGCTGGAATCTGGAATGGACTGACTGAGTGGGTGGTGGGGGCAGGTACTCTCAGAGTGTTTAATTATCTAGACGAGTACTTGAATCACCAAAGCACAGAAGGTTAAGGACCAAGTCACAGTAAATGCAGCAGAAATGGTATTAATTGTTTGGCATTGACATTGTGGGCCACATGGCCTGTTTCTGTGTTGTGTGACTCAGAGCGGGAGACAGGCCACACTTGAGCTACGGACGGCACAGAGCACCTCACAGCTGATGACCAGGTTCATTCCCGCGCCACTCCCAACTTTTGTATCACCTTGGCCATTCTCTGGCCAATTTTGCCACGTGCCCTGGTTCGTCTGAAGAAGATTCACAACTTGTTCAGGTAACTGGATTTGACAGGAAAGGATCAGTCGGACCAGGTGCGAAAGAACGTGGCTTCAGTTTTGCTGTGACCCAGCCTCCTGGGCACAAACCACCCCCTCTCCCCACTATACTTCCTATTAAGAGGCTCAGAGAGAGTTCCATGATCAGCACCATTTAGTGTATAGGTCAGTAACGTTCTCACAGTTGGATATATTAGGGATCTGCAGGCTTCCATGCAGTCAGTATGACAGGAAGGCCACAGACACCACAGCCTCCCAGATCTTCCTGTCCTCTGAGATAGATACTTTAGAAGATAGAATGCGAGACAATCTAGACCAGCCATTGACTGTAGAAGAGCTGACGAGCTCTATCCATTCCTTTGGGACAAACCACCAGAAGCAATGACTTGATGGTTGAGTTTTGCTTGCCCACAAGCCCACTGCCACAGACCAGGCTCCTTCCAAGACAAACAGCAACCCAGAACTGCACCAGACCACTGGTGGTTATGCAGGATGTTCGCTGACAGCTGAAATCTGACTAGTTACTCAACCACACCATTCCCGCCCACCCCCAAACTCAGTCAGGGCTTTATTAGGACCAAAGACAGTCAGGAACTCACTCACAAAACCTTCGATCTGCAGCCATTTTCTTCCAAGCTACCCTAACGATGATTCCCAGCTCACACTTGCGGCCTTTTAATTCACCTCTACTTAAACCACGTCCCAAGGAACATTGGCTTCTAATGCCAGTCACACCAGACACTGATTAATTACCTCCACGGGTTTCCCAGAAAAGAACTTTGATTTCTTTGCCTCAGGTTTGGTTCCTGGGCCTGGTTTTTCTTGCAGTTCCACAGAGGTGACAGTACCGCATTGTGAAAAAAGCCTGTGCACACTGTCCTAGCACACAGCACAGAAAGGGACAAAACTGTTAGACCAATATTTTAAAATACTGCAAAGAACAGTTTTTGACAGTAGCAACATACAGCAAACCTCTTCTGTCTCCCTGCACCTCTCCCTGCCCAGGGCACTGCTCCCCACCTTCACCCCCTTTCCAAAAGCTCAGTGCCCAGAACCAGCTAAGATCCTCACTTCAGGGTCCAGGACTCATTGACAGTCGAGAAAGATTTACAAGATTAATAATGGGATGCATCATCATAAGAGGAAAGGTTGGACAGACCAGATTACACTGTTCGAATTTAGAAGAGTGAGATGGGACTTGATTGAAACACAAGATCCTGAGGCATCTTGACAGACTTCTTGTGAGAGAACATAGAATCAAGGGGTCACCTGCTTAAGACAGAAACAAGGTGAACTTCTCTTAGAGAGTGGGGAGGTTTTGGAGCTCCCTTCTTTAGAGAGTGCTGGAAACAGAACCTTTGAATGTTTTTAAGTAGGTAGTTTCTTCGAAGTGAGGGGGTGAAAGGTTTCTGGGGGGAGGGTGGAAATTCAGAGGTGGGATTACAGACACAATGTTGTCACATGGTGGAGTAGATTCCAGGAGCCAAGGGGGCCATTCCTGCTCCGAATTGGTATATTTATCCGGGTTCACTTACTCAGGCACCCCACCCTCCCCAGCCAGGCTCTCCTCCCCACCCCCACTCTCCCATCACCCCCCTCCCGCCGCCCTCCCCACTCTCCCATCACCCCCCCTTCCCCCCATACCTGGGTGCAGTAGGGTGGCACGTTGAGCACGAACAGAGTTCGGTTCTGGGGCCGGGCAGCGGCCGGTTCACGGGCCTGGTGCGGCTTCACCAGGAGGCAGCGGGAGATGGCGTTCCTGTCCGAGAACCTCACGGGAATCTCTGGGGGGGAGAGAGACAGGGGTCAGTGTGGGCTGGGGGGGGGGGTCAGTGTGGGCTGGGTGGGGGGGGGTCAGTGTGGGCTGGGTGGGGGGGGTCAGTGTGGGCTGGGTGGGGGGGGGGTCAGTGTGGGCTGGACGGGGAGGGGGGTCAGTGTGGGCTGGAGGGGGAGGGGGGTCAGTGTGGGCTGGGGGGAGGGGGGTCAGTGTGGGCTGGGGAGGGGGTGTCTGGGGTCGGTGGGGGGGGGTGGGGGGTCAGTGGGGGGTCGGGGGGTCAGTGTGGGCTGGGGGGGGAGGGGGGGTCAGTGTGGGCTGGGGGGAGGGGGGGTCAGTGTGGGCTGGGGGAGGAGGGGGGTCAGTGTGGGCTGGGGGAGGAGGGGGGTCAGTGTGGGCTGGGGGAGGAGGGGGGTCAGTGTGGGCTGGGGGGAGGGGGGTCAGTGTGGGCTGGGGGAGGAGGGGGGTCAGTGTGGGCTGGGGGAGGAGGGGGGTCAGTGTGGGCTGGGGGGAGGGGGGTCAGTGTGGGCTGGGGAGGGGGTGTCTGGGGTCAGTGGGGGGGGTGGGGGGTCAGTGGGGGGTCGGGGGGTCAGTGTGGGCTGGGGGGGAGGGGGGGTCAGTGTGGGCTGGGGGGAGGGGGGGTCAGTGTGGGCTGGGGGAGGAGGGGGGTCAGTGTGGGCTGGGGGGAGGGGGGTCAGTGTGGGCTGGGGGAGGAGGGGGGTCAGTGTGGGCTGGGGGAGGAGGGGGGTCAGTGTGGGCTGGGGAGGAGGGGGGTCAGTGTGGGCTGGAGGGGGAGGGGGTCAGTGTGGGCTGGGGGAGGAGGGGGGTCAGTGTGGGCTGGGGGGAGGGGGGTCAGTGTGGGCTGGGGGAGGAGGGGGGTCAGTGTGGGCTGGGGGAGGAGGGGGGTCAGTGTGGGCTGGGGGAGGAGGGGGGTCAGTGTGGGCTGGGGGAGGAGGGGGGTCAGTGTGGGCTGGGGGGAGGGGGGTCAGTGTGGGCTGGGGGAGGAGGGGGGTCAGTGTGGGCTGGGGGAGGAGGGGGGTCAGTGTGGGCTGGGGGGAGGGGGGTCAGTGTGGGCTGGGGGAGGAGGGGGGTCAGTGTGGGCTGGGGGAGGAGGGGGGTCAGTGTGGGCTGGGGGAGGAGGGGGGTCAGTGTGGGCTGGAGGGGGAGGGGGGTCAGTGTGGGCTGGAGGGGGAGGGGGTCAGTGTGGGCTGGAGGGGGTCAGTGTGGGCTGGGGGAGGAGGGGGGTCAGTGTGGGCTGGGGGAGGAGGGGGTCAGTGTGGGCTGGGGGGAGGGGGGTCAGTGTGGGCTGGAGGGGGAGGGGGGTCAGTGTGGGCTGGGGGAGGAGGGGGGTCAGTGTGGGCTGGGGGGAGGGGGGTCAGTGTGGGCTGGAGGGGGAGGGGGGTCAGTGTGGGCTGGAGGGGGAGGGGGGTCAGTGTGGGCTGGGGAGGGGGTGTCTGGGGTCGGTGGGGGGTCAGTGGGGGGTCGGGGGGTCAGTGGGGGGTCGGGGGGCCCCTCCCCCCCGGTACCTGAGAAACCCGCCGTCCCCGCGCTCCGCTCCCCGCGCGGCGCCATCACCCGACCAGAATGCAACGCGCGGGACTGCGCCTGCGCGGTGATGACGGGGGGGGGGAGGGAGATGGAGGGAGGGGGTTCGGCTCCTCCCCACCACCCAGTCTGGCCGCGGCGGATCTGCCCCGGGTTTCACCCCCCCCCCCCGCACCGGCTCCCCTTCGCCCTCAGTTCCCCCACTGACCCTCCCCCTTGTTCCCCCACTGACCCTTCCCCCTTGTCCCCCAGTGACCCTCCCCCTTGTTCCCCCACTGACCCCAGTGACCCTTCCCCCTTGTTCCCCCACTGACCCTTCCCCCTTGTCCCCCAGTGACCCTCCCCCTTGTTCCCCACTGACCCTTCCCCCTTGTCCCCCACTGACCCTTCCCCCTTGTTCCCCCACTGACCCCAGTGACCCTTCCCCCTTGTCCCCCACTGACCCTCCCCCTTGTTCCCCCAGTGACCCAACCCCCAGCCCTCGGGGGGAGGATTCCAGACATCCACCACCTCCCCCGTGAGAAGGAACTCCGATACACCCGACGCGTTACATGGTCAGCCCCTTTCCTTCTAAAACCGTGCAAACCTTTACATTCGTGTACAGATCGATCATTAGTGTTACCTTTTTATATAAAAAACCACAGCACCGATGCCACTCGTGTGGCTCCCTGGGGTGATACCGCAGTCCCACATTTACAATATTTAAGAGGCTTCCTCGCCTGACCTCGCCCCTCCCTCTCCAGCGGCAGAAGAAACCTAAACTGTAGTCCTTCCCCAAACAGCAGCCTGACGTATGTTTTCCTGTTGTCCAGGTGCTCCAAGACCGAATGGAGAGCCAGTGAGATTGCATCTGCTGTAGAGCTGTTGTGGCAGTAGGCAAATTGCAGTGGGTCCAGGTCCTTGCTCACGCTGGAGTTAATTCTAGCCATGACCAACCTCTCAAAGCACTTCATCACAGTAGTGCTGTGTAGTGCCTCTTTCTAACTGAAATAAATTTCTGCTGAGCGTTATGGACCAGCTGCTTAAATATCAGTTCATATCCCCTCCCCTATCTACTCAGTGCACTCCAGAAAACTCTAGAGTCATACAGCACAGAAACAGGCCCTTCAGCCTGACTGGTCCATGCCGACCAAGACTAAGCTAGTCCCATTTGCCCATGTTTGGCCCATATCCCTCTAAACCTTTCCTATCCGTGTACCTGTCCAAGTACCTTTTAAGTGTTGTTAATGAACCTGCCTCAACCACTTCCTCTGGCAGCTCGTTCCATAGACTGGGTGAAAAAGTTGCGCCTCAGGTTCCTCTTTAACCTCTCTCCTCTCACCCTAAACCTGTGCCCTCTAGTTCTTGATTTCCCAACCCTGGGAAAAAGACCGTGAACATTCACCCTGTCTATGCCCTTCAATTTTATACGCTTCAATAAGGTCACCCCTCATTCTCCTCCGCTCCAGTGCAAAAGGCCCCAACCTGCTCAACCTCTCTCCATAACTCAGTCCCTCGAGTCCCGGCAACATCTCCTTTGCACCCTTTCCAGCTTTCTGGCATCTTTCCTCGAGCAGGGTGACCAAAACTGAACACAATATTTAGTTAATGTGGGGACTTGACAACGGTGACGACATTGAATGTCAAGATTAACAACTACCTTGCCAGAATTTGCCTGGCCATGTTACACGGCAGGTACCAACCCATTCCTGATACAGGAGACCCCCGTCTTACTGGAGGAGCTGTGGCGTTCCTGGATTGGTCCGTATTGCGATTTTCTGTAACACGAAGCCTCGTCATCTGTGCCCGCGTCAAGAAACGTGTTTGAATTGTGTCTATTTATTTACTTTTGATCACATTAATTCTGTAAGAGTGAATTTTATTCTGCATCTCTAATTTCTGGGCAGTGGTTTGTGAATTCTGTAAGGGTGAATTTCCATAATCCGAATGGCCGTAACGCGGGGATCGCCTGTATACTCCAGCTTGCTTTGCTGGTTAAAGTTATTAGATGATTTTATGAATAAGATGTTTTGTTTCCAAAAATAACTTTCTTAAATTTGATGTTTACCTGGCAAGGGGGACTCTTATGATCTCACAGGAGCACAGCCAGTCAATTGGCGACTGGGTTGCGAGGTGCACATCAAGTCTCCTGAAGCCAATGCACCCAGGCATCTTGTCGAGAGGGGCCATCCTGAGGTGTGTGGCCTCAGACCAGAGGATGGCTTTGTCCTGCAAGACTTTCCTCGGAGCGGATACTTGAGGAAAGTCGTAGGATGCCCGAGGATGGTGAGGGGTCTCGAGGAGAAGGGAGTGTCAGCACCCTTGTCGCTGCTGGCGGTACAGTGTCTCCCTGCCCCCATGGGAGGAGTGGACGATGATCGTGCACATGTCCAACCCCGGGCCCATTGTGGGGGTGCGCACGTTCCTCAGGAGGTGCGCGGACGGAGCAGGAGCGAGCGCGGACGTTGGAGGTGAGCAGGGTAACTGTGCGGCAATAATGGTGTTAAGGTGAAGCTGGGGGGAGACAAGGAGGGAAACATCATCCATCTGACACCCTGGGGAAACATCTCCCCCCCCCCACCATCGCCCTGCTTCCCGACAGACACGAGCTGCGGATGTGGTTACCGGGACAATCCAGAGTGTGCAGAACCTGTGACAAACCCGGACACAAACCGTGGGGATGTGGAACTCAGGAAATGTCAGATCTCCCCCAACAACACCATCTCCTTCCCCACGGAGGGGCTTAGCCCCCGGAGGCAGTCGGGAGGTGGACCCCCGGTGTGGGGGGGCGCAGCAGGTGACACAGGCTGCGGTGCTGGGACTGAGCGACTGACGGCGGAGGTGGGATCTCCGAACCCGCACTCCCACCGCAGCGGCTCGGGCGACTAACGTGCGCGGTGCGAGAGCCACGGTGCGGTGTGCGGCCACCTCGGGATCCCTCGCCAAGGTCGAGGCCGACCCGCTCCTTCAGGAGTGCAGCCCAACGCCCCTCTGACCACTGGCAGTGGGTGTGACCGTAGTCCCAGGGGCTGTCGGTGTGGTCGGGGGGGATGGGGGGCAGTGGTTGCCATGGCTCCAGCCTGCCGCGGGGCGGGGGGAGGGGGAGCGTCACCATCACTGAAGTCGGTGGTGGGTGGGTGTCTCCCTGCCCCGTGGTGGACGTGATGTCCCGGAACACTCCATTCCGGGTGTACACTTCACCTCTGCAGAGTGAGCGGCCAGCCAGCCCCCAGCAGCTCCCACCACCGCTGGCAACGTCCTGGCCGGTCGTTCTGGCCGCTGACTTCAACTGCATCATCAATGGGGCTGGACAATCTGGCAGTGCGACAGCAGACTGGAACGAGGAATCACTGTTTAATGCTGTTTAAAAATAAGTGGTTGCTTTAAGAAGGGGAGATGAATTCTTTTTCTCATGGGGAGTCTTGAGTCTTTAGAACTCTCTTCCTCAAAGGGCAATGGAAGCAGGGCCTTTGTGTAATTTTAACCCCTAGGTCAATAGATTCTTGACAAGCGAGGGGGTGAAAAGTTACCAGAGGGAGGCAGGAACTCAGAGTTGAGATTCCAATCAGATCAGCCATTGTATAAGACTTTGGTTAGGTTGCGCTTGGAGCACTGTGTGCAGTTCTGGTTGCCCCATTACAGGAAGGACGCGGAGTCTTTGGAGAGGGTGCAGAAGAGGTTCACCAGTTGCTGCCTGGATTAGAGGGTACAAGCTATAAGGAGAGGTTGGACAAACTTGGGCGTTGATTTCTCCAGAGTGGCGGAGGCTGAGCGAAGACCTGATAGAAGTCTATAAAATTATGAGAGGCATAGATAGGGTAGACAGCCAGAGCCTTTCTCCCAGGGTAGAAATGTCAAATACTAGAGGGCAGAGGTTTAAGGTGAGAGGGGGAATGTTTAAAAGGGGATGTGAAGGGCTGGGAGGCTTTTAGATATGCAGGGAATGGAGGGACATGCATCATGAAGGTAGGAGAGGATAGAAGGTGCAGGTAATTTGGCATCATGCTCAGTACAGGCATCGTGGGCTGAAGGGCCTGTTCCTGTTCTGTACTGTTGTACGTTCTATGTGACCTTACTGAACGGAAGAGCAGATCGAGCCGCCTTCTCCTGCTCCTAGTTTCTCTGTTCACGTCACGCTCACTGCACCTTTTGTTACATCCTTGATGTCACGGACAGTGATCCTGGTTTAAGGGTGATCCAGCGCTGGAAAGACAACATCGTAACCAAATGTACTAAAAAATCTCTGGATGAAATTAACCTCCCAGACATGAAAAAGTTGTGGCAAAAGTGAATGATTTCCACGGCTTCCAGCAAGGTGGAAAAGACCGTGGGACGGGACTTGCCGATCGCCATTTGATGGAGCTGGAGGAATCTCACGCACCCTCGGCGAAGGAGAGCGGGCAGGGTGGGTCCGGTGAAGCACTGGTGAGGAGGGGGTGATGCTGAGGCCAGACGTGTCAACGAGGAACCTTGATAGGATGATCGAACGGCCGTGGAACTGGGAAGGGAGGGGTCTGCCGTTTCTCAGCCCGCCCCGGGGGTCTATTGGAGCTGGGGGGCTGTGGCCACTGCCTCAGGGACCGATCTGCTTCCTCACCCTGCTGGATTATTCCGGGCGGACCCTGGTGCAGTTGGAGGTGGGCACCCCTCCAGCAACACACCGAGCTCCGTGTTGCCAGGTGGAAGGGGTTGGTCACAGAGTGATACAGCACGGAAAGAGGCCCTTTGGTCCAACCGGTCCATGCTGACCAAGATTCCCACCTAAGCTAGTCCCATTTGACCATGTTTGGCCCATATCCTTCTAAACTTTTCCTCTCCATGTCCAAGTACCTTTTAAATGTTGTTAATGTACCTGCCTCAACCACTTCCTCTGGCAGCTCCTTCCTTATACTGACCACCCTCTGGGTGAAAAAGTTGTCCCTCAGGTTCCTATTAAACCTCTCCCCTCTCATCTTAAACCTCTCCCCTCTAGTTCTTGGTTCCCCAACCCTGGGAAACAGACTGTGCACATTCACCCTATCTATGCCAGTCATGACTTTACACACCCCTTATTCCCCTACGCTCCAATGTAAACAGTCCCAACCTGCTCAACCTCTCTCCATAACTCAGTCCCTCGAGTCCTGGCAACATCCTCGTAAATCTCCTCTGCACTCTTTCCAGCTTTGTGGCATCTTTCCCATAGCATGACAGCATAGAGCGGGCTGGGTTGACGTTGGAACAGAGGAAGTTGAGAGAGGATCTGATAGACATAGTAAAACAATGAAAGGTATGGTAAATCAGAAGAAACTCTTCTGAACTCAGAGGGCACAGAATGAATGCTGTTGGGGAAAGAACAAATTGTCCGTGCGGAAAACATTTTCTGGAGCAGTTGTAGTTTGGAATCAGCAGGAATGATGAAACAGCTCACAGAGAGGAGGTGGCGAGGCTGACGGATTGGTGCTCAGTCAACGATCTCTCCTTGAACGTGGACAAAACAAGAGAGATGATTGTGGATTTTAGAAAGGCTCAGGCTGACCACTTACCCCTGTGCATCAATGGCATCATTGTGCAGAGAGTCAGCTGTTATAAATTCTTGGGAATACATATAGTAGACGACCTGTCCTGATCAACTGACATCTCTTCCCTCGCCAAGAAGGCACAGCAGCGTCTTCACTTCCTACGGCGGCTGAAGAGAGCAAACCTGCCCTCCCCCACCCTCACCACATTCTACAGCGGTACCATTGAGAGTGTCCTGACCAGCTGCATCTCTGCCTGGTACGGTAACTGTCACATCCCTGACCGTAAGTCTTTGCAGAGAATTGCAAGTACAGCGAGAAAGATCATTGGAGCACCTCTTCCCTCCGTCTCAGATATTTACAATACACGATGCACACGTAAGGTTTATAGAATCATAGACGATCCTTCTCATCCCTCCCACGACCTATTTGTCTGGCAAGTGGTACCGGAGCATCCGGGCCAGGACTACTAGGTTGCACAACAGTTTCTTCCCCCGGGCTGTCAGGCTCCTGAATACCCTGGTAGACAAATGCCGCGTCAAAAGCTCCGGTTTGCACAACAGCGTTTACGAACTCTGGCTGCTGCTGAACACGTTTATACAATGAGTACAACACACTGAGCTTGTATTTCTCTTGTCCAACTCGGTTTTGCACTAACCCTGCACTAAATTTGTATTTTGTATGTACCTTTTTTTTGCACTATTTGTACTTGCACTATTTTTTTAATTTTTTGATTGTTGTTTTTGTGTTTATTGTATGTCTTCTGTTCCATGTATGTCCTCTGTTGTGTGAGTCTGGGGGAAAGGACATTTCATTCCGCCATGTGTTTTTATAGCATATGGATGAATGGCAATAAAGTAACTTGAACTTGAACACACTGCCTGGGTGGTGGTGGAGCAGATTTAATGGTGGAGTTCACAAAGGAGCTGGATAACATGAGAATGGACAGGATTTGCTGGGCTGAGGGGAGGGGAAGGGAAGCAGGACCAGGGGGGAGTTGATCACAAGATCACAAGATCACAAGATAAGGGAGCAGAAGCAGGCCATTCGGCCCATCGAGTCTGCTCCAAGGAAAAGGGAAAAAGAAATGGGGTGGGAAAAAAAGAGAGAGAAAAAAAAAACTATTCTAATCCCATTTGCCAGCCTTATCCCCATATCCCTTGATACCCTGACTATTTAGATATCTGTCTATCTCCTCCTTGAACACCCCCACTGATCTGGCCTCCACTGCTGTGCGTGGCAAGGAGTTCCACAATTTCACCACCCTCTGGGTAAAGAAACTTCTCCTCATCTCTGTCTTGAAACTGTACCCTCTAATTCTAAGATTGTGCCCTCTGGTCCTGGACACGCCCACCAAGGGAAACAGCCTAGCCACATCTACTCTATCCTTACCTGTCAACATTTTAAATGTCGCTACGAGGTCCCCTCTCATCCTTCTGTACTCCAGCGAGTACAGTCCAAGAGCCGACAAACGCTCATCGTAAATAAGCCCTTTCATTCCTGGAATCATTCTCGTAAATCTCCTCTGAACCCTCTCCAACGTCAGCACATCCTTCCTAAGATGCGGGGCCCAAAACTGCGCACAGTATTCCAAATGAGGCCTCACTAGCGCCCCGTAGAGCCTCATCAACACTTCCTTACTTTTATACACTATACCTCTCGAGATGAATGCCAACATAGCATTCGCTTTCTTAACCACCGATCCAACCTGGTGGTTAACTTTTAAGGTATCTTGTATAAGTACCCCCAAGTCCCTTTGTACTACCGCACTATCAATCTTCTCTCCTTCTAGATAATAATCTACCCGCTTATTTCTACTTCCAAAGTGTACAACTGCACATTTCTCAACATTGAATCTCATCTGCCATTTTCTTGCCCATTCTCCTAAACTGTCTAGGTCCCTCTGCATTCTTTCTATTTCCTCTATGCTCCCTACTCCTCCACTTATCTTGGTGTCATCCGCAAACTTAGCCACACAACCATTTATTCCATCATCCAAATCATTGATGTACAAGGTAAAAAGACAGAGGAATGGTCTCCTGGCTGTAACCACCTGTTGTGTGAAATCGTTCTTTGCTGTCTTAAGGATCAAGGACTCTGGACACGAGCTTTGTAGACCAAATCTAGTTTAATCACAAAGGCAAACGCGGGAGAGAATGGATGGGAACAGACACACGCTCATTCACGCACAGGATACCATGAACACGAGAGGGGAAACGCGACTGGGGTAAAATGCACTCACACACACACACTGATACACACAAGCACACAATAACAATGTACAACTTCAGGATATAACACTTCAATGCCTGTCCCACACTAGCATTGGCCCTTAACGCTCCCTGAGTCTGAGTGAAACGCTCCCTGACCATGTGGTGATGCACTCTTACCAATGATCTCTGCAGCATTGTCTCACTACTCCTGGGGTCGTCAAAGAGGAAGGGCTAGGGGATGCAGCCCTTTTTATGGTGCTAGGAGGCTGGGTGGAGCCTCACTGTTGTGATTTAAATGAGCCAATGGTGTGGGAGTCAAAGACAAAGGTTCCTGCCACAGCCAATGGTCAGGCAGGTTCAGAGGCAAAGGGTACTCTCACACCTGAGGGGTGGGTGGAGCCACACCTTGATTGACAGTAGTATTGTTTCCGATCAGAGGAGCAATGCCGTCCTCCGGTCAGCGGGGGTCAATGTCGTTACTGGCATGCGACAGCCATGTGGATTTCTCACAACACGGCCCTTTCATTTGCTGAGCAGTCGTGAACGGAATCGAACGCTGCACAAATCATCAGCGAACATCCCCAGTTCTGACCTATTGATGGAAGGAAGGTCATTGATGAAGCAGTTGAAGATGGCTGAGGAGATGGTGCAGTGGTGTCCTGGGGCTGGGATGAGGGACTCCTGACAACCATCTTCCTTAGCGTTAGGTACAGCTCCAACTGCTGCAGTGTTTGCCTTGAGTTTTACCAGGGCTCCGTGATGCCACACTTGGTCAATTGTTGCCTTGATGTCAAAGACAGTTACTCACAAGAAGATAGGGGTACAGTAATGCACCCAGCCTCTCTAGCCTACCCCACCATTCTAAACGATCCTGGCCGATCTACCCTCATGTGTCAGGTCCCCGTAGCCTTGATCCCCTGATCTTTTAAAAATTTATCCACCTCCACTTTAAATATTTCTGATGAGCCAGCCTCCACAACTCTCTCGGGCAGGGAATTCCAGAGATCCATCACCCTCTGCAAGAAGAATTTGCTATGTACCTTGGTTTTAGATGACCAGCCTCTTACTTCAAAAGTATGTTCCCTTGTTCAAGATTCTCCCACTGGTGCAGATATCTCCACGTCTACCCTGTCGCCCCGTTAGGATCTTGTGTTTCAGTTAGATCTCCCTCATTCTTCTAAGCTCAGACACCCAATCCATCCAGCCTCTAATGACAGCACAACCCTCCCACCCCAGGATTTAACCTGGTGAATCCCCTTTGCAATGCTTCCAATGCTACTATATCCTTTCTTAGGTAAGGGACCATGCACAGTACTCCAGATGTGGCCTCACCAGCACCCTGTACAATTGTAATAAAACTTCTCTATATTTTAAATCCAATCTCATCGCAATAAAAGCCAAAATATGGTTTGCCCTTTTAACTACTTGCTGCACTGCCTGCTGTTTTGTGATTCATACACTAGAACACCTAGATCCCTCTGAACTTCACTCGTTTGCTGTCTTTTTCCACTTAGAGGTTTCCCTTCATGACCTCACACTTCCCCACATTAAACTCCTTTTGCCGAGACGATGCAGGATGAGGAACTTGAAGTTTGCAGAGATAGGAAAGTTGCCCAGAAGCTCTTTGAATCCTGTGGGTCCTTCACCAGCTTCACAAGGGCCGTACCAGCTCTGTCCAGGTCGCAGGTAAACACTGGAGCTCATGCAGGCGTTGAACAGGAGGTGGTGGGGGAAGGGTGGTAGAGGCAGAAACTCTCAAGATATTTAACTCATGAGATGTGCACCTGATGTGTTGCAGCAAGGATGCTCTCTGGAGCTGGAAGTGGGATTGGCAGCATGAGCAGTTGTATACATTTCTCTGGTTTTATGCCAGACCACCCTAGGTATCTCTTCCACAGTTCGAGTCAACTTCACATGAATACCACAAACTGACCTACCTACAAGATGCTGGGGGAACTCAGTGGGTCAGGCAGCATCTGTGGAGGGAGGTGGACAGTTGCCATTTTGGGTCAAGACCCTTCATCTGGACTGTTCCTCATCTTCTCATACCTCAACATCTTGTCTCCCCCCCCCCCCCCCCCCCCCAGTCCAGTCCCCACCTATATCTGGGATACCTTGTGTGCTCGCCAGTATTTGAACAACTTCCAGTTCCCTGGTCCCCACCACCTTATTTTCACCAGTCCAGATGAAGGGTCTCGACCTGAAACATCGACTGTCCTGTTCCCTCCACAGATGCTACCTGACCCGCTGTTTCTCCAGCATCTTGTGTGTTGCTCCAGATTCCAGCTTCTGCAGTCTCCTGTGTCTCCAACTGACTTACCTACTCCACTGCAGTGTGGGAGAAGGTACAGAATGAACCTACCCAGGGCATAGAATTGACACTGCCAGCAATACACGGCCGAGACCATCTCTTACAGGTGGTGAATTCCCGCTCTCAATCCCCAAGAGATACAAGCCCCAGGCAAAACCCTCCATAGCAAACAAAGATCGATCCTCCTGTTTCACCACATACCCTTACTGGAGGCCAATTTCCAGCACTAAATTCTGCATAAAATCACTGGCTGCTTATTAGCAGGGAGAGGACCATGGGGATGGGATTCTGACCAATGGTTTGAATTTGACCCATGTTCTACAATGCTGAGACACCTCAGACATTGCTTATCCATATCCCAGGATCAAGGCAGACAGCAGTCAAGGTACCAAGTTGCTGCATGGAGCAAGAAATCTACATTCTGGACAGGAGCCTTCTTTCAGCTCAGTCTCAGACCCCAGTTCAGCAACTTTTGGAATACTGGGGGCGGATGCAAAATCCTCATTGCCCAGTGTGCGTTCTGGAGTGGGGAGCTCAGCAGTGATGTGTACTGGCAACCTTTGATAAGCTGGTCAAATTCCAACCGCAAATTCTGGGGAATGTTGAACCTTGGCTGTGTCTCTGCTTATCATTCTGAGGTGAGTAGGGAGTGTCCTGATTTGGGGGGGGGGGGGGGGGTTTACTCCATAATGGGCACTGAAGCTCCATTCTCCTGGCCCTTAATGAGGTGTATCAATATCATCATCTGCTGCTTGGAGTATAATGGGTGTCACTGACTGAACACACAAAACAAATAATCCTTAGAGAAAGCAGATTGTACACTATTATTAGTGCTTTGCAGACCATTGTATCCCGACTGCAGACTTCAGGAACAGAGGTGAAAATGATTTCAGCTCAGTCAACTCTTAATGCACAGTTTGAAGGAGTCACTGATCCATTATTTCAATAGAAATATTCAAAATATTGAAGGCTTTGGTGAGAATTCACAAGAATCTCCACTGGATGAGGGACAGTAACCAGAGGACAGCTTTGCAGTCTTTAGCTGGGCAGATAATCAGAATCTTTTGATGCAGTGATCTGTGAACTGCTCTTCACAAAAGGGCAGTGGAAACAGTCAACAGCCACGTTGAAAATGGAACTGGATACATTCTTGGAATGGAGTATTTGGCTGGGTGTTGGGAAAGGAACATGGGTGTGTAACGGAGTAATTCTTTTAGCGAGCCAAGCACAATTGTTGGGCTGAGACAGTGAGGCTCATGCATGAGGAGCAGCAACAAGTGGGCGACGTGAAGATAGATTTGTAGTTATATACCATCTTTCACATCCCTTGCAATATGTACCAAACTGGTCTACAGCCAGTGAACTTTTGTAGGGTGTGCGTCAACCAATTTGCACACAGCTTCCACAAAGTGGTGCCATGATGATCAAGTTTGTGATGTTGGTTGAGGGATGAGTAGTAACCAGGACAACTGTACAGGAAGGCAGAGAACTTCCGGGGAATAAAAGATCAAACTGCTTCTGATGTGGAGGAACTGCAGCTTTTTTTTGGTTGGGGGGAGAGAGAGAGAGAGTGTGTGTGTGTGTGTGTATACACACTGCAATTGTGGTGCTGAAGATTATCCCTATTCTGTAGCTGCAGGTAAAGGCAGAGAGAAGGGGCTCATGGTGAGCAGATTTAGGTCAAGTCACCAGGTAACTGGTTAATGATTTTCAGCAGGCGGACTGTGTGTGCTGCACAACCCTACAACCATTACGTTGTGTACCTGTTTAATGTTGGTGAATGAACGAAAGACAAATGACAATTATTTTCTGTACAATATCTACTTAGGTTGTATTGTAAATGAGGAACAGAACACACTGTTTAAGATAAACGTATTTACACAACCTGTCTGACTACCAATGCTGGTCTGTATCAGACATGGTCCTTGCCTGGTGCGCAAAGCACAGTTTAAAATGGTCAAACGCTAAACCTGCTTACAACGGTCACCGTCCAGGCACAACAACACGACTCCATGGAACAGGTTGTGTGCGTGAAGTTAGAATGATCAGGGCACTGCCCCTGGTGTTACAAGGGGAACGGATCTGCCTGTGTTCACCCCCCGCTGCCTTTATTCTGCATCCAGGACATGTTTGATAAGATCTGTGGGTTTAATACACAGCTCCAGCTAAATCAAGTACTCCTGGGAGCTTTATTTCTAAAAAAACAACACAATTATATTTCAATCAAATTTACCCCGCCCCAAGTGGAACACATCCAAGGTTACAGCCCTGGGATTTTTCACACAGCAGTCACCGGCAAACTGCTCCTGTTTTTTTTTAAAAATTGGAACACTGTCAGTGTCAGAATGAGATGGTCAAGGTGGATAGGACAGACGTGGCAAAAACATTCACCACCACGTCAAGACATACGGCATCCTGCACACCCCGGGGCATCACACAGCCAATGACAACATCTACTCAATCACGGTAATGTCAGAAACACAACTGACAAGGTCCCCAGGCAGCCATGAGGGAACGAGCCGGTCTGATGACTTTGGTTGAGACATAGATATTCCACCCTTGTTGAAGTGATGCCTTTGGATCTCTTCCAGCCGGCTGAGAGCGCGGCTGTCTCACCCCGGGCTGCCCCGGAGTATCAGCGCTCAGGTGAACCTAACTGGGAGAGAATGTGCTAAGGCCGACCCCACACAACCTCAGTGGATGACGCACCTCCAGTTATGGTCTGAGTGTGACCCTGGACCAACCTGACATCGCAAGCACCACTCTGAGCTCCATTAGTCTCTGAGCAGCTGCTCTCCAGCATGGACAACACAGTGGGCAGGCCACAATGGGCCAGTAGAGCACTGGGGGTCTGATGCTGGGGGTCTCTGGGGGCAGCAGCTGGGTGTGGAGCAGGGAGAACGTGTAGTTGTTGGGAGTGGGTTACAGGTCTGTTCTCTTGACCCAGTCCATTCCCAACGGGAACCACACAGTTACCACTGACTCTTACTGGGAAAAGTCCCTTCCACACATTCCTCCTTATCGTCCCCTTTCCAATCAAGGTGAACATGCAGATAATGGATTCATTTTTGACCAGTCACCAATATATTGGAGGCATTTTGAAGTTGAATCCTCCCACTGATACACCCTCCACACAAGGAGGGGTCTGCATCTCATTCTAACAATGGTTCACGTGTAATTTACCGCAGCACACCAGCCAGTATCCAAGTACTATATACCCTACTATCGACTACAACCATTTGCCATTGTCACAATAGGTCCCTTGCTACTTCCTCATACAGTGAGTGCTGTGTCCTGGTCCTAGGCATCAAGCCCCGTCAGCAGCACTGCCTCAAACCCAGCTACGTTCTGCTGCATTCCATGGACTGACACACTACACCAGATAGAGCTTACTGACACTCAAAGGCAGCAAACACACTGTCACATCTTTCAAACTCTGAATAAAACTAACACCCTCCTCCCTCTGTATAATCCCTAAATGATCATCCAGTCCACACCGATTCACAGCTGAAACAAAAACAAACAGGAATTAATCTAGGGAAATGGACTATGAAGGTCCGGCAGTTGAGCAGCCCGGCAATGTGCAGAGCCTGGGCTCACGCCCGAGGTGGATGTCTCTCCACAC
Source organism: Pristis pectinata (assembly GCF_009764475.1). NCBI lineage: Eukaryota > Metazoa > Chordata > Chondrichthyes > Rhinopristiformes > Pristidae > Pristis > Pristis pectinata. The sequence goes on along the minus strand of NC_067437.1, from coordinate 16,965,910 downwards.
CAGTCTGCAGTCCTCTGGGACTCAACTCCCGGGAGCAAAGATGAAGGGGGCAAAACCTTCAAAAGGACCAGAATGACAGAATTACTCTAATCGAATAGGGAACAATTATTCACACTTTCTTCAATAGGATCTCCTCACATTTCCACAAGGGATCCAGCTAACTCCTACATAAAGGATCTACTCACCCCTTCAGACATGGGCTGATTCACCCCAGACTTACAACCTTTCAATGACCTCCCTCTGCAAGGCATGAGTAGTGAAGCTGAACAGTTTTCCCTTTTAAACACCCACGTGGCCTTGTACCTGTGAAATATTTCCATTCTAGCTCCTTTACCTCTCGCAGGGACACTCGTCAGCCTGTGAGATTCTCCCACTTCCGAAACGAGAGGCTGACGAACTTATTTAATGCAATCACCAAATGTTTTCACTGCATGTATTAAGTGCAGAAAGCCTCCCCAGCAGCCAGCTGTCCTGCTGGGGCCTGTAGTGTGAGTGCCAGGGCTCAGGACAGGGGATCAGAGCAGCGTTCCTGGCCACTCACCCCTTCAGCAGTCTGGGTTCCTCACAGTGCAGGAGGAGAGCAGCCCAAACAAACACAGGAAAATCTGGAGTGGAGAGGGAGGGAGAGACTCTCTGGGGGTAAGTAAAACTTTAATGTAGAATCTCAAATGTAACTGAGTCTGCAGTGCTGCTGGAGGCTGCACACAGGGGTGCAGGAATTGGGAGGGACAGCCGTGATTGCCAAGTCTCAGCAGCGACCAGCTTCGTCTCAGCAATGCAGTGATCTCCATTCCACTGCCTTGCCCCAGCAACGATGGAACCACTGCTCTACTGGTGAGCCTGCAGGCTGGGGAGGGGGTGGAGGGGTGCAGACCAGCTCCTGCAGCATTGCCCAAGGCCAGGTCTGGGCTTGTGATTTACTCTGCAGTAAACTGAGCATGAAATGAAAATGCAGCTGGTCAGGAGCCAGTCCCATCACATCAGCACCTGGAGCACACACAGCAATGCTCTCGGGCCCGCCCGGAGGATGAACAGGGAGTGGTGATCAAGAATGCAAGTAGGGAGTGAGGTTTATTCCTGCCGGGGGCACTGACCTAGTCTGCTGCCTTTCCCTGGTCAAACTTTGGACGGTTTGGGGGAGATGTGAGAATTGGGGGAGCAGTGAGGAGCTGCTCGGAGCACAGAGACCTGACGACTCTGTTCCCTGTGGGGGGGGGAAGGGGAGCTCCTGGGACCCGGGGAGGAGGGAGCAGGGCAGCAGGTTAAATTGCCACATCTGTCACTCAGGCCACCTCCCACAGAGCTCAGCCAGTTTAGACCAGAGGGAGGGGATAATGAGCAACGTCCTTGGTAGCACCATATTCAGATTAATCCATGGAACAACCTGTTTCGCCAGCACAGGAATGCACTCCGACCAGGTGGCTTAAAAGGCAAGTTCAGTGACCTGGCTGAGCAGGACAAGTGACAGCATGCTGACGGATAGGAGCCGAGAGACCGACGTATCCGGGATAGGGCAGGCACCTCAGCTATTGCCCGCTGTACTTCACCAGCTCCAGACAGCATCAGGTGGAAGGGGCTCAAAGGAAGTCAGGAAACTATGAAGACGACAGAGGCAGAGGAGTTGGGCTGTGGTCGAGTCTGGAGGTGGTCTCACTGATCGCACGTTAGAGTTTGATCTTGAAAGCAGTGGGCTGGGCTGACGTCGAGGGTCCTGAAGATTGGAAGAGCGCTTTCAGGACGGTCTCTGGGTCGACTTCTGCGGGGGGCTGGTTGGACGGGCGGGGCTTGACCCTGGGGACCTCGTGCTTCTTCGCCACCGGGGTGTCGCTCAGTCTCCTGCAGCAGAGGTGGGAGGTGATCAGTGATGGACAACCCTGATGTTTCAGTCCCCTCTCCCCACCGTGCCCCCCCACCCTCTCAACCCCTCCTCCACCTGACGCGTCCAAGACTGGTATCAGCCAAATAACCGTGTGTGAACCCACTCCGGCTCTGGAGAGCCCCATGTGCATCCGGAGGCAACCAGCAGCAGCCGGTGACAAGAGGCTGCAGACTCAGCTCAGGTAGCCAGCGAGGCTGTGGGGGGTGGGGGAAAGGCTGTTGAACATCAGGAAGGAGATGGTGGAAAATCTCCTGCTGGTTTCTACATGCAGCAAAAAATCGTCCCACCTTGCCCACTGCTCATTTGCTTTGGGGAGAAGGCAATCTCAGGGTGGCTTCATGGGCAAACTCACCAGCTCCTTCGGCTTCTCCTGACAGCTCCTTATCAACACTAGAGCAGTCAGGAGTCTGAATGGAAACCTGGTGGCAGGGTCTGGGTACAGTGTCAGTCCCAACACAATCATCTTCATCAATAAGAGCCAATGGGGACAAAACGAAGAGTCCATGAGGAACTAGCATCAAAGGTGGTTACAGCCACTGCCTCAGCTCCAGAGACTCAGGTTCAATCCTGACCTCCGGCACTGTCTGTGTGGAGTCTGCACGTTCTCCCTGTGACCATGTGGGTTTCCTCCGGGTGCTCCGGTTTCCTCCCACATCCCAAGGACATGTTGGTGCTTTTGGTCACTATAAATTGTCCCAAGTGAGTGGGTGAGGGATCAAATCTGGGGGGATTTGATGGGAATGATAGGGAGAATAGGGTGCAGGGAAATAAGTGGGGGAATGAGATCCATGGGCTGAATGCTCTTCCGTATTTTAAGCAAATAAAGAAACTACCCCAAGTCCAGAAATTGGTTTAGCCAGTGGGAGTTGTGGATAAAACCTGCCCCTAACACAGCCACACACGCCCAGGTATCGCATGCACTTTACCTACTCCTGCCCCACCCACTGGCTCGACCTTGCTACCGATTCCACACTGGCAGATTCCCCTAGGGAGCCCAGCATGTGAACGAATGCAGGGAGTTGAACTGTAAATCAACAGAGACTGTTCCAGATGATACCCAGTGAGTCACTGGGTAAAAATCAGAAGCAAAATCCCTGGCTGGTTGTTTTCCAGAGGTACCCTGGCTAAATCCTGGTACACAAAAACACATGGAAACAGGAGCAGGAGGAGGCCACTCCACCTCTCGAGTCTGTCCCACCATTCAACATGATCATGGCTGACCTATGCTGGCCTCAACACTTGGTCTGTGTCAGTTTCCCACAGTCCTCAATTCCTTGATCTTTCAAATACCTTTCTACCTCCACCATAAATGTATCTAATGATCTGTCCTCCACCGCCCACAGGGGCCGAGAATTCCACAGGTTCACCACCCTCTGAGAGAAGACATTTCTCCACACCCCAGTTTGAAATGACTGACAGCTATGCAGCCATGTTCCCTTGTTTGTGACTCCCCCACTACTGAAAACATCTAGCCTTGCAAACCCCCTTGAATGTCACTCCCTCATTCTTCTAAACTCCAAGGAATACAGACCCAAACTGTCTAGCTTCCCATCTTAGGACAACCCTCTCATCCCAGGAATTAGCCCGGTTAATCTCCTTTGAACTGCTTCCAAAGCTATTGTATCCTTTTTTAGGTAAGGGGACCAAAACTGCACAGTGCTCTTGGTGTGGACTCACTGACAACTCTGTACAACTAACAAAACCTAATCTTAAACCCCGACCCCTTTGCAATAAAGATCGATACTGTTTGCCTTCTTAACTACTTGTTGGACCTGCCTGCTAACTTTTAATGATTCAGGCACCAGAACACCTAGACCCCTCTGAGCTTCACTCATTTGCAGTCCCTCTCCATTTAGGTAATAATCCAGCTTTTCCTCTTACTGACCTCACACTTCCCCACATTAGACTCCATTTGTCAATCGATCCACACATCCCATTACAGAATCACAACATGCGCCTTCACCTACTCTTGTATGATTGACGTACTTGGAAACCTTACATTTCATTCCCTCCTCCAGGTCATTAATGTAAATAGTAAACAACTGAGGGCCAATCCCTGGGGTACTCCACTAGTGGCATCCCTCCAGCCTGAAAAAGACTCATTTATTTCAGCTCTGTCTTCTATATGATTACCAGTTTTCAATCTCAGCTAACACACTTCCTCCAATACCTTGGGCTCTTAGTTTATGCACCAGCCTCTTATGTGGTACCTTGTCAAAGGCCTTTCGGAAACCTAAATATACTACGTCCACAGGTTGGAAAACACTGTGATGCCAGAGGAACTCAGCAGGCCAGGCAGCATGCGTAGAGAAAAGCAGGCGGTCAACATTTCGGGTCAGGACCCTCCTTCAGGACTGAAGGTAGGAAAATGGGAAGCCCAATGTATAGGAGGGAAAAACAGAGCAGTGATAGGTGGACAAAAGAGGGGAGGCAGGGTGGGCACACAGCCCTGACCCGAAACGTTGACCGCCTGCTTTTCTCCACGGATGCTGCCTGGCCTGCTAAGTTCCTCCAGCATCATCGTGTTTTACACCTAGATTCCAGCATCTGCAGTCCTTTGTTTCTCTACATCCACAGGTTCCCCTCGATCAACCGGCAGCAAGAGAACTCAACAGAGTGAGGCTGGGGCTGGGGTACTGCCAGGCCACAGAGGAGAGGTAGCTATGGAGGAGCCCTCCTGGGTGGATGGAGCTGGGCCCAGCTGGGCTGTGGGGGAGGGGAGGGGTGGGCTGGGCTGGGGGGAAGGGGAGGGGAAGGGAGGGGTGGGCTGGGGGGAAGGGGAGGGGAGGGGTGGGCTGTGGGGAGGACATAGCTCAGGGTCCCAGCACATGCAACATTTCTTCAACCAACTTACAACAGGATTGGCTGCTCTGAAGTGATGACATTTCCGTTCACATGAAGGTTGCATTTCATTGGCTGACCTGTGGAGGGGAAAGGGTACATTTGGTCAGAATGCACAGGACAAACTGGACCCATGCCTGGGCAGTTTCAATGCCCCCCAACCCCGGGCAGTTTCAATACCCCTCCCCCTCCCCCGATCCTGGGTGGCTTCAATACCCCATGACCCTGGGCAGCTTCAATACCCCCTGACCCCCGGGCAGGATCAGCACTCTGCTCACCTCCATGCTGCACCAACATTACCATGCTTTCCGTCCAAACCTTCCCTGCCTGTGGTGGTGGTGTCCGCACCCAACACACAGAAAGCCCTCCTCACCCTCCGTGAAGCAGTAGGATGCCCTTCCAACCCTTCCTTATCTTCATGGAGCATTAGTAACTCCACCTGAACATTCCTCACCCTCTCAGCCATGCCCGTCCTCCTGCCTGAACCCTCCTCGCAACACCTACACTCGTGAAACCCGCTCAGTGTCTGTGCAACACCAATATTTCCTGCTAAACCTCTCTCCCTGTTCCACATCCTTGAACAGCACTGATATTGCCGAAGGGAGCTGAGACACACTGATCGGCGTGAAGACCTCCCCCTGTGGGAGAGGGCCCCGGGACACACTCTCTCTCAGCGGGGAACCCACAGTCAGGGCGCTGTGCCGGCCCGTTCATTGGGGGCTAACTCCATTTCTTCGGATTCTGCTGCAATCAGCCCACAGTCCCACAGAGAACGATGGAATCCAGCCACCATTTCACAAGCGGTGGAGGAGGATGGGAAGGAGGGACTGATGTTGGGGGCAGTCTGGGGGGAGGGCCGCCTGCTCCCGAAGAAGCAAGGGCCTGGCTGACCTCTCCTTGGTGGTCCTTGTGCTGAGCCCTGCCCTGCACTAGAGCACTGATGTACGAGGCAGGGAGCAATGGGGGAGGGAGGGAGGGATTGCCCCCGACACCAGTCAGTACAGCCCGAACTCCAGTGGGACAGGATCTAGAGCAGTTTTAGAACTGCCAGTTTACCATCTAAACATCTGTTGTTGTACTTCTTGTAAGCCGTGATGGCATCATCCTTTCTGACGAAGACAACTTCTGCAACTCCTGGGTGTACAAGGCGCGCCCGCTTCAGAGCGCCACAAACACAGAACAACTCCTGGACACGGGAGGAAAAGCAAAGAGTGAGTCCCGGAGCCTGTGCTCACGACTGGCACATGACCACTGTACACCACCAACTCTTACATCTCTCCACCCTCCACACCCCACCCCCCTCAGACTTTGCTCCTGAGCAGAGACCCTGGCCAGAAGTGATGCTGCGAAGGCTGAAAATTAGTGACTCACACAAGCAATACAAGTCCAGAGTCACTTCACAGAACAAACCCCATGAACCGAGCTACACTCCAACTCCCACAATAACTGCACTTACAAAGAGCAAGGAATTATTCTGCACTGCCTGTAATAATTCCCTGCCTTTGGGAACGGAACTGGTCTACACTCCTGGCAATGACCGTCAGCACCACCCCACACCCAGGGAACGGGCAGACTGCTATGAACCCCCACACCAGGATCAGAGTTAGACTGCTGCCTCTACAATAAATCCCCACACCAGGAAAAGTTAGACTGCTCTTTGCTCTGTAAATCCCCGCACCAGGAACAGAGTTATACTGCTTTCTCGGCAATAAAAACCTTTCAGGAACAGGGTTAGACAGCTCTTTCTCCATAAATCTGTGGGAGCACCTTCATCAGAAGGATTGCAGTTGTTCAAGGAGGCAGCTCACTACTACCTTCCCAAGCATCGCTAGCGATGGGCATGGAACGACAGGGACACTCGCATTTTGTGGAAGTGACTGCGAAAACAAATCTAGATGTGGAGCCAAGTCCAACTCACCACTATGTCCTCCTCAGTCACCCGTGGATGGAGATTATTGACAGTCATTTTTGTTCCCTCCAATGGGCTCAGATTTAGCTGTGAAGGAGAGCAGAGACTTATTACACTCATGTTAAGTGTGTGCAAGGGCCCAACCCGAGCCGCCCAGCACTGGTTGTTGGTCATGCAGAGCAAGCGTGAGCAGGAGGTGACTAAACTGCCACAATGCCTGGGGTGGTGTGGATGTAGCACCGGACCCCGGCCTGGGACAGGATCCCACCGGACTCCACCGTGACCACAGTGCCCCTCCTGCGACACCATCAGGGGGGCAAGGGAAGCTGAAGGCAACTTACACTTCGAAGGCACAAGAGCACCATGTAACAAAAGCAAACCAGCCGCAGTGTTTAAGGGAGAAGTGGGAGCTAAAGGATAGAGCAATAAAAAAAAGATGAGAACAAGCATGAATCATGATAAAAGGAAAAGACACCAACAGCAAGATGTCTGAACTCTGATACAATGGGTTACAAAAAGACAGAAGGCAAGGAGCATACAAGGGATATCAAAATCAATGTGAAATATGCTTACAATTATATTGGATAAAAGAAAAAATGGGCACCTTTAAAGTAAAGAACGCTGATAATGTGAGTGAAAATAAGAGAACAGCAGAAATACATGAAGGTGACAGCATCCCAGATTTCCAACAGAGACAAACACTGAACCAGAGACAGCAGCTGAGAAATTGCTCTGTGCCCTTTCTTTGACATTAAAACGACATGGTCACTTTTGGTGTGGTGTTCCCACAGTTCCCAGCCTTGAAGCTGTGAGTTTTGCAGCCAGTTCTCGAAGGGACAACCCACGATACAAACAACATCGTCCCCGTTACAGGGGTAATGCTCCTGAATGAATAGACGATGCAATGATGGGAGGGTGAATGCAAGAGCTCCCGAGGGGGGTGGGGTCAGACGGACCTGTTCGGTTGAAGCATAGTGCCTACAGGAGGTATGTTCTTGACACATGGGGATCATTCCTGATGCATATTTGGTAGGTCAAATATGTTGGCGGAATATAGCATTAATGGTAGGACTCTTGGCAGTGTGGAGGATCAGAGAGATCTTGGGGTCCAAGTTCATAGGACGCTCAAAGCAGCTGCACAGGTTGACTCTGTGGTTAAGAAGGCATATGGTGTATTGTCCTTCATCAATCGGGGAATTGAATTTAGAGGCTGAGAGGTATTGTTGCAGCTATATAGGTCCCTGGTCAGACCCCACTTGGAGTATCGTGCTCAGTTCTGGTCGCCTCACTACAGGAGAGATGTGGAAGCCATAGAGAGGGTGCAGAGGAGATTTACAAGGATGCTGCCTGGAATGCGGAGCATGCCTTAAGAAAGCAGGTTGAGGGAACTTGGCCTTTTCTCCTTGGAGAGACGGAGGATGAGGGAGGACCTGATTGAGGTGTCTAAGATGAAGAGAGGTAGTAATAGGGTAGATAGTCAGAGGCTATTCCCCAGGGCTGAATTGGTGGCCACAAGAGGACATAGGTTTAAGGTGCTGGGGAGCAGATATAGAGGAGATGTCAGGGGTAAGTTTTTTACTCAGAGAGTGGTGAGTGCATGGAATGGGCTGCCGGCAACGGTAGTGGAGGCGGATACGATAGGGTCTTTCAAGAGACTGTTAGATAGGTGAGTAAAATAGAGGGCTATGGGTAAGCCTAGTAATTTCTAGGGTAGGGACATGTTCAGCACAGCTTTGTGGGCCGAAGGTCCTGAATTGTGCTGTAGTTTTTCTATGTTTCTATACAGACCATTGAGGGTACAGCCAGGTGCCATGGGAAGGAAGCTGCCAGGAAGGTTCTCGTTGGAAAGCAATGTACACACGTTGGGGCAAAGGCTGTGCCTGCTCCTGTGGGCCGCAAGAACAGCAGGTGGAGTCTCCCTCCCTGGAGTGGGGAGTGTGGTCTACTTCCCTAATGCAGCAGTGAGCGGCAAACTGTGGTCAGGGATCTCGAAGGACAAAGAATGCAGTCTGAGTGTTGTGGAAGTCGGAGAAACAGAATTAGTAACATTTGGTGGTCCTCTTATAGACCAGTGTGGTTGAAAATCTCAATGCAGGCAAATTTTGGGTGCTGCATTACTTCCAACCCCATTTGGACATCTTTTGCGCCGAATTAAACAGCGCAAGGAAGATCAAAGTGGAAAAAATTTCCCATGGGCACAACGGCATCCAGAAACATGAACAAAATAACAGCCTAACGCAGGGACATGGGACTAGCTCAAGTGGACAACCTGGTTGGCATGGATGAGATGCACCAAAGGGCCTGTTTCTGCGCTGTGTAGCTCAATGTGCTCTAAATCAACTCAATTTTGTTGCTTGTTGGAATTGTGTGCACAAAATTCCATCTGAGGGACTCAACAAAGTGACTGCCTGCAAACTTTCAGTCGTGAAGAAGATAACGGTACCAACGAATGACAGAGTCCAGGACCAAATGATTTCCATCCCAGGAGTTTAAAGGAAGTTGCTGAGGACATTGTGGATACCTCAATTATATTTTTCCAAAATTCCTCCCCATTTGAGATCTGGTCCTGCAGATTAGAAAATTGTGCTATTTAACCAAGGTGAAAGAGAGAAACCAGGGGATTATAGACAAGTTGTCCCAGTACGAGAGTAAATTAAGAAATAATATGAAAGCAGACAGTAAGAAAAGAGAGCTGCTAAAGCTCTGTGAAACACCTTCTCCATTCAGTCCTTCACTGCGACTCTGAACTCCCAGTCCCTATCACTGCCATTCTCACACATCAGGAACTGAACTGTCACTGCTTGCTTTCATTAATGGCGGTCGCTGGGTTAGGTTCACAGACTCTTGGTTAACTATCAAGGAGCTAGGACTTTGGTGCAGTGAGAAGGGTGGGTACCTCCAGAGGCAGCACATCATCAGCTGGCTCCTGCTCTGCTCTTGATACATTTGTCGAAGGTCTCGAGCGAGTGAGGGTGAGAGGAGGTGGCAGAGGAGCGGTGTACGAGTCATTCTGGACCACTTTCGTCAGGGGAACAGGCTTTCCAAGAGACAGCTTTGAGGCGGTCAAACCAGGCTGCAAGGAGCAGGGGAAACAAAACAGTGTTAATCCTGCTGAGGTACACAGCTGTAAACTTAACACAAACACATTTCACTTTGGTTATTTATGTCAATCATTCTGACTAGACGATTCTTTCGATAGTTATGACACTTTAAATCTGAACATTTAAGAATTTAAAAATATACTATGAGACATAGACCTGTAACTGAACATGGCACAGACTATGCTTCAGATTTAAAATATAACCTGCATCCATATAATCAAAACCACAGTGCAGCTAAGAACCCATCTCACATAATAACCCCTTCCAATGAGGGTCCTGCTGTGCTTGTTCAGCAGGCAGAGGTTTTATTCACATTTCCTGCATTTAGCAATCACCTTGCACTCCACTGTCACGTTACAGTTCTGTAGCTTTAAATCATTTCCCCTAAACTAGTCCTTCCTCAAATTATTTTCAGATCAGGTCATATGGGACTGACGTGGACACCTGATTTGTTGCCCTTGACACACAGCACACTAGTGTAATGAGTCCTGTGAAAATACAAAGCTCAGATGGAAGGACCAGAGATGGCAAATTTCCTGTGGACTGCAACAGGGCAGAGGTGCAAGGATTGTGCAGGGTGGGACGCAGCAGAGGTGCAAGGATTGTGCAGGGTGGGACGCAGCAGAGGTGCAAGGATTGTGCAGGGTGGGACGCAGCAGAGGTGCAAGGATTGTGCAGGGTGGGACGCAGCAGAGGTGCAAGGATTGTGCAGGGTGGGACGCAGCAGAGGTGCAAGGATTGTGCAGGGTGGGACGCAGCAGAGGTGCAAGGATTGTGCAGGGTGGGACGCAGCAGAGGTGCAAGGATTGTGCAGGGTGGGACGCAGCAGAGGTGCAAGGATTGTGCAGGGTGGGACGCAGCAGAGTGCAAGGATTGTGCAGGGTGGGACGCAGCAGAGGTGCAAGGATTGTGCAGGGTGGGACGCAGCAGAGGTGCAAGGATTGTGCAGGGTGGGACGCAGCAGAGGTGCAAGGATTGTGCAGGGTGGGACGCAGCAGAGGTGCAAGGATTGTGCAGGGTGGGACGCAGCAGAGGTGGCAAATTTCCGGCAGGGTGGAATGGGTCAAAGATGTTTAGTTGATGCAGGGTAGAATGGGTCAGGACTGGTGAATGCCCTGCTGGGTGGGATGGTGCAGGGATGTCCTCAACAATGGTGGAGACAAGGCTGAAACGTTCAGTCGAGTTCAGGCTGATCGCCAAGCTCCCTGCCATCACAAAAGCCAGTCTTCTGCCAACTTGATTCAGTCCAGGTGAAATCAAGAAGCTGATATGAGTACTGCATATGGGACAAGTCTGATGGACCAGACGGCATCCTACACCCCAGCTGTAGTACTGAAGACCTGTGCCAAGCTATTCCAGTACAGTTCCAACAGTGACATCTACCCAACGATCTAGAAATATGCCCAGTTACGTCTGCTTCACAAAAGCAGGACATATCCAATCCAGCTAATTAATGTCCAATTTGTGTACTCTCAATGAAAAGAAAGTAATGGAAGGTGTCATTTACAGTACTCTCAAGCAGCACTTATTCACCAATAACTTGCTTACTGTTACCCCAGTTCTGATTTGCCAGAGGCACTCAGGTCCAGACCACAACACAGCTTGATCCAAGTGTGGATCAAAGAGTGGAATACCAGAGGTGAGGTGAGAGAGACTGCCCTTGACAATGTTTGACCAAGTGTGGCATCAAGGAGACCCCAGTAAAGCTGGAGTTAGTGGAATAATGAGAAAACACTCTGAAGATTGGAGTGATTCCTCACGCAAAGGAAAATGGTTGTGGTTGTTAGAGATCAATCATCCTACTCCCAGGACACCACCGCAAGAATTCTTCAAAGCAGTGCCTTGGACCCAGTCATCTTCAGCTGCCTCATGAATGGCCTTGCTCCCATCAACAGGTCAGAAGCAGAGATGTTCTGTGATGATTGCACAATGTTCAATTCATTCAAAACTCCTCAACAAGTCATGTTGCCCCACCTGCAGGCGGTGAGATATTCAGGCATGGGCTGATAAATGGGGGCTGCAGTGAGTACCGTCTACAAAATGACTGCAGCCACTTGCCTAGGCTTCAGCAGCACCTCCCAAACAGGCAACCTCTCCCTACCAGAAGAATAAAGGCAGCAGGTACATGGGAACACCTCTACCATGTACATGGTGGGTCTTGGAGGGATATTGGCCAAATGCAGGAACTTGGGACTAGCTGGGTGGACACCGTGGCCAGCATGGACTGGTTGGGCTGAAGGGCCTGTATCCGTGCTGTATTGCTCTATGACTATGACTATGACTCTACCTTCAGGTTCCTCTCTGATTCACACAACATACTGATCAGGAAATGCACTGCTGGTTCTTCACGGCTGCTGGGGTTGACTTATGGAACTCCCTCTCCTATTGCACTGTGGGAGTACGTTTACCAGAAGGACTATAGTGATTCAAGAAAGTGGACATGCTAGCAACACCCAGATCCTGAAAAATGAATAAATTAAGAAAATGTCCTTTTAACTGAGCGATGCTACAGAGTGCACTTGAACCTGCATACCAGACTCTGAATACTTGACAAGGCAGGAGAGGATCAGGAAATAAAACCATGCAACTGAGCAGCTCGGAAGTCAACAAAATCAATGGGGTTCTGAGAATCAGTTGAATAGTTTTTGTTATCCTGACTGTTAGTGCTTATGATCAGGAACAAGGATATAGTTTTTCACAGCAGTCAGCCTGTGTCGGCACCAGGCACCAGACAGGTCAGGTGCTGTATGGGGTCCTAAAGTGCTGACAGCTCGTGTTTTCGATCCTGGATGGAACATCTTTGGTATGGGGCAGCTTTTGGCATCAGGATCCAAAAGCAAAAAAACCCCACAGCTTCTGTAAATCTGAAATAAAACAGAAAATGCTGGAAATACTCAAGCAGCATCCGTGGACAAAGGTGAAGATCTGAAACCTTAACTCTGTTTCTCTCTCTCCACAGATGCTGCCTCTCCTGCTGAAAGTTTCCAGAATTTTCTGTCTCACTCAACATCAGGGTGAATGCTTTGCCTCTAATTGTAAACCCAGAGACTAGGAGAATACCATCCAGGGCAAGTCAACAAACGGAAGAAAACTGAAGATGCGACGAGAAAGTCAGCAGTAAGCTGGCACTTGTGGTGGGAGGAACAGTGATAAGGTTTCATTAACCGGTTCTCACCGCAGGTGCTGCCTGACCCAACAAGTGCAGTCTCATTTCAGATTTCCAACTTCTACAGTATTTCACTTTTGAAGTCAATGAATAAAAGGCTGACCTATTTGCTGGGTGATGGTTGGGTGGACTGTGGGCAGGAGCAGAGCCAAAAAAATTGGGATAAAAGGCATTAAGTTATAAGATGCAAGATATAGGAACAGAATTAGGCCATCCGGCCCATCGAGTCTGCTCCACAGATGGACCACCTCCACTCCAAGCTGTGGTTAGCACCTAACATACTGCTTCGCCAGTAGACCTACATCCAAGAAGTGCAGCCCTCCCTCGTTAGGAGAAATGCTACAAGAGAAGTTCTACAAGATACCATCCCTGGGCCCCTACCATGAACACCATCCTTGACTTCCTTCCACTTAGCTGGGCACCAAATATAATTGGCCTAATATAACGAAGCCCTTTTCCACGCAGGTAAGAGCCCCGACATCAGTCTGCTGCAGTTAACCAGCGCAGACAAAAGTCTGGTCCTTCAAAGGAGCTGCCCAATTCAGTCCCAATCCCGCGCTCTCTCCTCAAAGCCCTGTAATTTTTTTTCCCAGTTCCTTGTTTCTAAATTATTATAGAATCTCTTCCAGTAGTGCATTCCAGATCACAAATCGCTGCATAAAAGCATCCTTTTCTTTCATCCCGATCTTGCCCCAGACCCGCCCAGCAAACAAAAACTCCTTTATTTGTTATTTGGCACCTGATCCTCTAGCCTCTGGAGGCAGCTTATCCTCATCACAGATGACACAGCGCTGGAGGTGGCCACCTGGCTCATTGTGCCTGCTTCAACTGCATCAAAACCCTTCCTGGTTTTGAACACCTTTATTAATCTGCATATCCTTAAAAACATGAAACCCTAATCCACGATGTCACGTTACACTTCTGTAACAAACCTCATGGAAACTTCAAACACCCTGAAGAATAAAATACGAACTCTCACCCTTTTTTGAGTGAAGTGGTTTGCCACTGTGGTGACTTTCATGGGTTTGTTTGCCAAGGGTATTGAACGTAAAATATGGTCTTCCTCCTCCTCTTCAATATCCTCGTCACTAACCTGCAATGAAGAGCACAATTAGACTGCTTCACAGAGTCAGTCTGAATCCAGGCCACAATCAGATGATTCACATACAAGCAGTAAGCCATTTCATGCCCGCTCTGCACGTCAACAATCGTGGCTGTTCATATCATATCCTTTTTCCCCCATATATCTTCATACCAAGGTAAGTAACTCTCCTCCTAATTTAACTTTTGGAATCCAGGTATCACTCTGGTAATCCATTGCTATAGTCTCTCCAAGGCTAACTCATCGCTATAGTTTCTCCAAGGCTAATTCATCCTTCCTAAGGTGTGATGCCTTAAACTATTCACAGCATTTCAGGTGTGGTCTAACCACGAAGCTGTATAAATGCAGCACGACTTCTATCTTCTTTTTTAAAAAAAATTCTAGCTCTCTTAAATTCCAGAGAGCGATTACAAATAAAATAAAGATGAAAATAAAACTGCTGTTCAGAACACTAGTACTGTCAGTGATATAACTTTACCCATCACTACTGTTCCCAGATAATTATATAATGACAGACCTGTACTCTCCAGTTCTGTACACACTCATACCTGCCTGGACCGTACCCCAATGTTATACAGAGACCGAAAGGGTTTCCTTGGACAAGGGAGAGACAGCACAGATTTGTTGTAAGTAAATTATGTTTGATTAATCCAAATGAATTTTCTTGATGCAGTCACTGAGACTGATATCATTTATATGGACTTTCAGAAGATGTCAGTGAAGTTCCTCAGAAAAGACTGATTAGCAAAAATTGAAAGCCCTACAAGTACAGGGCCAGTAACAGCATGGCTAGGAAATTGGCTTAAAGGACTATCTTTTAGACTGGAAGATAGAAGACAGGGGTAATCCCCAAGGGTTAATGCTGGCACCACGGCCTTTTTTGGCATCTATAATGACACAGGCATGGATGTGCAGGGTAGAATTTCAAATTTTCTATTGACACAATCTTGGGAGTGTGGTAAACAGTGAAGAGGACAGGAAAGGCCATCTGAGGAAAATAGTGTTTGAAGATCAAGATATTCAAACTTGGCACAAAGCTCACTGACAGTCAGGTAGCAGTGATCCTTCCCTGTACGATTCTGAGACTTGGACTCCTTGCAGCTTTGAGAACGTCCTTGAATCTTCTGTCCACCTTGTAATCTCTTTCCATTACAGAGCTCAGAATACAGGAGTCTGGTGTCAGGCATGTGAATTATGTGGCCTGGCCAATGGAGCAATTTGAGTGTAATTCGGGCCCAATATTGGCACTGGGAGAGGATGCTCTTGTTGGTTCCCTTATTCTGTCAGTAGATGTGGAGGATTTAGTGGAGACTGCATTGGTGGGATCTTTGAGGTGTCTTCCTGTAGGAGTCCAAGTCTCAGAATCGTTCAGGTGGGAAAGATCACTGATACTTTGGTAGTATCCCCACCCATTTCTGGGAATCCCTATCCTATGACCTCTCAAAGTGGAGACGGAGTTGACATTGAGGACCTCAAATCCACGTGAAGGGAGCACACATAAACCCAGCCTAAAATGCGAAATGAGCATACCACCTCGCAACTACCCAGCTGCCTGCCTGCTTGCCCACCAAGCATCTCCCCTCCCTCACCTCACACACGGGAGTCTGCTGGTTCTACACTGGTCTCATCAGTCACCTCAGAACCCACAAAACTGGACTGGAACAAAAAACAAACTGCTGGAGGAAGTCAGCGGCTCAGGCAGCATCTGTGGAGGCAGAGGGATGGTCGACATTTTGGGACCCTGCGTCAGGACTTCCCAATGGTTTTCCCTCTGTATCCTACACTCAAACTGGACTGGAAGCAAGTCACCCTAAATCCCAAGGGACAACACTGAGGAAAGATGCAAATAGGCTGGCAAATGGCCGAGTAAATTTAATAGAGAAAAGTGTGAAGTGATATCCTAGCAAAGAGCAAGGAAAGAGATAATACAGATTATATGGCAAAGTTCCAAAGAGTATGCGGGAATAGTGGAACCTGGAAAATCTTTGAAAGTTGCAGGGCACCTTTGAGGGAGAGCACAGGATGTACTAGGATTCGTAAATAGAGGCAGAGAGTACAAAAGCAGGGAGGTTATGTTGAATGTGTATAAAACATTGGTTGGGATATAACTGGAGTATTATGTTCAATCTTGGTCACGACACATTAGGAGGAATTTGAAGGTTCTGTAGGGGATGCAGAGATTTTCTAAAATAGTTCCAGGATTGAAGGATTTCAGTTACAGTGTGAAACTGGGGAAATCTGGTTGATCTCCTTGAAGGAAAAAAGTCTGAATGGAGATCTTGACATCGATGCACTAATTTGTGACAGTCAGGCAGAGGGAATCTGTCCACATCATCTAATGGTTCAAGAACCGGGATCACAGATTTAAAGACCTGGTGAAAAGACAAAAGGAGGACCTGAGCAAAAACGGTTCTACATGCAGAATATTTACGATCTGGAATCCAATACCTATAGGGGTGGTGAAATGAAATCAATCGATGCTTTCACAGAGAATTAGATGGGCACTTGAGAGAGAACAATTTGCAATACTCCAGGGGAAGAATGGGGAGCTAGCATGAATTATGATGGGCTGAATAGCCCTGTACAGCAATGTGAAGATTCTATGACCTGAAGCACAACAACCACCAGCCTGACCTCATATTGACAGAATGGACAAAGGCTGATTTCACTCGAGCATCCAACACCCAGCCCTCGCAGTGGAACACAACAGGAGCAGCAGTGGGCCACTAGGCCCCTCAAGCCTGTCCCACCATTCAACATGATCATGGCTGATCTACCCTGTCCTCAACTCCCCTTCTGTACCTGTCCCACATTGCCCTCAATCCCCCCGTCTTTCAGAAGTTTATCTACACCCACCCCACCTCACTTCTAATGATCTAACCTCCACAACCCAGTTCCAAAGATCTACCACCCTCTGCCAAATTTCTTTGCGCCTCCGTTTTAAATGACCAGCTCCTGAACTTGTAGCTAGGTCCTCTTGTTTGACACTCTCCCAGAAAGGGGAGGGTTTGGGAGATATGCTTTTGGTGCTGGAGCAGACAGAAACTGCTAAGAATGATCTGTTGAATGTGGAGGGTGATGAGTTGGAAGGCAACGACCAGGGGAACTGTCCTTGCTCTGTCCCAGAGGAGAAGAGGGGAGAGGTGTGGAAAATAGATGAGATGCAGGAGTTTCAGAAAGAAAACACTTCAGAAGCACCGGTGTGGAAAGTCTCATCATCGGAGCAAATGTGACAGAGATAGAGGAATCGGAAGACTAGAACTCTTACAGGAGGAAGGGTGGGAGGAAGTATCGTCAAAATAGGTGTGGGAGTCTGTGGGCTTGTAAGGATCACCTGTAGTTTTCTTAATTTTCATTCATGGAAGGTTGGGTGGCTCTTTATCGAGCAACAGAAACACATTGGGCCACATAGGTTCATTCTGCTTCGTATTTTCTACGACAGTATGACCTGCAGCCATCAATATGGTATCTCACTGTCGTACAGAGACACTTCTGCAGTGCCCAGTGTTATACAGGGATGGATCCATGCCCACCAATACAGTACCCCGTGATAGAACAACTCAACTGTATATATAACAACAACATTAATGTACTTACTGACTGTAATATAACTAAATGTCAGATGCAGCTTCTTAAGAACATATTCAAACTAAAGTTTTCACTGAATTACTTATGGACTGATTAGGATAAGGCAAAAGCTTGCTCAAAGAGATAAAGGCTTTAAATAACAAAGGAGGAAAGAGAAGGAAAAATATTAAGGAAGGAAAGTTCAGAGCTCAGGGCCTTGCTGAATGTATCGTCCACAAAACGGTGAAGTGATTAAACTCAGAGATGGTGAAGAGGAATATTCATACTGTGGGGGAGTGCATTGGAACAGACAGGTCTAGAGGACAAAATAGAACATGGGCAGGGTTTTAGCAGTTGATGAGCTGAGGTGATGGCAGATTTGGCCATTGTTTACAAAGATAGAAGCAGCCAGAAACACTATTGGCACATACAGTGGCATGCAAAAGTTTGGGCACCCCGGTCAAAATTTCTGTTACTGTGGATAGTTAAGTGAGTAGAAGATGAACTGATCTCCAAAAGTCATCAAGTTAAAGATGAAACATTCTTTTCAACATTTTAAGCAAGATTAGTGTACTACTTTTGTTTTATACAATTTTAGAGTGAAAAAAGGAAAGGAGCACCATGCAAAAGTTTGGGCACCCCAAGAGATTTGAGCTCTCAGATAACTTTTACCAAGGTCTCAGACCTTCATTAGCTTGTTAGGGCTATGGCTTGTTCACAGTCATCGTTAGGAAAGGCCAGGTGATGCAAATTTCAAAGCTTTATAAATACCCCGACTCCACAAACCTTGTCCCAACAATCAGCAGCCATGGGCTCCTCTAAGCAGCTGCCTAGCACTCTGAAAATTAAAATAAATGATGCCCACAAAGCAGAAGGCTATAAGAAGATAGCAAAGTGTTTTCAGGTAGCCGTTTCCTCAGTTCATAATGTAATTAAGAAATGGCAGTTAACAGGAACGGTGGAGGTCAAGTTGAGGTCTGGAAGATCAAGAAAACTTTCTGAGAGAACTGCTCGTAGGATTGCTAGAAAGGCAAATCAAAACCCCCGTTTGACTACAAAAGACTTTCAGGAAGATTTAGCAGACTCTGGAGTGGAGTTGCACTGTTCTACTGTGCAGCAACACCTGCACAAATATGACCTTCATGGAAGAGTCATCAGAAGAAAACCTTTCCTGCGTCCTCACCACAAAATTCAGTGTCAGAAGTTTGCAAAGGAACATCTAAACAAGCCTGTAGCATTTTGGAAACGTCCTGTGGACTGATGAAGTTAAAACAGAACTTTTTGGCTGCAATGAGCAAAGGTATGTTTGGAGAAAAAAGGGTGCAGAATTTTATGAAAAGAACACCTCGCCAACTGTTAAGCACGGAGGTGGATCGATCATGCTTTGGGCTTGTGTTGCAGCCAGTGGCACGGGGAACATTTCACTGGTAGAGGGAAGAATGAATTCAATTAAATACCAGCAAATTCTGGAAGCAAACATCACACCGCCTGTAAAAAAGCTGAAGACGAAAAGAGGATGGCTTCTACAACAGGATAACGATCCTAAACACACCTCTAAATCCACAATGGCACAAGAGGCACAAGCTGAAGGTTTTGCCATGGGCCTCACAGTCCCCTGACCTAAACATCATCGAAAATCTGTGGACAGACCTCAAAAGAGCAGTGCATGCAGGACAGACCTCAAAAGAGCAGTGCATGCAAGACAGCCCAAGAATCTCACAGAACTAGAGGCCTTTTGCAAGGAAGAATGGGCGAAAATTCCCCAAACAAGAATTGAAAGACTTTTAGCTGGCTACAGAAAGCGTTTACAAGCTGTGATACTTGCCAAAGGGGGTGTTACTAAGTACTGACCATACAGGGTGCCCAAACTTTTGCTTCAGGCCCTTTTCCTTTTTCGTTATTTTGAAACCGTAAAAGATGGAAATAAAAAAGTAATCTTGCTTAAAATATTACAGAAATGTGTCATCTTTAACTTCATGCTTTTTGGAAATCAGGTCATCTTTTACTCGCTTAGCTATTCACAGTAACAAAAATTTTGACCAGGGGTGCCCAAGCTTTTGCATGCCACTGTATATGCAATCCCAAGCTCAAGTAGGGATCAAATATGAAACCAAGGTTGCCAATAGTCTGGTTCAGTTTTACAACAGTGACACAGAAAAGGATGGAGTTAGGGAACCGATTTTCCAATGGGGAACGAAGACAACGGTCGTGTGAACATTTAGTTGGAAGAGATTTCTGGGCAGCTGACACCAAATACTGGAGAAGCAGCCTGACGATTTAGTAGCCACTGGGCAAAGGAGTCAAAAGAGGTAGCAATGAATTGTACCTTAGTATAATGCAGCGATAGACCAACACCCAGTCATACTGTTTCTCAATGTCTGTACACCTCTGCACTGTATTCCAGTGTAACATGTACACATATAAGCAGAATATATAAGCCCTGATTGAGTCTTTTAGAATGATTTTTGCTTCATTGAAAGCACAGAGGACACGGAGGAGGTAAAGGAGTTACTGGCTCTTTCTTTCCTGCTGTTAGCCTGTGGTCAGTCAATGCTCACCTGGCCAGGGCTCTGGTCATTCACCACGTTAATTTGCATTCCCAAGGGATGTGACAGCACGGGAGCAGAAGGTTTTTTCTGTGAATGGGAAATGAAAACACTCACGTCAATAGGTTATGCTCAAGAGTAGCTGTATGCAGCTGTGCTGAGACACCGCAGAGAAATTAAAGACTTGCATTTATAAACCACCTTTCACAGTCTCAAGTGCTTAACAGCTAATTAATTACTTTCTGAAATTTAATCAGGTGTAGGAGACATGACGACCAAATCGTACGCGGCAAGTTTCCACAAATGACCAGCTCGTATATTTAATGAATTGGTTGTGAATTACCGAATTTCAAAATAGTTCAGTCATGGAGGTGTAGAGCAGAGAAATGGGCCCTTCAGCCCACCACATCCATTCCAACCATTGTGCCTACTGAAACTAATGCCATTTGCCCCTCAAAGTCACTCTATTCAACTGTCTGTCTAAATGCCTCTTAAACATAGTGAGTGTATCTAATTCCTCCACCACCTCTGGCAGGCATTCCAGACATCAACCACTGTGTAAAAAAAAAAGTTCCCCTCAGATCCCTCTTAAATCTCCTCCCTCTCACCTCAAACCAAAGCCCTCTCATTTTTGACGCCCCAATCATGGGAAAAAGATTCCGACTATCTATGCCTCTCATAATTTTACACACCTCTATCAGGTCACTCCTCAGCCTCCTTCACTCCAGAGGAAACAAACCCAACCTACCCAACCTCTCCTTATAACTAAAATCCTCCAAGCCATGCAACATCCTGGTGAATCTCCTCTGCACCCTCCCCAAGTGCAGAACCACCGTCAGCTCCAACATAATTTCCCAGCACCCTTTCTTCCCTTCTGAACACTTGGAATCACCCTGCAACTCTGAAGCTTCCAGAGCAGTGCACCTACATCCTCCTCCTCCTGTAAAGAACAACTTTTCAGAGCATCCTTTTGTTTGTAGTTCAAGTTCTAATGCTCCCTACCCTTGTTCTGAATTTCCTTAGGAAAGGGAGGACTGTTTCATATCCATCCCGTCAAATCTGTTCAATTTTGTCTCAACTTAATCACCACCAGGAAGGTTGGCCCAAATCTCCACTGGATGTTTAATCATTGCCCGCAAACTATTTCCTCTCTCCACCCTAAATGATGGTACTTCCCAGTTCAGTAAACTTGTAATGGCCTCCTCTACAAGTAGGGTGAAACACTGAGAAACCACGTCCTTGGCCCTCCCTTCTCTGTGACTCTATAACCACCGTTCCCCATCAGCTAGTATGGCATACCTTTCACAAACCAAATCAACATTCTCAACTAAACCTATCATTTTCCAAACATACTCTGACTGTCACGACAAACTCTAATGGAGACTATTAGCTGAGTTGTTACTCCTGATATCACTTCCAAGCTAGAAGGCCGTGGAAGATTCGCCAGTTTCTCCTTTCATATCCAGACATATGCTTTCCTTTAACGGCGATACAGAGAAATGTCTTTTATGCATTTTTCAGGATGTTGGTGTTGCTAACAAGGCCTGTGTATATTGCCCATTCCTAATGGTCCTTGAATCACTAGTCCTTCTGGTGAAGGAACTCGGTGCTATTGGGCAAGGAATTCAAGGACTCAGACCCAACAATGAAAACTTTCTAACTCAGAATACTGTGACTTGGAGGTGGTAGTGTTTGCGGTGCACCTGCTGCCCCTTGATTTTCTTGACGGTAGGGATCATGGTTTTGGGAGATGCTATCAGGATAATCTGGGAAGTAACTGTAATGTACAATTACAAGGTGTAGTCATGGAGAAGGATGGTGGATGGGGCTTCAGGCAGGCGGGCTGCTTTGTCCCTGATGGATGCAAGCTTCGTGAATGCTGGAGAAGCTGCATTTATCTTAGCAAATGGAGGTCCCTTGATCATGCTCCTCGCTTGTGTTTTTGTGACTGGTTCAATTACATTTCTGATCAATGGTGTCCCCTCAGGGTGCTGATGGTGAATTTGGTCTTGGTAACACTACTGAATACCAAGGGTCTCTCTTGTTGGAGCCAAGCATTTCTTGGCACTTCTATTGTTATGTGTGTCTTATCAGTCCATGCCCGAATGTTGTCTGGGACTTCTTGCACACAAGCAGTGGCTGCTTCATTTCCAGAGGAGATGCAAACAGAATTGGACTCATCAGTGAAACATTTCACTTCTATTCTTATGAGGGAAGCAGCTGAAGATGGTGGGACCTTAAGACCCTTCTCTGAGGAACTCTTTCAGTGCTGTAGTGGGACTGGGATGATCGGCCTCCAACAACCACAACTATTGCTCTTTGTGTGTGTGGAATATTTTCTCTTGATGCCACTGTTTTCTGTTTTACCAGGGCTCTCTGACGTCGTAGTCAGTCAAACAATGGCAAGTACAGTCAATTTTATCACATCCCTGGAATTCTGCTCCACCGTATGGACCAAGGCTGTGATGAGGCCTGGAGTTGATTGGTCCAGGCAAAACACACACTAGACATTGGTAAGCATGTTATTGGTGAATAGGTACCACCTGGTAGACACCTAAAGATACTTTTCTGGTGATTGAAAGACTGGATTTCTCCTGCTTCTTGTAAACATACTGGAAAATTTTCTGCATTGTCAGGTAGATGCCAGTGTTATAACTGTATTAGAAGAGGTATTGATATATTATTGTCACTTGTACCGAGGTACAGTGAAAAACTTGTCTTACATACCGTTCATATGGATCAATTCATTACACAGTGCATTGAGGTAGTACAGAGTGCATTGAGGTAGCTCTGGAGCACAAGCTTCCATTACTACAGCTGAGATATGGCCTGGTCTCATAGTCTTTGTTGCATTCTGTTCTCTAAACCATTTCTTCACATCAGGAGTGAACTGAATTGGCTGAAGACTGGCTTCTGTGATAATGGGAAGGTCAGGAGGACTTTTCACTCCACATTTTTGGTTGAATACTGTTACTAATGCCTCAGCCTTGTCTCCAATACTCACAAGCTGGGTCCCGCCTTCATTAAGGATTGAGGTATGCTTGGAGATGACTCCTTCTGTTACCTGTTTATTTGTCCACCACCCTGACTAGATGTGGCAGGATTACAGAACTCTTGCTTGTGGGACCATATAGCTCTATTTAGTTTGTTAGCACACAGGTAGTCCTGCGTTGCAACTTCACCAGGTCAGTATCTCATTTCTAGTGTTCCTGGTGTTGTTCCTAGCATGCCTTTCAGACAGGGTCATTGCCCTTACAATCAAGGGAGAGAGACGGGATGCCAGGCCATGTATTTACAGATTGTGTGGTGCTGCTAATGGTCCACACAACATCATAGATGCTCAGTTTTGAGCAGCCAGATCTGTTGAGCCTATCCCAGTCAGCAAAACTGCAGTGTCAAACAACACAATGCAGTGTTCTCAGAAGGGACTTATCTCCATAAGGATTGTGTGGTGGTCAGTTCTATCAATGTTTTCATGGACAGATGTTCCTGACACAGGCAGATTGGCGAGAGGAGAAGGTCAAATAGCTTTGTCCCTCCAGTTGACCCACTTACTACCTGCTGCCAACCTGGTCCGGGAACCACATCCTTCAGGATTTGGCTAGCTCGGTGAGTGATGTTACCCAAGTCCCCCATTCCAAGTGTTGTCCAACATGGAGGAGCACCGATTCATCATCTGAGGGAGGACAACAGGTGGGGATCAAAAGGAGATTTCCTTGCCCACATTTGTTCAGCTTGTTGTCCAACCACCTGCCACCATTAAGCAGTTGGGCTGTACTCCACTTGACATTTGTCAATTTAACTCATAAAAAATTTTGGAGATGACTGCTTGGCACAACGAATTCCAGTGAAAACAAAGAGGAAAAGCACAGCATGCAGTGTTGGCACTTAACTGTGCCACTTACGAATGCTGCTCATTTTCTGCCTTGACACGGACACTACCTTAATACCAGTGACTTCACTGCTAATGCCAGTTGCACAGTGACTGGAACTTCAGTAACAGCATGCCACAGGCACCAGTACCCCTGTAAATAAATACTGATTTAGTTAGCATTTGCAGTAAACATTTCTGTGCCAAATATACCGAGGCTGTAGATTAAAAGTTTCCACCTGTGGTACTTGGATTGTTTTGGTTATCCTGCCTCCCGTGTTGACGGTTCCACTCACTGGAGCGGTGGCCGCAGCTGGAGTCCTTCTCCTGGCACTCAGCCGCTCCCGAGCATCCAAAACCTTTTTCACTGCCAGCCCCTTTTCACTCCCATCCTGGCTTTTCCTCGAATTGATCATTTCACGTGCGTCGAGAACCTTTGAGGATCCCCCGGTTATTTTTGAGCGCATATCCTTCTGTCCCAAGCGATCGCGAGCGTCTCTCATGGTTAACCGCTGCCGAGCGTCTGTGATGCCAATCTTCTGCCGTGCATCAAAAGTCCTTTGAAAGCTGCTGGCTGGCCAGCTTGTGCTTACATTTACAAACTGATCTCCAATCCGTGACTTAACGCCACCAGCAACCGGCCTGGCACTTGGTACCGGTCTGCAAAAATACAAGAAGCACAAATGAACCATTCAGCGTCAAACACAAACTGAACAAACACTTAGAGTACTGTGTTCCGTTCTGGTCGCCTGATTATAGGAAGGATGCGGAAGCTTTAGAGAGAGTGCGGAGGATATTTATCAGGATGCTGCCTGGATTAGAGAACATGTCTTATGAGTGAGCTGGGGCTTTTCTCTTTGGAGCTACAGAGGATGAGAGGCAACTTGATTGAGGTGTATAAGATTATGAAGGGCATAGATAGAGTGGACAGCCAGCACCTTTTCCCCAGGGCAGCAATGGCCAATACCAGAGGACATCAGTTTAAAGGCAGAGGAGGAAGGTTTAGGGGAGATGTCAGAGGTAGGTTTTGTTTAAGTTAAAAAACAAGAGTGGTGGGTCCCTGGAGTGCATTGCCGGGATTGTAGTAGTGGTTGATACAATAGGGACACTTAAAAGACTCTTAGGTAGGCAGATGGAGGGTTATGGGCTGTGTAGGATGGAAGGGCTAGATTGATCAGGGAATAGGCGTTTATATAGGTCGGCACAACATTGTGGGCCAAAGGGCCCGTACTGTGCTGTGCTGTTCTATGTTCTAAAGCTAAAAGCAAAATACTGCAGAGGCTGGAAATCTGAAATAAAACAGAAAATGCAAGAAACACATAGGTCAGGCAGCATGTGTGGAGACACAAACTGATATTTTCCCAGTTCAGGCTTTTCGTCAGAACTGGGAAAATATCACCGGGCTGCAACATTAATTTTAGACAACCCAGCTTGACCATGCCAGTACATCACTGCTCTGGACACTGAGGGGGATGAGTGATACACTCTCTGTTGCAGCCACTGTGAGTTCACCGAGCTCAACGTTCCACTTAACCTTCATTTTAAAACCCCAGAAATGTGATGCATACCCTTGGTATCTGATAGAGGTGGCATTGGGTGGGGGTGGGGAGGAATAGTGCCACATACAGCCCAGTAGGGAGGGGGAAGTGTGTGCTGTGTGCAGTCCAATGAGGCAAGAGAGGTATGGGTTAGGTAGTGGACCATATCTGGGCTTGGGCTCAGTGTTAATTTATGCATTCATGGGATGTGGATGCTGCTGGCTATTGCTCATCCCTGACTGCCATTTTGTGGAACTGTTAACCACATTGCTGGGTTGGATTCACACATTGTGTACAAATAAGGTAACATATCTTTATCAGTCACACGTACATCGAAACACACAGTGAAATACATCTTTTCTGTACAGTGTTCTGGGGGCAGCCCGCAAGTGTCGCCATGCTTCCGGCACCAACATAGCATGCCCACAACTCCTAACCCGTACGCCTTTGGAATGTGGGAGGAAACCGGAGCACCCAGAAGAAACCCACGCAGACACGGGGAGAACGTACAAACTCCTTACAGACAGCGGCCGGAATTGAACCCGGGTCGCTGGCGCTGTAATAGCGTTACGCTAACCGCTACACTACTGTGTAAACCTTCCCTGATTTCCTTCCCTGAAGAATATTAGTGGAACAGATGCTTTTTTTTAAAACAACATAGTCACTATTACGCTTACTAACCTTTCATTCCAAACATAACTAATTACTTGAATTTACATACCGCACCTGCTGTTGTGGGATCTGATCTCAGGCCTCTGCCGCAGTAGTCTGGGCATCTGGATAACAGTCAGTAACTGAACGAGTACACTACCACATCTCGTACAGGCCTCAGGACATGTGGGAAGTGGGCTGTTCAAGGTAATAGGTAGCATCCAGGATAACTCCCAGGTACAGTGGCATGCATAGATCAATGCACACGAAGGTTATGTGGAAGGATATTTGTAAGATTGAAAGAGTGCAGAGGAGATTTACAAGAATGTTGCCAAGTCTTCAGGAGTTGAGTTACAAGGAAAGATTGAACAGGTTAGGACTTTATTCCTTGGAGCGCAGAAGAATGAGGGGAGATTTGATAGAGGTTTACAAAATTATGAGGGGTATAGACAGAGTTAATGCGAGTAGGCTCTTTCCACCTAGATTAGCAGAGATAAGTACAAGAGGACATGGCTTTAGGGTGAAAGGGGAAAAGTTTAGGGGGAACTTCTTCACTCAAAGAGTGGTGGGAGTATGGAACGGGCTGCCATCTGATGTAGTAAATGCCGGCTCACTCTTGAGTTTTAAGAATAAATTGGATAGATACATGGACGGGAGAGGTCTGGAGGGTTATGGACTGGGTGCAGGTAAATGCGACTAGCGGAATACCGTTTTGGCACAGACTAGAAGGGCCGAATGGCCTGTTTTTCTGTGCTGTAGTGTTCTATGGTTCTATGGATGGTGAGGAAAGTGTGGTTTACAGTGTCCAGGGTTTGGAAGCTGTATGGTATACACAGGTAAGGGAGGGAGAATGGGGTATCCTGTGCACAGTGGGGGTGAATGTCTCAAAATCCAGGGGAGGGAGTGCGAGATACACTGTCCAACGAAGTGTGAATATAAAGGGTCGAGGGAGGGTTGGTGCATATTACAAGGACAGGGCCCCACGTGGGATGTGGGATCAGCATACAGGGTCCAGGATGGGCCAAATGAGCAGGGGCTAGGGTACAGTGACTGCAGTACAGAGGGTACTGAATGTCCTGGGTGACAGCAGTGCACATAGTCCAGTGTGGAGGGACAGCCACATGGATTTGGAGGTGCAGAATTCAGTATTCAAGTACATACAGTATAATGATCAAATTCTTCTGTAAGACCAACAAGGGATGGATCAGTACCAGACTTAGTTCTAGGGAATGAAGCTGGGCAAGTGGATAGGGTGACAGGGGCACAGCCTTTCAGGCACAATAATAATTCAGTTAAGTTTAGCATAGATTTGAAAAAGGACAAAGATAGACCAGGATTTAAAGTTATAAACTTGGACAAAGTCAATTTTACCATGCTCAGATATGATTTAGAAGTGGACTCTGAAAAGCTACTTGAAGGCAGTGCAGGGTTAGAGCAGGAAGAAGCATTGAAGGAAGAGAAGGTAACGTTTCTGAAAATGCTACTAATAGAAAAAAGGGGAACCTTCCAAATGTAGACTTCCATCGATGTGAAAGAAGATACAGGGCAGGATAAAGCCCAGAGGGTGCAGGTGAAAGCAAATTTGATTCACTACACGAAATTAAGAGATAGCTGACAGTACTAGATACAGCAAAGGCTATAGTACAAAATATCCTATTTATGAATGTCTGCACTAGAGAACTTGCTGTGCCTTTTGCCAATCTGTTCTAGTATAGTTACAATGGTGGCATCTGCTCAACGTGGAAATTGTCCAGGTACATCCCATTCACAAAAAGCAGAACTGATAGCTGCAAAATCAGTTTATTCTCAATCATCAGCAAAGTGATGGAAGTCATTGTCAACAGTGCTAGCAAGTGGCACTTACTCACCAAGAACCTATTCACTGATGCCCATTCCAGGTTTCGCCAGGACTATTTGGCTCCATCTCCAACGAGTATCTAACTACTTACCCTTGACATTCAATGGCATCGCCATCACTTAAGTCCCCAGCATGGATCCGTTGGGGGTGAGGCGGGCAGGGGGAGGGGTCCACTTTTGACTAGAAACTCAACTGGAACAGCCCCGTAGATGTCATGGCTATGAGCATGACAGAAGTTGGGTATCCTATGGTGAGTGACTCACTTCCTGACAGCCCAAGGCCTTTCTATCAGGAGTGTGATGGAAGACTCTCCAATTGCCTGGATGAGTGCAGCACTGACAGTTTGCCAGCAGCTTGACACCAACCAGGATAAAGCAGCTCGTTTGACGGACATTCCAGCCACTACCCTGAGCATTCATTCTCTCCACCACTGGCACTCAGATGCTGCAGTGCATACCACCTACAAAATGCACTGTAGTTGTTTGCCCAGGCTACTCTAACAGCAGCACCCAAACCTCTACTATCAAAACGGACAAGGGCAGCAAGTGCACGGTTCCCCTCCAAATCAACACCATCCTGACTTTGAAATATATTGCTTGTCACTCATCGCTCGGTCTAAATCTTAAAACTCCCACCTGGAAGCACTGTGGATACCCCTTCACCAGAGGTTCAAGAAGGTGACTCCCTGCTACTTTCTCAAGGGCAACTGGAGGCAGGCAACAAATGCTGGTCTAGCCAGCGACATCCAAGTCCCAAAAATGAGTTATATTTTAATAAATAGAAGACAAAGAGGGTACATGAGAAAATAATACCAGATAAAAATCAAGGAAATCCCTAACGTATTTTATAAATATGTCAAGGGAAAGAGGATAACAAAGTTATAACTCCTATTAGAGTTACTAGCCTCAACATTGAGGTAGAAGCGGGAGACCTATATAGTAAAGAAAACTGTGTCTGTCTTCTCAGAGAACGTGGCAACGTAGGCACTGATGTTAAATGAGGTGAATATTAAGTGTGAGAAATGAGAGAACATATTAAAGGTTTTCGAATCTTTGTCACAAGTCAACTGGCTTGGATAAAATGTATCCCAGGCTCTTAAAGAAACAAGGGAGGAAATAGAACAGCTTTCAGTCCACCAGTTTTCAATCCTCTGGATAGAGGTGTGGTGCAGCAAGACTGGAAGAGAACTAACTAACTACCAGTCTTCACAGTGAAGCAAGGGATGGAGCACATAACAACAGGCCAGACAAACTAGGCTCCGTCTACACTTCCCGCTGCCTTGGGAAAGCAGCCAACATAATCAAGGACCCCCCCCCCATCCCCGTCATTCTCTTTTCTCCCTTGTTCATCAGGCAGAAGATGCACAAGCCTGGGAGCACATACCACAGGCTCAAGGACAGCTTCCACCCCACTGTTATCAAACTCTTGAACAGACCTCTCATACACTAAAAGACGAACTCTTGAGCTCCCAATCTATCTCATCATAGCCCTTGCACTTTCTTTGTCTACTGGCACTGCACTCTCTCTGTAACTGTAACGCTATATTTTGAATTCTGGTTTTCTTTTTAGTGCCTCAATGGCATGATCTGTCTGAATAGCATGCAAACAAAAGCTTTTCACTGCATCTTGGTACATGTGACATTAGTAAAACCAGAGCAACCTAGCCAAAAAAGCCAAAACCTACATATGCTGTAATCTGAAATAAAAACAGAAAGTGTTGAAAACACTCAGCAGGTCAGGCAGATCTGTGGAAAGAGAAACAGAGTCATCCTTCATCAGAACTGGGAAAGAGAGAAAACAAGTTATCTTATAAGCACTACTCAAGATGTCTTGGAAGGCTCTTCCAATTACACCATATGGGTAGAATTTAGAAATAAGGGGCAGTCACTTTGCTGGAGTTATATTCCAAGTCCCCCAATAGTCAGCACGAAATAGAGGCGCAAGTATGCAGACAAATCATGGAGAGGCGCAAGAACAATGGTATTACTGTAGTGGGGGATTTTAACTTCCCTAATATTAACTGGGAGTCCCTTAGTGCAAAGGGCTTAAAGAAGGAGGAATATGTAAGGTACATCCAGGAGAGTTTTTGAACCTCTATGTAGATAGTCCGAAGAGAGAAGGGACTCTATTGGACTTAATTTGGGAAATCAAGTCTGTCGAGTGATGGGAGTGTCAGTGGGCGAGCATTTTGGAAACAGTGATTATAATAAGTTTCAAGGTTGTTATGGAGGAGAAAACCCTGGATGACAAGGGATGCCGAAGAACTGATGAAAGAAAAAAAAAAGGAAGCCCATGGACAGGAATAGGGAGCTGAAAACAGCAGAGGCCTGGGAGGAATATAGAGAGCGTAGAAGAAAACCTAAGAAAATTAGGAGGGCAAAAGGGACCATGAAATATCATTGGCAGATGATTAAGGTGAATCCCAAAGCATTCTGTAAATATTTTAAAGGAAACTTTCGTTGACTGTAGCATAGAATATAAGAGCAGAAACATCATGTTACAGATTTATAAAACATTGATTAAGTCACATCTGGAGTACTATGTGCAATTCTGGTCACTGCACTGTAGGAAAGATGTAATTTTTCTGGAGAGTGCAGAGGAGATTCGCCAGGATGTTGCCTGGACTGAAACACCCTGATTACAAGGAGACACTTTTTTTCCCTGCAGTAGGAGAGGCTGAGGTGTGACCTGACAGATCTTGAAAATTATGAGGGGGACAAATAGCGTAGATAGTAAAAAATCTTTTTCCCATGGTGGGGGTGTCTAAGACAAGACAGTGTTGGTTTAAGATGAGAGATAGGAGGTTTAGAGGGAAGCTGAAGGGTTTTTCTGCCACACGTGGGTGGATGGAGTCTGGAACGCACTGCCTGAAGAGGTGGTGGTGGCAGATACTCTCACAACATTTTAAGCAGCATCCAGATAAGTACTTGGATAGGAGAAAGGAAATATCTGATAGGATTATGGTAATGGAGTATGGGATGAGGTGTTGCATCTCCTGTGGTTAGTGACAAAGTGCTGTGGGAAGGGGAATGATTAACCAAACTAACATCAGTGGTGGACAAATTATAAAAAATATAATAGGGATAATAGCGTTTAGGGAGGCATAAATTTAATCATTAGTCAGCGTGGATTGGTTAAGGAATAATTCAATAGAATTAACTGATATAATTTTTTTTAAGGAGGTAACAAGGAAAATCAACAAAGGCAGCACATTTGATTTAGTTCTAGATGGATGAGACAAACACTCCCACATGCCAAACGAATTCCAAGCACAAGGTGGCAGTTGGATTAAAAAAGTGTACTGAGAGGAAGGCAAAACCTGCCTAAGATACTAGACAACGAAGGATCTAGCAAGAATGAGGAATGGAAGATTAATATAAGTGGAAAAACAACACTGTTTGGTGCATAAATCTGGTGAGATTGAAAGCCCATAATTTCCAAAGAAATTTCCATGAAATGTAGATGATCCATTCCTTGGAAGTTATCGGAAACAGAATAGTGGTGAAGTAGCACAGCTAGCAGAGCTGCTGCCTCATAGCCCCAGAGATCAGGGCTCAATCCTGAAACGGCAGCAATCCGGTTTCCTCCCACTTCCCAAAGATGTGCAGGTTGATAGGTTAATTGGCTGCTGTAAATTGCCCCGAGTAGGTGAGTGGCAGAATCCGGGAGAAGTTGATGGGAAGGTAGGGAGATTAGAATGGGATTAGCGTTAATGGCTGCTTGAACGTCAGCATGAAGCCAGTGAGCAGAAAGGCCCGTTTCCATACTGAATGGCTCCATGACTCTCTGTGAAAGGCTGTTTTCCAGACTGGAGGGAAAGGGACAGTGGAATTCCCCAGCATCAGTACCAGGAGATAGATAGGCTGATGGATTGGGTGACAAGAAGCTGATGAAATTTAATGCTGAGCAAAGTGAAGGGTTACGTTTTGGTAGGAAAATAAGAGTAAACTACTGAGCACCATTCAGATGCAGGGCCTTCAACCTGAAATGTTAACTCTGTTCGTCTTTCCACAGATGCTGCCTGAACGGCTGGCTGCTTCCAGCAATTTCTGTTTTTATTTCAGATGTCCATTATCTGCAGTTTTTTTGATTTTTGGTTCAAGGAACAGAGAGATCCAGGATATAGATACATCCCTTGAAAGTAGTAAGTCAAGTTGTGGAGGTGATTTTTGGATCTGGGACTTCGTAAATATGGGGATAGAGTACAGGAACAAAGATGTCTTGATAAAACACTGGTGTGGCCATAATTTGGGTCTTATTTACAACTGGAGTTCTGTGTGCCAAGCTTAAGGAAAGATGTAAAAGCTTTATGGAGAGTGCAGAAGGGATTTACTAAAATGATTCCAGGGCCAAGGGACTTTAGTTATGTGAATAGATTGAAGATGCTGGAGTTGATTTCCATTACCAGAGGACAAAGAACACAGGGCCACAGAATGTATTATGGCAAAACAACCAAAACTGATCAGGGTCTGGAAACAACTGCCAGGGATGGTAGTGGGGGGAGATCCAATTGCAGTGGCTAAACTACAACTCTACCAGCGGTAGGCTGGATGTAATCGATACGCCATTAAGAGGCAAGGAACGAGATCAAACTCAGGCAGGCTGCAGGGTTGGGGAGGGGGGGGAGGGGAGGGAGGTCAGGTGGGGGGGAGGGGGGAGGGACGGGGGGAGGGGGAAGAGGGGGAGGGGGAAGAGGGGGAGGGGGAAGAGGGGGGAGGGAGGGGGGAGAGGGAGGGGGGGAGGGGGAGGGAGGGGGGGAGGGGGAGGGAGGGGGGGAGGGGGAGGGAGGGGGGAGGGGGAGGGAGGGGGGAGGGGGAGGGAGGGGGGAGAGGGAGGGGGGGAGGGGGGGGGAGGGGGGAGAGGGAGGGGGGGAGGGGGGGGGAGGGGGGAGAGGGAGGGGGGGAGGGGGGGGAGGGGGGGGAGGGAGGGGGGGGGAGGGGGAGGGAGGGGGGGGAGGGGGGGGGGAGGGGGGAGGGGGAGGGGGGGGAGGGGGGGGGGGAGGGGGGGGGGAGGGGGGAGGGGGAGGGGGGGGGAGGGGGGGAGAGGGAGGGGGGGGGAGGGGGGAGAGGGAGGGGGGGGGAGGGGGGAGAGGGAGGGGGGGGGGAGGGGGGAGAGGGAGGGGGGGGGGAGGGGGGAGAGGGAGGGGGGGAGGGGGGGGAGGGAGGGGGGGAGGGGGGAGGGAGGGGGGGGGGAGGGAGGGGGGGAGGGGGGGGGAGGGAGGGGGGGAGGGGGGAGGGGGGAGGGGGGAGGGGGGAGGGGGGGAGGGGGGAGGGGGGGAGGGGGGGGGAGGGAGGGGGGGGGGAGGGAGGGGGGAGGGAGGGGGGAGGGGGGGGAGGGAGGGGGGGAGGGGGGAGGAGGGAGGGGGGGAGGGGAGAGGAGGGGGAGGGGGAGGGGAGAGGAGGGGGAGGGGGAGGGGAGAGGGGAGAGGGGGAGGGGAGAGGGGAGAGGGGGGTAGAGGGGGGGAGGGGGGGTAGAGGGGGGGAGGGGAGGTGGGAGGAGACGGAAGTCAGGTAGGAGCAGTGGGGGAGGGGGCATTGAGGGGGACTGGGGGAGGGTGCAGTGGGGGAGGGTTTGGGGAGGGGCAGTGGGGGGTAACTGGGGGGGTTTGGGGGAGGGGCAGTGGGGGGTAACAGTGGGGGAGGGGAAGGGGGCAGTGGGGGGGTAACAGTGGGGGAGGGGGCAGTGGGGGGTAACGGGGAGGGGGTAACAGTGGGGGAGGGGGCAGTGGGGGGTGGGGGCGGTAACAGCGAGGGGACCTGGGCCCGCGCCCCTCGCGACAACCGTTCTTGCTTATCGACCTGACTGACAACACAAGAGCCAATGGCAACTCCGCGTCCACGCCAGCCAGCCAATCAGCGGGCGCGCGGGGCGGGTGCAAGTTTGGGTGCGCGGCGCGAGGTGAACTTCCGTTTCCAACGAGTTTGAAAAGGGCCCCGGAGCGGGGGGCGGGGGTGAGCCCGGCGCCCCGAGTCCCCGCGCCCCCGGCCCGGTACCGCCGCCCACCCGCCCGCTCTCCTCACCTGCCTTTAACGCGCAGCCCGCGTCTCCGGATGATGTCGTCCAGCGAGTAGTCCGCCATGGCCGTGCCGAGCGAGCTGGGCGGGCGGGCGGGCGGGCGGGCGGGGGGATGGGCACGGCGGCCCGCGCGGCTCAGCGACGTGCGGGGAGAAAAAGCGCAACCGGATCAGAATCTCGAAACCACTGCCCTGGGAGCGGCGTGGGATTCAGGACCGCACTTATCAGTGAGCGGCTGGGACTCTCTGCAACGCAAACGGGCAATCCAGCCCCTCGATCTTGTCCACCATCAGTGAGATCAGACCAGACGGAGACGCCCCCAACTCTGGACCCCCCTCATACACTTTCCAGATCTCATCCTGTGGGGTGGAGGGAGGGAATAGAGGATCCAGGGGACACGCACCGAGACGGGCATCAAGTGTTGCTGGAAGGTCATCAACTGGGTGAAAGATGCCCTGTGGCCTGCCCGAAACTTGGACTTCCAGTACGGCGAGATATCCATCAGGGAACGCTGCCGACTGACACAGTCCGGGCTGCAGGTGTACGTGCGGAGGGATGCACTGGAGATGGGTGCAGCCACTGCAAAGGCTCTGTGGGGAAGGACCACAGTCTGGGGTCCTACTACCACTGGACACCGAGGGGCAGCGCCCTGGGTAACAGCCTCTCAGACACTTCAGACGTCTCTTCTTTAAATGGAAACGGGAGTAATGTATTACACATTATAAGAGAATATATTGAATTAACTGTCTAATGAAAGATGTGTACCAAT
The DNA here is from genome assembly GCF_009764475.1 of Pristis pectinata. Lineage (NCBI taxonomy): Eukaryota > Metazoa > Chordata > Chondrichthyes > Rhinopristiformes > Pristidae > Pristis > Pristis pectinata. The sequence goes on along the minus strand of NC_067437.1, from coordinate 16,931,097 downwards.
GGTACACATGGTATTTACAGTGTATTTTATTAATAAAGTATATTTTTGGAAAAAATGCAATTGATTTGTGTTTAACATTTTATTCATTACAGCCAGTTTGTCTTCTTTTATTCACACCAGCTTCATTCAACTAGTGCAAATGACTTGCCCTACAAAGTTATTCTGAACTAATCAGTTTAGCACCACACTGCAAACATGGATGGGGTCTAGTTCTTTGAAATGGTCAACCTATAAAAGGGTGGGGAGAAGGTTGGGTACAGTGACCTATGAAAGGTGGGGAGTTTGTTGGTGATGTCACGATTTGTACGCATAATGTGGGTGTTGTTGGCAAGGCCCTGTGGATGGGAACATCACCAGAAGTTCCAAACTATCCTGAGCAAATCCATTTGGTTAGCAGTGCATCCACCATTGGAGTATTCTCTCCCCCCACCCCACACTGGCTGTATACAATCTATAAAATGCACCACAGCAGTTCCCAGACCTCTAACCTCTACCAGCTCCAAGGGCAGCAGATGTGTGGTGTGTATGTGTGATGTAGGAGTGTCCATGCCCCACTCCTACATTGCAGCTGTCATCTTGAGCCACTTTCCATTTACTTGGAGGTCAGAAATGGACCATGTCTGTGATGTACAAATCTCCAGAGAAATGAAGGAAAAAGTTCATCTAATGTAGCCCTCAACCTGAGGGCCACCTCTGTGTGTGGCTGCATCAGGCTGTGTGTGTGGAGCCGGAGACACAAACACCAAGTGTCACTCCCTGCTGAGGGTCTACCTGTCCCCAGGGTTGTGAATAATTGGCCTGTCGTCATTGCCGTGCAATGTTCCGTTCAATTGCACCTTGTTCACTACCTGTCCTTCGTGGAAAAGTTTCTGCAGAAAAACACCTTTGACCATAAGTCCCTGAGGCAGTGGTCAGCAAGGAATGTCCTGCAGACTCTGCGGGGGAAGGGCACGATCGATCCTGTGGGATGGTTCCTGAGCAGATTGCCAAAATCATTTGACAGAACCATTGTCAGGACTCACCCACAAGAACTAAGACCTCATTTGGCTGGCAGGGGGTGGGGCCGTCCTCCATCAGATCCTTCCTGCACGGCTGGAATCCCACTCCTAATGCACGCGGCCCTTGACGGGGACGGAACTGAGATCCATTTCCTTCTGGACTGTGATTTTACTGAGAAGATCTTGAAAGAGATGGGTTGAGGGGGAGGGGTCTTTGTCAAGGTTTATCCTAAGCTGCTGTGTCATATAGAACATAGAACACTACAGCACAGTACAGGCCCTTCGGCCCACAATGTTGTGCCGACATTTTATCCTGCTCTAACCCTTCCCTCCCACATAGCCCCCCATTTCTCTATCATTCATGTGTCTATCTAAGAGTCTCTTAAAGGTCCCCAATGTATCAGCCCCCAACAACCTCTGCCGGCAGTGCGTTCCACACACCCACCACTCTGTGTAAAAAACTTACACCTGACATCCCCCTTGTATCTTCCTCCAATCACCTTAGAATTATGTCCCCTTGTGTTAGCCATTGTCGCCTTGGGAAAATGTCTCTGACTATCCACTTGATCTATGCCTCTTACCATCTTGCACACCTCTATCAAGTCACCTCTCATCCTCTTCTCTCCAAAGAGAAAAGCCCTAGCTCTCTCAACCTGTCCTCATAAGACATGCTCTCCAATCCAGGCAGCATCCTGATAACTCTGACCTGAACCCTCTCTAAAGCTTCCACATCCTTCCTATGATGAGGCAACCAGAACTGAACACAATACTCCAAGTGTGGTCTAACCAGAGTTCGATAGAACTGCAACATCACCTCGCGGCTCTTGAACTCAGTACCCCGACTAATGAAGGCCAACACCCCATATGCCTTCTTAACAACCCTATCGACCTGTGCGGTAATCTTGAGGGATCTGTGGACATGGACCCCAAGATCCCTTTGTTCCTCCACACTGCTAAGAGTCCTGCCATTAACCTTGTATTCTGCCTTCAAATTTGATCTCCTGAAGTGTATCACTTCACACTTTTCCGGGTTGAACTCCATCTGCCACTTCTCAGCCCAGCTCTGCATTCTATCAATATCCTGTTGTAACCTACAGCAACCTTCTACACTCTCCACAACACCACCAACCTTTGTGTCATCAGCAAACTTACTAACCCAGCTTTCCACATCCTCATCCAAGTCATTTATAAAAATCACAAAGAGCAGGGGTCCCAGAACAGATCCCTGTGGAACACCGTTGGTCACCGACCTCCAGGCAGAATACGCTCCATCTACCACCACCCTCTGTCTTCTATGGGCGAGCCAATTCTGAATCCACACAGCCAAGTTTCCCTGGATCCCATGCCTCCTGACTTTCTGAATGAGCCTTCCATGAGGAACCTTGTCAAACGCCTTACTAAAATCCATGTACATCACATCCACTGCTCTACCTTCATCAATGTGCTTTGTCACATCCTCAAAGAATTCAATCAACCTCGTGAGGCACGACCTGCCCCTCACAAAGCCATGCTGACTGTCCCTAATCAGCCTATGCTTCTCCAAATGCCCATAAGTCCTTTCTCTAAGAATCTTCTCCAGTAATTTGCCCACCACTGAAGTAAGACTGACTGGTCTGTAATTCCCAGGGTTATCCCTACTCCCTTTCTTAAACAAAGGAACAATATTTGCCACCCTCCAATCATCTGGCACTAGTCCTGTGGCCAGTGAGGATGCAAAGGTTGTTGCCAAAGGCGCAGCAATCTCTTCCCTTGCTTCCTGTAATAACCCTGGATATATCCTGCCCGGCCCTGGTGACTTATCTATCCTAATGTTTTTCAGAAGTTCCAGCACACCCTCTTTCTTCACATCAACATGCCCTATCGTATCAGCCTGTCATACACCATCCTCACAAACGTCAAGGTCTCTCTCTCTGGTGAATACTGAAGCAAAGTATTCATTAAGGACCTCTCCTACCTCCTCCGACTCCAGGCACGTGTTTCCTCTTTTATCCCTGATCGGTCCTACCCTCACTCTAGTCATCCTCCTATTCTCCACACTTGTGTAGAACACCTTGGGGTTTTCCTTGATCCTACTCGCCAAGGACTTCCCATGCCCCCTTCTAGCTAAGTCCATTGTTAAGCTCCCTCCTGGCTACCTTGTAACTCTCCAGAGCCCTGTCTAAACCTCAGGTAAGCTTCTTTCTTCCTCTTGACAAGATATTCTACGTCTCTTGTCAACCACGGTTCCTTCACTCTACCATCCTTACCCTGCCTCAATGGGACAAACCTATCCCGAAGCCCATGCAAGTCTTCCCTAAACAACCTCCACACTTCCGCTCCCAATTTATGCTCCCAAGTTCCTGCCTAATAGCATCATAATTCCCCCTCCCCCAGTTAAATACTTTCCCATATCGTCTGCTCCTATCCCTCTCCAAGGCTATGGTAAAGGTCAAGGAGTTATGGTCACTATCTCCAAAATGCTCTCCCACTGAGAGATCTGAAACCTGTTCAGGCTCATTGCCTAGTACCAGGTCCAAATGGCCTCTCCTCTAGTCGGCCTGTCCAGATACTGTGTCAGAAATCCTTCCTGGACACACCTAACAAACTCTGCCTCATCTATCCCCTTTACACTAAGGAGGTGCCAATCAATATTAGGGAAGTTGAAATCACCCATGACAACAACCCTGTTATTTTTACACCTCTCCAAAATCTGCCTCCTAATCTGCTCCTTGGTGTCACACTGGATTCTATGCCCTCTGGGCTGTTCCCAGGGACACACACTGAGACAAGTACCAACTGCTGTTGGGAGACATTAACTTGGTGACTGGTGCCCTCTAGTCTGCCCAAAACTTGCCCATCTTCCAGTGGCAAGAGATCACTGCAACAAATATTGGCCACAGGCACATTCCAGGGCTCAGGACTGTGTGCGGAGGGATTCACTGTAACAGGGTGCAAGGGTGCAATGGGGAGAGGCCCTCCCGCCATCACACACGGAGGGGCTGGAACCAGGGGACGAGCCCTCAGACAAGAGGAGTAGGTGAAGGGAAATTGATGTTGTTGTGGTGACGTAATGTAAATCTTTTTAGCAAACGGAATAATATGTTGTGCTGCGGGTTTGCAAAGGGTTGGGGTAATAAGGTGGTACTGATGGAAAGTGGATAAGGGGATAAATGGGTTATCTTTGGGCTGGCGATCAGCAACGAATGGGGGTGCCACAGGGGGTAGCGCCAGGCCTCAACAAGTCACAATCCACATTGGTGACCTGGGTGAAGAAGCCACGTGCACAGTCGACCATCTTTGCTGACGATACATAGATAGGAGGGGCAGCTAGTTGTGAGGAGGAGAAGGAGCCTGCAGAGGGACAGGGACGGGTGAAGTGAGTGGGCAAGAAGGTGGCTGATGGAGTATAATGTGGGGAAATGTGAGGTTACCCACTCTGGAAGGAAGAACAGAAAAGCAATTTTCATTGAAACAGAACCAGATTTATTATCACTGAGTTATATGATGTTAAATGTGTTGTTTTGCAGCAGCAGTACAGCGCAAAGACATAAAATTACCATAAGTTACAAAAATAAATAACTAGTGCAAAAAGAAAAGGAATAACAAGCCAGTGTTCATGGGTCCATGGACCGTTCAGAAATCTGATGGCGGAGGGGAAGAACCTGTTCCTGAAATGTTGAGTGTGGGTCTTCAGGCTCCTGTACCTCCTCCCCAATGATAGTAGTGAGAAGAGGGCATGTCCCGGGTGGTGGGGGTCCTTCACGATGGTTGCTGCCTTCTTGAGGCACCACCTCTTGAAGATGTCCTCGATGGCAGGGAGGGTTGTGCCCTTGATGGAGCTGGCTGAGTTTATACCCCTCTGCAACCTCTTGCGTACCTGTGCATTGGAGCCTCCAAACCATACCAACAGCAAAATGTAGTGTGCACAGGGGTATGGAGAAACAAGCAAAATGCTGGAGGAACTCAGCAGGTCAGGCGGTGTCTGTGGAGGGAAATAGTCATCACTTCGAGTCAAGACCCTTCATCTGAAGTCCATTCCAGTCTAGAAACGACCAAAAGCGTCGACTGTCCATCTCCCTCCACAGATGCTGCCTGACCCGCTGAGTTCCCCCAGCATTTTGTTCCTCTAGATTCCAGCATCTCCACAGAGATATGGGGTCCTGCATATGAAAGACATTAAGATTGCATGTAGGTGCATCAAGTAATCAGGAAGGCTAATGGAATGTCAGCCTTTATTGCCAGGAGTCATAGAGCCTTGGAGTCAGACAGCACAGAAACAGGCCCTTTGGCCCATCGAGTCTGTGCCGACCGCAAGCACCCACCCGCACTAATCCTGCACCAATCCCATCTACCGTTCTCCCCACATTCTCATCAACTTCCTCGAGACTATACTACTCGCCTACACACTAAGGGCAGTTTGCAGTGGCCAACTAACCTACCAAACTGCACGTCTTTGGAAAGTGGGAGGACCCAGGGGGAAACCATGGACAACGTGCAGACTTCACACAGACAGCGCCAGAGGTCAGGATCGAACCTCGGACTACCAGCTGTGCCACCGCGCCACCACATCATGTTTGGAACATAAAAGAAGGTTGTTTTGATGTAACCTTAACAGGGTGCTGGTGAAAGCTGGAATGGTTTTGGTCTCCCTACTTAAGAAATGATGCACGTCATTAAGGCAGTGCAGAGAAGGTTTGTGGGATAAGGAGGTTGACGTATGAAGAGTTTGCGCCTGTACTTTTGGGGTTTGTTGGAGAATGAGGGGTGATCTGATTGGAGCATGCAACAGGATGAGGGGGTTGACAGGGTTGTTTTGAAGAGGATGTTTACATAGAACAAAAGGGCATTGTTCAAAATTGGGGGGACGGAGATGAGAAGGGAGCTCCTCACAGCTGGTCGTGAATCTCCTGAATTCTTTATGGAAATCAAAATAAAAGAGCAGATGCTGGAAACACACCGCAGGTCGGGCAGCATCCGTGGAGGGAGAAACAGTTAATGTTACAGGTCGTGGAGCCTTCTGAACAGGAATCCTCCACCTCAGAGACTTGTGGAGGCAGAGTCATTGACGCTTGAACAGAAAGTCCTGACATAGAAACCAATATTTCTGCACAGTTCCCACCAGTCCAGCCACCGTCCCTGGAGCCCAGAGTCCTGTGTTGTGGAGCTGCTGGGGTGAACTAGAACAGATACTGACACATCTCCACCCCCGTCCCCGCCGTGTACAGGGGCAGTCCTGCAGGGACGAGGAGGGGGCTTCCTCCCTCCACAGCTGAGGACAGCTCGTGACGGCACTGAAGCTGTCAGCGGGTTGGATGGATCAGCTGGGGAGGGGAACCTCCCGGAATGGTCGGGAAACGAGACTTTGTGAGGTGGCATTAGCTGCCTGGCTGACGGGAGCCCACGTGGGTGTCCTCCCCTTCCCCCAACGTCCCTTCGCCCAGTCCCCACGAGCTCAGCCCTCCCACCTCCCCCCCCAACTCTCTCCTCACACCTCGTCCCTCTCCCCTCTCCTCACCCGTCACCTTCTCCCCTCTGCACTCCCCCTCCCCCTCTCCCCTCCCCTCCTCCTCACCCCTCTCCTCCTCCCCTCTCCCCCTTCCCCTCCCCTCTCCCCGTCCCCTCTCTCCTTTTCCTCTACTCCTCCCCTCTCCCCTCTCCCCTCTCCCCTCTCCCCTCTCCCCTCAGCAGTCCAGCATCTTCTGAGCTGCGCTTTGCCTGTGTGCTGTGGTTGAAGGGATTCCTGCCCTGGCGCCTCTCCCCTGGGGAAGAGCAGGAACTGGGGGCGTTCCAGTCTGCACTGGGCCCTGGCCGACCAGCCCGGACTAGGGCTGGGTGACCCTCAGCACCCGGGGGTGGGGCACTCGGTGTTTCCATACCCGGCCCCCCCCCTCACACCGGTCCTGAACCCCTGTATCCTCAGCCAGCTGGACACAGGGATGAAAACCCAAAGGCTTCGGTTCACCCGCTTGCCGAAGCGCGCAGCCCTCACCCTCGCCCAGTGACCCTGGGCCTCTGGGAAAGGCCACAAAAATCCCTGGAACCGTGGACCGTCTGCCGGTGGCAACGAGAAGCGAGGATGTCACCCTTTGCAGACACAGAGGGTGTCCCCCCACCCCCCGAAACAAGGAGAGGGGACCTCCACTCACTTCTCTGGCCGTGGTCTCACCAACACTTGCAGCAAGGTTCCCCAAATCTTATACTCCATCTCCTCTGCCATAATGGACCACATCCGACTAACCTTCCCTCCTATCTTCCAGATCAGCTTCCTGCGCAGGGACATCAGATCCCACATGTCCCATGCACTGGTCCCTCCCTAATTCCACTTCTTTGTTCTTCCATTGAGTATTCAGTTCTTCCTTGGGGCACTGAGTACAACAGTCAGGAAGTCACGTTGCAGCCGTATAAGACCTAGGTCAGGCCGCCCTTGGAGTATTGTGTGCAGTTCTGGCCGCCCCGTTACATGCAGGACATGGAGGCTTTGGAGAGGGTGCAGAATAGGTTCACCAGGATGCTGGATTCGAGGGCTTGGAGAGGTTGGACAAACATGGGTGGTTTTCTCTGGAGGTCAGAGGCTGAGGGGAGACCTGATAGAAGTTTATAAAATTGCAAGAGACATAGACAGGGTAGGCAGTCAGAACCTTTCTCTCAGTGTAGAAATGTCTAACACTAGAGGGCATGCATTTATGGTGAGAGGGGGGAAAATTTAAAGGAGACGTGTGGGGCAAGTTTTTTACACAGACAGCAGTGGGTGCCAGGGGTGGTGGGGGAAGCAGATACGATAGAGGGGTTTAAGAGGCTGTTAGACAGACACATGAATGTGCAGGGGATGGAGGGATGTGGATCGTGTGCAGGCAGAAGGGATTTAGTTTAATTTGACATTGTGTTTAGCCCAGACATTATAGGCTGAAGGGCACTGTTCTATGCTCTTATGTTCCTCCCGCTGTGGATTGATGGACTTTCTGCCCTCATCCGCCTGTTTAATTCCGGGAAGTGGACAAGGAAGATCCGAAGCAGTGGTCATACTGGGGGTGGCGATCTCTGAGGGGTCTGGCAGGGGAAGGGGGCTGAGGGAGAGGGAGAATCCACGGGCAGGCTTAACACTGGGGTCAGGACCTGAAACGTTGACCGCCTGCTTTTCTCCACGGATGCTGCCTGGCCTGCTGAGTTCCTCCAGCATCATCGTATTTTCCATACTCACCAACAACCTGGTCACTGATGCTCAGGCTGGGTCTCTCATTTGGCTCCAGACATCATTACAGCCCTGGTCCAAACACAGAGCAAAGAGCTGGCTTCTGGAGGTGAGGTGAGAGGGACTACCTTTGGCATCAAAGCACCATTTAACCGAGTGTGGAACCAGTGAGTCCTGGGCATCTGGAGGTGCCCTTGTATCTTACAAAGATAATTTGCAGAGAAAGTTCTGGGCTCATCAACGCTTTGGAGGGTTGATCAATAAGTTTCTTTCCAGCAGCAATCTGAGCACAGACATTTCTGAAGGAAAAGGGCTTCCCCGTCAGATCTTTCATGATTGGAATATTGGCCACACCGCACACTGCCCTCGCGATCACTGCACTGGAATCAAGGCCATTGCCTGCCTCTGTCTAGAATGCGCCTTTTCCAGGTCTGCGACGTAAGGCAGGGGTACTTGACGAGGTTTGTCCTGAATAGCCGTGTCACACTGGACCCTGTCCTGTACGGGCTGTTCCCAGGGACACACACCAACTACTGCTGGGAAACTGTCCACACAGTGAAAGATGCCCCCTGGTCTTCCCGAAACTCACTGGTGTTCCAGAGCAAGGTGTGGTCCGTGGCCGGGGGCTGCACATTGGCAGCTCTAAGGTCCAGGACCACGTGCTGAGGGACATGTTGACGCTGGTGCAACACTGCAAGGGGATTCTTGGGGACGGGCCACAGTTTAGGGCTCTCCCACCATTGCACACTGAGGGGCTGGAATCTGTGTTCAATCCCTAGGAACTTTATGCTCGAGGGCTGCAATACATACCTCTGATTTTTTTATAAATGTATAGTTTGACATAGAAAAAACATCTCCAAAGGACTTTGGAGGTAAATCCAGACCCGCTGGGGCCAGTACAACTATTCAGCTTCTTCTGATCACAGTCTGTCTCCTAAAGTTCATTACAGAGCCACAGGTACGCTGGCATATGAAGAGTAGGCACAAAATTACCTTTACGTATAAAGGTCATCCACTCTTAATGTCCCGCCTGACCCTGCTGACTTTGGAGGGTTAAATGTGTTCCCGCTGCAGGTTTGGCTACAGGACTCCACCTCAAGCAGTGGTTTCCTGACTCCTTCGGGAATAGTTCTCCGCTGATCCAACTTCTCCTGCTCCTGTTGAGCCAAGACCCCACCCACCAACCTTCCTTCCTCACCACTTCCTCTTCTCGCTCCTTGCCTTGGGTCAGGACGAACCTCACCGTCTCAGCCTTTGACTCCAGAGAGGGGTCTCAAACAAACAATCCAGGACCAGGACAAGGGGTGGGATTCTGCGTTAGGTGTTCATGCCGATGTCCCACCAAGATGTATCGTCCCGCAGTTGAGGGACCTCCCCATTTGTTTGTTATTTTGTGTTTGGGTGTAATAGTGTTTTGTGATTGGTTAACCCGTCCCATCAACTCTGATGTGGTAAGGTGGAACGGTGCTACACTGTGATGTAGTCGCTGCCTTAACCCCTCTACACTGACCTACACAGAGGGGGACGTGTTTAGTAAAACCCATGCCCCAAGCCTCGAGGTTTGGACAGGGTGTACACACACACAGGTACTGGGGCTTGTAGTGAAGGGTGTTTACACTGTGCTGTTGCTCCCTCGATGGGCCGGTGTCGTGAGGTGTTGTTGGAATGCAGTTACTGATGTTGGCTCCGTGAGCCAATTCAAGCCACACCCTGGGTACCTACTCCATGAGGACAGAGGAACCGTCTCTGGTTTGAGCACATCTTTTGGGCTCCTCGTGTGACTTGACACCTCACCAGGTACATCTGCACCAGACCCCCCACATCAGCTTTACACAAGGCCTTTGCATGTCAATTAGTCACCCAGTGGTAGCCACAAATGACCTGCTGGACAAACTCAGTGGGTCAGGCAATGTCTGTGGGAGGAGAAGAATTGTTGACGTTTCGGGTCAAGACCCTGCATCAGGACCAGGTATGCTGAGACAGGTTGTCCAGATGCAGGGTTTTGACATATGTAGTTTCTTGTGTCTACCCAGTGGTAACTGATCTGCGGCAATGGCTCACATGAGGGGACCTAATTTTAAGGTGATTGGAGGAAGGTATAAGGAGGATGTCAGGGGTAAATTTTATTACACAGAGAGTGGTGGGTGTGTTGAACGCACTGTCGGCAGAGGTTGTGGGGGCAGACACATTAGGGACATCCAAGCGAATCATAGACACATGAATGATAGAGAAGTGGAGGGCTATATGGGAGGGAAGGGTTAGATAGATCTTAGAGCAGGATAAGATGTCAGCACGACATTGTGGGCCGAAGGGCCTGTACTGTGCTGTAGTGTTCTATGTTCTATATTCTATGTTCAAATCATCTGGTGATGGTTCCACCACCAGAAGCCATCCATCACACAGGGATCGTTTGGTTCTGGGTCACTGGAAGAGTTCCTCAATTCCATGATCGAACCATCCTGGCAGGACACCCTTGGTGTCTGACCACGTCTTGCAGGTGAACAGGCAGGACCTGGTCTCCTTCCTGGACCACCGTTCATTTTCCCCGATATTTGCTCATCCCATCTCTGACCCAGTTTCTACCATCTGGGCCAGGCTGAGTCATACCTGTTGCCTTGGGACGTCCTGGTGTTAAATACAGATGCCCCATGGATCGCTGCCTGGTCTCTCATGCTGACCGTTGTTGGGACCCAGTTTCAATGTTGACCAAACACCAAAGTACCCACTTCCCCGATACAATTGTACTTCCCCAGGATGTGATCCTGACCCTCCACGGGACTCTCCAACACGCCTCCCCCCCTCCCATACTGAGTAACTCCCTGCATTACACCCAATTCTCCCACACATCCCCATAAACTCCCTTGATTCGTTTGCCACTAAGGGACTACTTCCAATAGTCAATTAACCCACTGTGCTTTCTGGCTTTTGTATCTACTCCCTGGTGGGAGAGAGGAGAGGAGAGAATGTCTGGGGTGGGAGGGGTCTTTGATTATGCTGGCTGCTTTCCCGAGTCAGCGAGAGGTAAAGACAGAGTCCATGAAGGGGAGGCTGGTTTCCATGATGTGCTGGGCTGTGTCCACAACTCTCTGCAGTTTCTTGCGGTCTTGGGAAGAGCAGTTGTCATACCAAGCCATGGGAGGAAACAAGAGCAGCTGGTGGAAATTTGTAAATAAATTGGTAAATTGGTTTATTATTGTCATCGAGGTACAGTGAAAAACTTTGTTTTGCATGCCACCCATACAGATCATTGCATCGCATCAGTGCATTGAGGTAGTACAAGGGAAAACAACAACAGAATGCAGAATAAAGTGTCACAGCTACAGAGAAAATGCAGTGCAAAGCAGACAATAAGGTGCAAGGCCATGATGAGATAGATTGCGAGGTCAAGAGTCTATCTTATCATACTAAGGGACTGTTCAATAGTTTTATAACAGCAGGATAAAAGGGGTCCTTGACCCTGGTGCTACGTGCTTTCAGGCTTTTGTATCTACTCCCTAGTGGGAGGGAGGAGAAGAGAGAATGTCTGGGGTGGGGTCCTTGATTATGTTGGCTGCTTTACCAAGGCAGCGAGAAGTGTAGACAGAGTCCATGGAGGGGAGGCTGGTTTCTGTGATGCGCTGGGCTGTGTCCACAACTCTCTGCAGTTTCTTACAGTCACAGGCAGAGCAGTTGCCACACCAAGCTGTGATGCATCCGGATAGGATGCTTTCTGTGGTGCATCGATAAAAATCTGTGAGGGTCAACGGGGACATGCCGAGATCCTTTAGCCTCCTGAGGAAGAGACGCTGGTGAGCTTCCATACAGTCAGGGGGAGAATGTGAAAACTTTACAAACAGCACTCACTGCTACACCAGGGATCATGGTTCACTTTACAAGTCGAATAAAGAAAGTAACGTCATATTTTAACCCGTCTCAGTGGACAGTACAAAAAGGTATATGGTTGAAAGGAGAGCACATGCCATTTGGAAACTGTGATCACTGTACATTGTCGTCTCTACATTAGAGCTTTACTGCAGGGGACAAGTTATACAACATTAACTCAGAATTGAATATACTGTATGCACAGGGAGTCACAGCTGGACATTCAGACAGTTCACAGTAATCAATTCAAGTAAGAAATGTAATTTTCAGAAGTGTTTGTAAATCTCAGTTGTATGTGGTGTCTGTCCACAGCCTCCTCCGCTGCCAGCTCAAGGCCAAACGTAACTGAGGGGAACAGTAGCCCGGACTCTGCCTGGACAGTCTCCAACAGGGCAGCAGGATTCTCAGACTCCTGGGAACCGATCCCCTCTCTTTCACCCATTTAACCCTTTACTTTTTCTTTCTCTTTCTTCCTGACCCAACTGGCCCCTAGCGCCCGAGGTCTTTCCTCGCCCCCACCCTCCCCATCTGCCCAACACCCACACACTCCTCCCACCGGTTCCCTCCCCACCTCCCTCCCTTTTATCCATGCCCCACTTTCCTCTCATCGAGCGAGTGTGGGCGGTGAGATACACTCAGAGAAAGATGCCCTTTGTCCTGCCCGAAACCTATTGGTCTCCCAGCACAGCGAGATGTCCATAAGGGAATGCTGCCCTGGATAACAGACTTGCAGACACTTCCCGGGTGCGTTGTTTAAGGAGGGAACAGGAGTGGTGTTGACGTGTTGCAAATATATTAAAGTGAATATAATCAGCAGTAAACGCAGACATCGCCATGTCCCGTTTGTGTGGCTGTTCACATATTTTCTGAATAAGGTATATTCTTTGACCAAAACAGCCGGGCTCCACCGTGAGAGGCTGCGGTGGATCCCTGACTGGACCAACCACTGACCCTGGAGGAGTTGAATGGCTCCGCCCGTTCCTTTGATTCGAATAAAACTCCTGGAAGCGACGGCTTACCGGTGGAGTTGTACTCGGCTCTGTGGGACTGGATGGGCCCAGACCTGCTGGAAGTGAACAACGCTATGCGTCGGGCTGGCAGCATGTCAGAATCCATGAGGAAGGGCATCATTACCCTCATCTACAAGCAGAAGGGGGAGAGGGAGGACATCAGAAATTGGAGACCCATCTCACTGTTGAATGTGAACTATAAGATCCTGTCCAAGGCCATCGCCAACAGGGTCGTCTGCTCTGGGACAGATGATCCACCCGGACCAAACCTGTGCTGTACCTGGCAGGAAGATCTTTGACAGCCTCATGCTGCTCAGGGATACCATCGCCAGGGATACCATCCTACGTGGAGGACAGAGGGGTGGACACCTGCCTGGTCAGCTTGGACCAGGAGAAGACCTTGGATGGGATATCACATACATACATGTTGGATGTGTCCTCCAAAATGGGCTTTGGGGAGGGAATCAGGCATTGGATCCAACTGCTCTACACAGACATCCCTAGTGCAGTCCAAATCAATGGGTGGGAGACAGAGAGCTTCCCCATCAAGTCTGGAGTCAGGCAGGGCTGCCCTCTCTCCCCCGTCTTGATTGTGTGCTGTATAGAACCCTTTGCCGAATCCATCAGGAAGGGCGAGAGCATCAGAGGGGTGACGTTGCCAGGCAGTGGGGTCACCCAGGTGAAAACCTCCCTGTACATGGACGACGTCGCCGTCTTCTGCTCGGACCCAAGGTCAGTTCGCAGATTGATCAGCATCTGCGACCAGTTTGAGTCGGCATCAGGGGCCAGAGTCAACCGCGCGAAGAGCGAGGCCATGCTCTTCGGCAACTGGCCCGACCGATCCAACGTCCCCTTCACCGTCAGTCCTGACTACCTGAAGTTGCTGGGGATCTGGTTCGGAGGGGACGAGGCGTGCAACTAAAATTGGCGGGAGCGGATTAGGAAGGTGAAGCAGAAACTGGGACTGTGGGAACGGCGCTCCCTATCGATAACTGGGAAGAACTTGGTCATCAGGTGTGAGGTGCTCTCAGGGCTGCTGTACTTGGCGCAGGTGTGGCCTGTTCCTCGCTCCTCTGGCTTGGAAATCACCCGCGCCATCTTCCGGTTCATCTGGGGATCCAAGATGGTGCAGGTCCGACGGGTCACTGTGCACAAGTCCCTGGACAATGGGGGTAAAGGTGTCCCCAATGTCGCCCTCCTCCTGATGACCACCTTCGTCTGTGGCTGCATCAGGCTGTGCGTGGAACCCAAGTATGTGGGCACCAAGTGTCACTGTGTACCAAGGTTCTACCTGTCCCTGCTGTTGCGAAGGATGGGGCTGGCCCCGTGGCCACACGACGTCCCAGTCAGCTGGACGTTGCCGCACTACTTGTCCTTCGTGGAAAAGTTCTTGCAGACCAACCCCTTCGACCACAATTCCATCAGGCAGTGGTCAGCATGGGACATCCTGCAGACACTGCAGGAGAAGGACTCGATGGATACCGTGGGGTGGTTCCCTGAGCAGACTGTCTAGACCATCTGGCGGACTGCCTCATCGCCAGAACTCATCAACAAGCATCAAGACCTCGCTTGGCTGGCGGTGAGAGGGGCCTTCCCAGTCAGATCCTTCCTGCGTGGTCGGAGCATCAGTCCCAGCACATGCTGCCCGCGGGAGGACTGTGCTGGGGACGAGACGGTCGCCCACCTCTTTTCGGGCTGTGGGTTTGCATGGAGAGTGTGGTGAAAGATGCAAGGATCCTTGTCACGGTTCATCCCCAGCAGCTGCATAACAGAGGATTCTCTGATCTATGGGCTGTTCCCGGGGACACACACAGAGACAGACATCAACTGCTGCTGGAAGGTCGTCAACTCGGTGAAAGACGCCCTTTAGGCTGCCTGAAACTTGTTGGTCTCCCAGCACTGTGAGATGTCCATAGGGAAGTGCTGCCGACTTGCACATTCCAGGCTGCAGGAGTACATGCTGAGGGACACACTGAAGCTGCAAGGACTCGCTGGGGAAGGACGACAGTTTAGGGTTCTTCCGCCACAGGAGAGGGAGGGGCGGGGTCAGGCGAGAAAGCCCCTTAAAGATTGTAAATATGGGATTGGGGTATCCCCCCCCCCCCCCCCCAGGGAGCCACACGAGTGGCATCGGTGCTGTGGTTTGTGTAAAAAGTAACAGTAATAGTTGATCTGTACACGAATGTAAAGGTTTGCACTGTTTTATTATTGTATATAGTTTGTCTTTTATTATGAATAATGTTTATTTTGGATAAAAATAAAAAAAATTCCTGAACTCTCTCCATCTGCCCTGTGCAGGGAATGTCTGACTCTGCTCTCAGAGGGACGTTGAGAGTAGGAGCATTCGGCCCTTCGGTCCTTTGAGTCTGCCCCACCAGCCGATAAGATCGTGACTGAACTTCCACCTCGATAGTTGTTCCCTGTTTTCTCCCCACACCCTTCAGGCCTCTTGCGTCCAGAAACCTACTTCCTTTCAGGAATATTCTCAGTGATTGACCTCCGCAGCGCTTTGTGGTCGAGAATTCCACAAGTTCACCGTCCTCTGAGTGAAGAAGTTTCTCCTCAGCTTCGTCCTGAATATCCTATCCCGTATCCTGAGGCGAGGAAGCCTGGTTCTGGAGCCCGGACTGGATGAAACTTGGTCAGGTCCTGTCAGGATTTCGTACATTTCAACAAGATCTTCTCTCAGTCTTCTGGGCGCCGGTGGACTCATGTCTGGTTGACCCAATCTCTCCTCACTGCGGACTGCACTCCCACATGTCTGTATGACCCTTGGATGAGGGTCAAGGTTTGTACACCAGCAGCTCACCTCCTCCTGCAACTTGAAAAATTCCCCCACCTACTGACTTTTGGTCAGAATCCAGTCAGCGTTATTGGACCAAATCTCAGTACCCAAACCAAATGGCCTTTGCTAAACATTCCACTCATTTTAATTTGAATTCTATGAGTCAAACAGCATTTTTTAACTGTACCTGAATCAGAACAAAACATGTTTTTTTTCATGAACTTAGTTGTTTGCAGATCAGTGACTATTCAGAACTGCAGGATTTTATTCTTTAGGTTGAAATTGTTCTTTGGAAAACAAACTCTCAATTTCTTAACCTGTTGTACCAGAAAATCCTTCTGTCAAAATAAAAGATGCTACTATCCTTTACTTCATAGATCCACCTTTCTCCCTCGGAGAACATACACAAGGTGATGCCAGGACTTCGTACGATCGAAATGTTTTGCTTTCAATCCACAGAAGTTTTGCTTCTTTTGAAACTCACACACACTTTACCCCAAGGAATCGGAGAATCAGTTGGAACAGCAAAAGTCATAACATCTGGACTAACATCTGGGAAAACAAAGTTCTTGTCAAGGCTCTGTCTTTCTCTAACCAGCCCCCCCCATTCTCTCTCCCTCCCCTCCTCCCTCCCTCTCTCTCCCTCCCCTCCTCCCTCCCTCTCTCTCCCTCCCCTCCTCCCTCCCTCTCCCTCCCTCCCCTCCTCCCTCCCTCTCTCTCCCTCCCCTCCTCCCTCCCTCTCTCTCCCCTCCTCCTTCCCTCTCTCTCCCCTCCTCCATCCCTCTCTCCCTCCCCTCCCTCTCTCTCCCTCCCCTCCTCCCTCCCTCTCTCTCCCCTCCTCCCTCCCTCTCTCTCCCTCCCCTCCTCCCTCCCTCTCTCTCCCTCCCCTCCTCCCTCCCTCTCTCTTCCTCCCCTCCTCCCTCCCTCTCTCTCCCTCCCCTCCTCCCTCCCTCTCTCTCCCCTCCTCCCTCCCTCTCTCCCTCCCCTCCCTCCCTCTCCCTCCCCTCCTCTCTCCCTCTCTCTCCCTCCCCTCCTCCCTCCCTCTCTCTCCCTCCCCTCCTCCCTCCCTCTCTCTCCCTCCCCTCCTCCCTCCCTCTCTCTCCCCTCCTCCCTCCCTCTCTCTCCCCTCCTCCCTCCCTCTCTCTCCCTCCCCTCCCTCTCTCTCCCTCCCCTCCTCCCTCCCTCCCCTCCTCCCTCCCTCTCTCTCCCTCCCCTCCTCCCTCCCTCTCTCTCCCTCCCCTCCTCCCTCCCTCTCTCTCCCTCCCCTCCTCTCTCCCTCTCTCTCCCCTCCTCCCCTTCTTTCTTTCTCCTCCTTTCTCTCTCTTCCTTTCTTTCCATTTCTCTCTCTCTTTCCCCCTTTCTCTCCCCCTCTCCTCCTCTCTCCCCATCTCTCTTTCTCCCTCTCTTCTCAGTGTAAATCCAAAGGAGCTCAGAAGCTATTTTAAAACTCACAGAGAATTCATGCACTTTAATTGTTCAGATACCATATATCGCTCTCAAGGGTTAAACTGACAAGAGCTTAAAATGCAACCATCCATACTTCAAGGAGACTTTTAAACTTCAAGGCTTGAACACAAAGCCCTGCTGTAAGTTACAGACAAAGACACCCACATGCCCCAGAGTGCAGTGACGTCCGATATTTCCCAGTCTCTAATCTCACATCTGCACCAGAGCTCACTTTATAAAGCCCAATCCCGCTACAATTCCAGACAACACACGCAGTCATTCCACAATTAGCAAAGCCACCGCCTCACAGCTCCGGCGACCCGGGTTCAATCCTGACGCTGTCTGTGTGGAGTCTGCACGTTCTTCCCGTGACTGCGTGGGTTTCCCCCGGGTGCTCCGGTTTCCTCCTGCATCCCAAAGACGTGCGGGTTGGTGGGTTAATTGGCCGCTGTAAATTGCCCCCGGTGTGTGGTAGAATCTGGGGGAGTTGATGGGAATGTGGTGGGGAGTAAAATAAGACACACACTCACACGCTACACACGCTGCTCTCGGACCGGCTGCGGTGGGGAGGAGACGGTCACCCACCTCTTTGCAGACTGTGGATTTGCTAAGAGGGTGTGGAGACGGATGCGAGGGTCTGTGTCCTGGTTCATCCCCAGCAGCTGCATGACAGAGGACTCTCTGATCTCTGGGCTGCTCCTGGGGACACACACAGAGACGGGCATCAACTGCTGCTGGAAGGTCATCAACTCGGTGACAGATGCCCTTTGGTCTGCCCGAAACTTGTTGGTCTCCCAGCACAGCGAGATGTCCATAAGGGAATGCTGCGGACTGGCACATTCCAGGCTGCAGGAGTCTGTGCTGAGGGACGCACTGAAGCTGGGTGCAGCCATTGCTAAGGCGCTTTGGGGAAGGACCACAGTCTGGGC
The DNA here is from genome assembly GCF_009764475.1 of Pristis pectinata. NCBI lineage: Eukaryota > Metazoa > Chordata > Chondrichthyes > Rhinopristiformes > Pristidae > Pristis > Pristis pectinata. Next base: position 16,912,900 of record NC_067437.1, on the reverse strand, counting down.
TCCTTCCGCTACTGCACGTGGAGGGGCTGAGCCAGGTGGGGAAGCCCCTCGAACAACAAAAGTGTGCATCACCCCGGGGGGGCCACATGAGTGGCAATGGTGCTGTGGTTTAATAAAAAGTGTTGATGCTACTCAATGTATTGTCCAAATGATACTAAGATTGTACTAAGATTTTTGTGCTGTGTTTATTCTTTTGTACATATTTTTTATTATGAATAAAGTTTATTTTTGAAATAAAAAAATGTCCCTTTGATTGTACCACCTTTGCTTGTTGTAAATCTGTGAGTCAACGAGTCCATTGTCCTTAGGAAATGTCATTCTGTTCACTGTTGTAAGTCAGTGGTGTTTGGAGGGGACAGTCTGCGTTTGTCAGCATCGGCGAGGGCTGACAAAAGGTCTCCCTCCAGCAGCGATCAGAACATTAAACCCCCCTCCACAAAGATAAGCCCAGACTTGGGGCCAAATCTACCATCCTTCTCTTTCTTCTGCACAAAGTCTGTCTCCAAAGTTCACCGAAGAGCCACCTGGGATATTGTGTGGTTGACTTTTACGGGTGAGGTCACATCCCTGCCTTTACAGTCCCGCTGCCTGACCCTAATGTGGGGTGTGATCTTGCCGCAGGTTCCCTTCACTCGGTCTCTCTTCCTCAGATTGTCTTTCTCTCTCTCATCAATCTCTCTCTGTCCTGTATGTCTGTCCTCAAGCTACGTACAGCCATCTGTTTGTCCTCTTCTCTCTCAGAGAATTTATCTCCCTATCTGTTCCCCCCCACCTTCTGTTGATCTATATTTTATGTCTGTTTGTCTCTGTCTCTCATTCTGTGTGTGTCTGTGTGTGTGTGTTTGAATGTGTGTATGTGTTATATGTCTGTGTGTGTGTGTTTGAGTGTGTGTGTGTGTCTTTACACGTCTGTGCGTGTGTGTTTGAGTGCAGGCACGGTAGTGTAGCGGCTAGCGTGATGCTATTACGGCGCCTGCGACCCGGGTTCAATCCCGGCCGCTGTCTGCAAGGAGTTTGTACGTTCTCCCCGTGTCTGCGTGGGTTTCCTCCGGGCGCTCCGGTTTCCTCCCACATTCCGAAAGACGTACGGGTTAGGAAGTTGTGGGCATGCTATGTTGGCGCCGGAAGCGTGGCGACACTTGCAGGCTGCCCCCCAGAACACTCTACGCAAAAGATTTGTTTCACTGTGTGTTTTGATGTACATGTGACTAATAAAGATAGCTTATCTTATCTGAGTGCGTTTGTGTGTCTGTGCCTGTGTGTGTATGAGTGTGTGAGTGTGTGCCTGTCTGTAGGTGTGTGTATTTTTGTCTGTAGGTGTGTCTGCCTTCCCGTGTGTCTTTTTATTGTCTCAAAGCAGGTCAGGCCTTTTACCTGGTGAAGCAGACAGGCGTCGGTAACCCCAGCGTCGGTGACCTCAGCGATGGTGACCTCAGCGATGGTGACCCTGGCGTCGGTGACCTTGGTGTCGGGGGTCGTCACTCAGTGGAAGGATGACCAGTTCGGAGTGTGGGAACCACCATCGTCTGCAGAGGGGGAGCGGCTGCAGCCTCCGCCATGCTCAGCATTCCGAGCAGGAGAAGGGGACGTCTGAGGTCGGAGCCTGGCGATGAGGCCGAGCAGTGATGGCAGTGTATCCCGGCGAACTTCCCGTCAGGAATTCCAGTCTCAGAGGCACTTTGACTCTCCTCACAGTGAAAGGTCGCAGGAGCACAGAGACAGCTGGAGCCGATGATGGGATCCAGATGCTGGCTGTTCCTGGCCTTCCTGGCAGGAGAGCTGGAGGCGCAGATTCCCGGAGGACAGGGCGGGCTCTCCGCGGGGGTAACGACCTCGCCGACAGGGCCGTCCCTTGTTGACGTCAAGTTGTGTGGGAAAGAACAGACGTGGCTTCTGCTGGAATGAGGGGTGAGCAGCAGAATCGTCCGCAGCAGCTGTACACATCTGTACCATGGGGCAGCCTTCTCCTGAGCTCTCCCCGTTCCTCCCCACAGGCCCCACACCCACAACTGTGCTGCGATCCCACAGCAACAATCTGTAATAGTCAGAGGCAGAACATACAGGGGTCTGAGCTAACGCTGAGGGATGGGGCATCGCAGCAGGGAACGTCCGAGTCAGACTGGGCAGTCATCGCTGACACTTCCTGAAGTGGGCACAGGGAGTGGCCAGAGGGGCAGTCTCAGTGTTGGCAGAGTGGGCAGTGAGTGTGGGCGGTTAGTGTGGGCGGTGAGTGTGGGCAGTGTCGATTGAGTGTAAGGGGAAGAGCTCAAGTGTAGAATAAGTGTGCAAGCACTGGATGTGTGTGTGTGTGTGTGTGTGTGTGTGTGTGTGTATGGGTGTGTGTGTGGGGGAGTGAGTGTGTTTGTGTGTGTGTGGTTGTGTGTGTGTGTGTGAGTGTGTGTGTACGGGTGTGTGTGTAGGTGTGAGTGTGGTTCTGTGTGTTTGAGTGTGTGTATGGGTGTTTGTGTGTGTTTGAGTGTGTGTGTGGTTGTGTGTGTGTGTGTGTGTTTATGGGTGTGTGGGTTTGTGTGTGAGTGTGTGTGTGTGTGGGTGTGAGTGTGGGTGTGCGCGTGTCTGTCTGTATGTGTGTGTGTGTGTGTGTGGGGTTGTGTGTGGGTGTGCACGTGTGTCTGTCTGTATGTGAGTGCGGGTGTGTGTGTATGGGGTTGTGTGTGTATGGGGTTGTGTGTGTGTATGGGTGTGTGTGGGTGTGTGGGCTTGTGTGTGTGTGTGAGTGTGTGTGTGTGTGTGTGGGCGTGTGTGTGTGAATGAAATGCGGCGTGGGAAATGTGAGTGTGAAACGAGAGCGTGAAGTGTGAGTGCGAGTGAAGGGCGTGCAATAGATGTGCAAGTGTAGAGCTGGTGGAGAAGCAGAGGGTAAATGTGTGTGTGTGATAGGTGTGCACGTGCAGGGTGTGTGTGCAATGGTGGAACGGGTAGGTACACATGGACATGTGAGTGTGGAATTGATGCGTCAGAGATGGAGCTGGTGGGAGTGGACTGGGGGATGGTGCGTACGTGTGGAATGGGTGTGTGAGGGTGTACGTGGGGGTGTAAGCTCAGGGTATGTGTGCAAGGAATGGATGTGCAAGCATGGAGTGAGTGTTTGTAGAGTGAATCAGGTGTGCAGAGTCCGTGTCTCTGGCCGTGCTGTGCCCCTGGGGGAGGGGGCTCCGTGTCTGACACCACCCTCCGTTGTCGACCTCTGTGGGTGAGGTGGGGTCCGTGGTCTCGGAGCCAGGAATGGCGGAATGAAGCGGCAGGTTTGCCCGCTGCCTTGTTGCAGCTTCCCCAGGCTTCCTGGTCAGAGATTTGGGAGCTCCATTCATTCCTTCTGCGACCAGCCACGATGGGTCCAGAAGCGCAACAGGGGGGCAGCAGCAACTTTAGGACGGACTGGGGGGAAGGGTTTGAGGTCGGACTGGGGAAGGGTTGGAGGTCGGACTGGGGAAGGGTTGGAGGTCGGACTGGGGAAGGGTTTGAGGTCGGACTGGGGGAAGGGTTGGAGGACGGACTGGGGGGAAGGGTTTGAGGTCGGACTGGGGAAGGGTTGGAGGTCGGACGGGGAAGGGTTTGAGGTCGGACTGGGGAAGGGTTGGAGGTCGGACTGGGGAAGGGTTGGAGGTCGGACTGGGGAAGGGTTTGAGGTCGGACTGGGGAAGGGTTGGAGGTCGGACTGGGGAAGGGTTGGAGGACGGACTGGGGGGGAGAATTCAGGGATGGTCTGGGGGAAGATTTAGGACAGATTTGGGGAAAGGGTTTGGGGACGGACCCGGGGAAGAGATTTGGATGGACTGGGGAAGGGTTGGCTTGTTTCCTGCTTGGGTTCCCCCCCCCCCACCCCCCCCCCCCCCCCCGAACCTGCTCACTAATTGCACCGTGAGCTTGGAACCCGCCTGGCGCTTTTGTTTCCATGGCGATCCGCTCACTTAGCTTGCTCATTTTCTGTAAATAATCTGTGTCTTTCCATTAACCCCTTGTACTCTGCAGGCTCCAAACCGGTGAAGAAGTGGAGAACTCCCCCAGCCGGACCCACCCTCAATCCCAGCGGTGTTGAGACCCTTGAACCGACACCATCTCTCAGGGCAGGTGTCAGACCTGGTTGTGCGGTGAGAATCATCGGCCAGGCATCCTGCTCCTGAGCTAACCCCCTTGGAATGAGAGGAACTATCCGACCATGGTGAAGTGGATGTTTGTCTCGCACCCTGCACCTCTGTCTGTGGGACACCAGTGGAAACGGCCTGAGGAAAGTACGTTGCAGTGGGCCAGGGCTGCTGCTAAGTGTGTGTGAGATGGAGCCCAAGAGATGGGTGGGTGGGGGCCTGTGGCTTGGAGTGAGCAGAGCCCAGTGGGGAAGGGAGCAATCGGGCCAGGAGCTCCTGGATTACTGTGCCTAACTCTGAAGCCTTGGTCCGTGCGACGTCCCACAGCTCTGCGGGGGGACGCAGCGCTCCGTCACGCAGACTCCTCGGCTGTGTGGGTGTTGACCCGCAGCTTGCAACACCGGCGGCTCACAGCTGCCGGCTGCGACTGTATTCATTAGCATTTCACACCCACGGTCGCAATTAAAGATGTCACGCTTGGCAACAAAGGTTCTGGGGTTCCAGGGCATTGTAAGTTGAAGGGCAAACAAGGAGGCAGGTCAGAGGGGAGAGAGGCCGTCCCTGTACCCTGCCCAGCACCAGCCGAACCTCCCACTGTAAGGAGGACCATCTGGTGAACTGTTGTGGTGTCCGGTTACTGGTGTCCCTGTGAGTGTGCATTAAAGCCCCACAAGGTGTTCGGTCTGGTCAGTCCCAGCCTAAGTCACCGCTATGGGACCGGACACCAGTGAGAACCGTTGACAAGCTGCCGGTGTGGTAGATGTACGGGGACAGTCTGGCCGGAGCCAGGGCTCACGGTGGAGCGGACATCTCAGCACCAGGGCTCGGGCATCGTCCGACCCTGTGGCCTTTGCTGCATCCGGTTCGGTCTGTCCTTCCCGGATCCGGGCGAGGGAGTCATGTCGGTGAATGACTGCCCGTGATGCTAGGGAGTCACGAGGGAAGAGGGGAGCGGCATCAGCACCACCCGCTGGGAGGGTGAGGGGAGGGTCCATCAGGACCACCCATGGGGAGGGTGAAGGCTGCTCACTGGTTGCGGACACTTTGGCCTTGTTTTGCCCGTCTGCTGTTACTGAGGACAGAGATGCTCACGTCCACCATCATCCACCGTTAGAGGCGGCAGACTGCAGGGCTTTGGTTCGATGTGTTGGGTGTGGGATCCCTCGACAACACGCTGCTTCAGCAGGCAGAAGCCCGGCCTCTGGGCCCACCTGGGCCTGACCCAGCTCTGCCCTTCTTCTTTAGTAAAAGCAGGAGGTGTTGGGAACACCGGGCAGGTCAGGCAGCACCTGAGGAGGAAGAAGCAGGCTTCGCGTTTCAGCTCAAAAACCCATCGACTGGGACGAAGGGTCCTCGATGTGTGTTGGCGAAGCCAGGGTCAGGAAGGTGGTTCCCTTGTTTTGGAGGGTGATGCCCTTGATAAAACTGGACATTCTCCTCCTGCCACTCCTGGGAGTGAACACAAGTCCCCCTGAGGCCCTTACACTGAACCTCGAAATTCCCCAATTGGTGTGTGATTAAATTGCCCGTCCCAAACCTGAAGCCTTCCAGAGCCAGTGTCAGTGGGAAGCCTTGAAGTGTCCCCTTCATTATTACCACACTTGCCTCTTCCAAGTTCTATTGAACATGGTTGAGTGCTGAGGCATCACTTCAGGACAGTCCGTTCCACTTGGGTCCAGAATCAACGCGGAGGACCCTGCGGGTTGCCCGTACACCTGTGAGCTCCATCTCCAGTGGGTGTGCCCTGCTGGTGTTCCGGGCTGCAAGGAGAGATGGTTACGGAGGAAGGAATGATTTGGTGAGCATTTGTCAGGCTATTAGTTGGCAGGTCAGTGGAACACCTCGTGCAGTGTACCCACAAGTCCTGGGTGTTCAGGAGGACTTCTCACATTCAAAGCGGATGTGTCGGTGATGGTGGCTGCTCGGCACATTCGGGGGCCAGCCCTGTCAAACTCATCGCAGGAGCTGCAGTCAGATGCAGCCCAGGCAGGTACGGCCACAGAATCCCCTCAACATTTGTCGATGGACCAATTGTGTTTCTGGTAGCAAGCTAGCAAGGTTACCTTCGCCCGTGCTGATGCCAGCATGATGTTCGATTTTACTTCATCATCAGAAAAATGCAGAATGGAGACACAAGAGACTGCAGATGCTGGAATATGGAGCAAAAAAAGAATCTGCTGGAGGAACTCAGTGGGTCAGGCAGCATCTGTGGGGGGAAACGCACAGTCGACAATCCGACGTTCTGATCCGATCCAGTCCAGTTGAAGGGCATCGACCTGAAATGTCGACTGTCCATATCTCTCCACAGACGCTGCCTGACCCGCTGAGTTCCTTCAGCAGTTTGTTTGTTGCTGTGAAAAATGCAGTGTTGCACACTGAAACCTCCACTCATTCTTTGGATTAATGACCTCCAGAAAACGACTTCACTGATACAGCCACTGTGATGCTGTACACCAGCAGTGAGGGTCTGCTGAAGGGCACACCTTCAGCACTGTGTACAGATCTGCTCAGGAGAGGTGTGAGTGAACTGGAGAGCAAGCAGAGATTTATCAGGATGTCGTCAGGACTAAAAAGTTTAACTATGAGGAACGATTGGATAAGGTGGGTTGATTTATTTGGAGTGGAGGAGGCTGAGGGGAAATTTAACTGAGTGAAAAAAGTTATGAGGAACCTAGAACAAAGTCCAATATATCTTTGCAAAGAGTCAGAAACAAGATCAGAGGGGAGAAGAAGCCAAAGCCCCCAGTGAGTGCCGGCGGTGTGGAACGCTCCGCTCCGTCTGAGAGGGACGTGGAGGCTGAAGCCTTCAGCGCATTGGCTCAGGGATCGGGTGTGGGCCTGAAGAGCGGGCAGCCGCGGGTGAGGGAGCCATTGTTGCAGGTGAGGTTCAGCTGGAGCAGGGGTATCAGCCTCCCTCTGACTCCCCACCCTACGAGCACACCTCCCCCTCACTGGGCACCGCCTCTCGCTCTCACTAAACCTTTGGCCACGTTGCTTAGGACCTCAATTTGTCTCCCTCTCTAACCCCCCCTCCCCCCTCTCCAGCCCCCGTCCCTCTACGTCACAGTCTCCATCACACCCCTCTCCACCACACCCTCGCCCTCGCCCTCCCTCCCAGTCCAGTTTCCCCTCCCTGTTATTCCCCCAGCCTGCCCCCTCCCTCACTTGCTTTTCTACCTCTGCCTCCCCTCCTCTTGCCCTTTCTCTGCACCTCCTGATCTCCTTCTCCTTTCCCTCACTCTCCCCCTCGCTCTCCCTCCGTCTCACTCTCCACCGTTACCTCTTTACCTCTTCCTCTGCTCTTGCCCACCCTTGCTCCTGTTCCTGCCCTCTCACCCTCCCCTCCCGTCTCGCCCTCTGACACCCTCCTGCGTCTGTTCGCTGTGCTCCCCCTCGATCAGGGCGAACAGGAGGCTGGTCTTGTCTCCCCACGCCGGCCGTTGGACTCGTCCCACACGGTGAGCGGACGATTTAACAGGAGCAGCCGGTGAGCGGTGACGTTCCCCGTAGGGACACCGGCTCCCGGGAGCAGCAAGGGTTAAAAAACAATCCCACCGTCCTCCCACCCCCCCCCACAGTCCCCCCCATCCCCCCCCACAGTCCCCCTCACTCCCCAACACCCACTCCAACCCCCCCCACCGTCCCTCCCACCGTCCCCCCCACCTCCCCGTCCTCCCCACCGTCCCCCATCCCCTCACCGTCCCCTCCACCGTCACCACACTGTCCCCCCTCCCTCAGACCCCCACCGTTCCCCCTACCCCCAGCCCCCCACCCCACCCCACCATCCCCCCTCCCTCCCCTGTCCCCACTGTCCCCCTATGCCCTCACCCTCCCACCACCACCGCCCCACACAGAGCCACACATGGAGAGGTGAACCGTGGGAAGCTTCACACTTTATTGGGTCTCCCAGTGGGTGAACCCTGTGCCGTGTGACGAGCTGGTCCGCGATGAACAACCTGAAACAGGAAGGGGAGTGAACGTGGGAGCCGTAGTGCACGGAGGGAGAGCCACCGGGTGTGCAGGCTGCCGGGGACGGAGCAGCGGGCAGTCGGGCTCCTGCCCCCGGTGCCAGAGCCCCTGACCTGTCTGCCCTGGGTCTGCACCCCTGGGGACAAACAGAGCAGGGGTGGGACTGCAGTCTGGGCTACCGTAGTGTCTGTGTTCGCACAGCAGTGCAGAGAGGGGTCAGACGGGGCGCGGGTCACTGGGTGGGACACAGGGCCGAAGCTGGGGCAGGGGGTGGGACAACTGGAAGAAACGGGAAGTGGGAAGGAGTAACAATGGGATGGGAGAGTGGGCGGGGTTAGTGGGCGGGGTAAGTGGGCGGGGTTAGTGGGCGGGGTTAGTGCCAGGGTTAGTGGGCGGGGTTAGTGCCAGGGTTAGTGGGCGGGGTTAGCGGGCGGGGTTAGTGCTGGGGTTAGTGGGCGGGGTTTAGCTGTGGGTGGGGTTGGTGGGCAGGGTTAGTGGGCGGGGTTAGTGCCGGGGTTAGTGGGCGGGGTTTAGCTGTGGGTGGGGCCCGTGGGCAGGGCTGGGAAATGGGTGGAGTTATGCAGTGGGTGGGGTTTGGCTGTGGGCGGGGTTAGCGGGAGGAGTTGACAGTGGGTGGGTTCGAGGAGTGGACAGGGGTCAGCAGTGGGCGGAGTTAATGGGCGGGGTTGGGCAGTGGGTGGGGTTGGGCAGGAGGCAGAGCAAGTGGGCGGGGTTGGGAAGTGGGCGGGGTTAGTGGGTGGGACTGGGAAGGAGGCGGAGTTAGTGGGCGGGGTTGGGCAGGAGGCGGAGTTAGTGGGCGGGGTTGGGCAGTGGGCAGGGTTGTGTAGTGGGTGGAGTTAGTGGGCGGGGTTGGGCAGGAGGCGGAGTTAGTGGGCGGGGTTGGGCAGGAGGCGGAGTTAGTGGGTGGGGTTGGGCAGGAGGCGGAGTTAGTGGGCGGGGTTGGGCAGGAGGCGGAGTTAGTGGGCGGGGCTGGGCAGGAGGCGGAGTTAGTGGGCGGGGTTGGGAAGGAGGCGGAGTTAATGGGCAGGGTTGGGCAGTGGGCAGGGTTGTGTAGTGGGCGGAGTTAGTGGGCGGGGTTGGGCAGGAGGCGGAGTTAGTGGGCGGGGTTGGGCAGGAGGCGGAGTTAGTGGGCGGGGTTGGTCAGGAGGCGGAGTTAGTGGGCGGGGTTGGGCAGTGGGCGGGGCTGGGCAGGAGGCGGAGTTAGTGGGCGGGCTGGACAGCAGCTTCTTATTGGCTTCCCACTGAGAAACGACTGGACATCCAGCAAAAGGACTTGCATTTATTTACAAATCATCAGCACGTTTAGTTTCTGTTTTGAACCTGGCGACGATGGGCATCTGATGTCCCGCGGGGTGGGGGTTAGGGGCAGCTGGGCGAGCTGGACCTGGGACTGCTGACTGCCCCACCCTTGGGTGGCCGTCACTGGATGAGGCATTTCTCCCGCTCTCTGGGCTGCCCCCGGCCCATCACCTTCTCCTTGATGTACATCAGGTCGCTGTTGACGCTGGGCCGGCGGGCCAGGGGCGAGACCATGCCGAAGGCCCCCACCTCCTTGGCGCGCCTGAGGCGGAAGGACTTGCGGTGCAGAGCCTCGCAGTACTGCAGGGAGATCTTGCGGTGGAGGGCGGGGCTCATCTCGTGGGGGAGCTTGGCCATGCTGAACAGGGCCCGGAACATCTCCTCCACGTTGGAGTTCTTCTTGGCCGAGATCTCGAAGTAGACGCTGTTGGCGTCACCGGCGACCAGCCGCTCGCCCTCCTCGGTCAGGACCTCCCGGTGCAGCTCGGCACGGTCCGCCTTGTTGCCGCACAGAGCCATGGGGATCTCCATCGCCTCTTTGGTCTTGTCCTTCAGGCACATCTTGCACTCGATGATCTGCCTGCGCAGCCGCTGCACCTCCTCGAAGGACCCTCGGCTGTCCAAGCTGAAGACCAGGATGAACACGTCACCTGCAGGGCGACAGGCGGGGGGAGGGAGTCACTGGGGGTGTTGGGGTGGGGCAGGGCCAGCTGCAATGGTTGACGTGGTGGCCAAAATGTGGAGAGGAGACGGTTGGCCCTGTAGTCCCTCCCCCCGACCGCCCCGTCCCTCCCCCCCCACTGCCCCCTCCCACCCTCCCACTGCTCCGTCCCTCCCTCCCATTGCCCAGTCCCTCCCACCTTCCCACTGCGCCACCCAAGGAGATAAACCAATACCAATACCGTTCACAAGTCAGGGAGAGGTGTGGGAAGGAGAAAGAGTTGAGGGTCATGCAGAGTAGATAGACCTTCCCAGTCTGCTGAGATGAGTGTCTGGAGGGGTGCCAGGCACCTGTGGAGTTGTGTCGGTGTTGGTGTCTGTTGGGTAACAGGATGCTGCAGGTAAACGGTGCCCCCATGGGACTGTGGTCACACTGAACTGAGGTGTGGCCCAGTCGAAGCCAGGAATGGATTCGGAATGTCCCTAAGGCCGGAGGTTTGTTTGGTCCTTTGCAAGCTCAGCGCTGCGTACCCAAGGGACAAGTCCTAACAGCTCTCAGCACGGAGCCCAGGGGTGCTCCCTGGGCAGCCCACTGTTCCAGCACAGAAGCAACACTCTCCTCTGGGGGTGTTGCTACTGAGTGAATGGGAGAGGTCTCCAGGGGCTCACAGAGGCTTGGTGCGGGGGGTGTAGACTCACCAGGGCGGTCTCTGCAAGGTGCCTTCACCTTGGGAAGCCAGTGCCCACTCTGCCTGCTCCTGTGGGCTAAAGGAAGCGCAAGTAAAGTCTCTCTTTGATGACAGAGTCAGGGTGACCTCCCTAACCCAGCACTGAGGGGCGGCAGGGAGTAGCAGCAGCCTGTAGTGGTCCTGAGGTGAGGAACCTGCCCGTGACTGTGACCCTGACCTCCATGCAGGCGTGGGGCAGGCTCTGTGGGAGATTGTAGAAGGTCATCGATCTCCTTTAAGTGTTGCCCCTTTAAGAAGCACGGTTACAGCAGGGAATGGAGTTCCCAGTCCCGGCTCCATGTGTTGATAAGAACTGGTGAGGTCAAGAATCTCTCCGTCGGGAAATGTTGGGCACTCTGTTATTGTCAACATCATTTGGAGAACCACAGCACTGGAAGGGTGACACTGGAGAAATGGTCAGGGGCTGAATGTCCCATCGAGTACCTAGAAAATTGCACAAAATGGCCACACTCCTGTCTGCTGCAACTTTCACCCACACGGAGCTGTCCTGTCCAGAGATAGGCAATGAACGATTGTTGTTTGAGGAGGTGGTATAACCCGTCCCCAGGTTAAGAATGCCCAAGTTATGGACATCACTACAAACGAACAAGCTCTCATAATATTATTAAATTCAGAAGTCCAATGTACGTACAACCTTCGTGCCTATGAACGGCAGAACTAGTTTCCTCTCTCGTTCCACTTTGAGTCATTGCTCTTTCTTATCAGTCTGACGTGCTTTTGATGCCATTCATTCAAAGACCCCACCCACCCGGGTCATTCTCTCTTCTCTCCTCTTCCATCGGGTAGAAGATACAGGAGCCTGAGGGCACGTACCACCAGACTTAAGGACAGCTTCTACCCCACTGTGATAAGACGATCGAATGGTTCCCTTATACAATGAGATGGACTCTGACCTCATGATCTACCTTGCTGTGACCTTGCACCTTATTGCACTGCACTTTCTCTGTAGCTGTGACACTTTACTCTGTACTGTTATTGTTTTTACCTGTACTACAACAATGGACTCTGTACTAACTCAATGTAACTGCACTGTGTAATGAATTGACCTGTACGATCGGTATGCAAGACAAGTTTTTCACTGTACCTCGGTACAAGTGACAATAATAAACCAATATCAATACCATTCACAATACTGTGGCGGCACAGTTACCATATTGAGTGATCTTTGTTTATTTTGTGATTACAGACAAAATCAACTTATGATCATCTGTTAACACGGAACCTGTTCGTTACCCGGGCACAGACTCTAGATAGGATAGACTCAAGCCCACTGGGCTGCCACAGAACCAGAGACGGGTCGTGCGGGGGCGGGCAGCTGTGTTCCAAACAGCGAGTCGAGCAATTTGTTGGCGGTTCAGGGCTAGCGACCCAGAGGCCTGAACAGCACTCCATAGACAGGTTCAAATCCCACCACAGCAGACGTGTAATTTAAATTCAGTTAATTATCTGAAATTTTTTAAAAAATGCAGACCGCAACAGAACTAGAAAGTGCCAGAAGCACTCAGCAGGTCAGGCAGCATTCGTGGGGAGAGAGACAGTCAGCATTTCAGGTCGGAACCGGGGAATTGGGAAAACAATCCTCCTTTAAGTTACAGAGCGGGGGAGGGGTGGAGAGAACTCTGATAGGGTGCAGACTGAAGTCGTCAAGGCAACCATTACAATAAATTATGGCATTTAAGAGACAGAGGAAAAAAGAAACAATGTGAAACTGAAATATCCAGCAATATTTACGGAGAGACAATCAGAACCCTGATACGTGAAATGGCTGAATTCAGTACTAATTCTTCAGGACTGCAACAACAGATGAGGTGCTGTTCCTCAACCTTATTTTGGGCTTTGTTGGAACGTTGTAGGAGGCCAAAGACAGAGTGGGTGGGATCAAACTGGAAGCTCAGGGTCACCCCTGTGGACTGAATGGAGGTGTTTCCTAAAACAAATATCTCATCTGTGTTTAGTTTCTCAAATGTAAAGGAGTCCACATTGTGTACACCCAATACTGCACACTAGACTGGAAGAAGTACAAGTAAATCGCAGCTTCACCTGGAGGGACTGTTTGAGTCTCTGGGTAGTGGGAAGGAAGGGGTGGATGGAGAGATGTGGCATCTTCTGTTGGTACAAGGTACAGAGCCAAGAGGAGGGGAGTGAGTGTTCGAGGAGGTGGATGAGTGGATCAGAGAGACAGGAGGGTGACAGTCCAATGGACGTGGAGGTGCGGTGGGAGGTGAGGACCAGAGGAACCAGCCTTGCTCTGACTGGCTGTGAGAGGAGAGGTGTAGGAACTGGAGGAGATGCGGTTGGGAGCCCTGTCAGTTATGGTGGAGATCAAGCCACGGTTAAGGAGAAAGGAACACCTTCAAAGGCATTGGTGTGTGGAAAGTCTTGTCAGCAGAGCAATAGGTCGGAGATGGAGACACTGTGAGAGTGTGGTAGGAGGTGTTGTCAAGGAAAGAGTGCAGAGGAGATTTACGAGGATATTGCCGGGACTGAGTTATGGAGAGAGGTTGGGACTTTTCTCATAGGAGAATGAGGGGTGATATTATAGAGGTGCATAAAATCATGAGGGGCACAGATAGCGTGAATGTGTAGTCTTTTTCCCAGGATTGAGAAGTCAAGAACTAGAGGGCACAAGGTGAGAGGGGAGAGAGTTAATAGGAACCTGAGGGGCAACTTTAGTCAGAATATGGAACGAGCTGCCAGAGGAAGTGATTGAGGCAGGTACATTAACAACATTTAAAATGTACTTGGACAGGTACACGGATAGGAAAGGTTTAGAGGGATATGGGCCAAATGCAGGCAAATGGGACTAACTTAGAGGGGAACCTTGGGTGGGCATGGACCAGTGGGGCTGAAGGGCCTGTTTGTGGGAGTCTGTTGGGGTATTTTGGATATCGATTGATAACCTCTCCTCTGAGGTGGAGGGTAAACATGTCGAGGAAGAGACAAGAGTCAGACATGGGCCGTGTGAAAGTGAGGGAAGGGCGGGAATTGGCGGCGAAGGTAACAAAGTGTTCAAGTTGTGTACGAGCAGCACTGACACCGTCATCGGTGGAGCAGAGCAAGGGTTGGGGGGGGAGGGGGCCTGGGTGGGACTGAACAAGGATTTTTATACACGTCCAGTGGAGAGCTTGGGCCCGCTTGAATGCCAGCAGCCACACCTTTGCTCTGGAGATGGTGGCTTCAGTTGAAGGACAAGTCGTTCAAGTGAGAACGAGTTCGGCCAGGCCAACGAGTGTGTCGTGTGGAGGGAACTGGCTGGGCCTCCCGTTCACGGAAGAAGTGCAGGGCCCTCAGACCCTCCTGGTGTGGGATGGAGGTGGAGGGGGACTGGTGCTTGCTGAGTGCAGTGCCACAGGTTCAGGGAGGGGGAGTGGAATTATTGGGAGGGTCATATTGCATCAGCGGTTAGCGATGAATAGGGAGGGTGGGAGGCCGGAGGGAGGGGTGCAGGTGGATCGGGAATTCCGGAGACGGAGGGCCCGGTCTGGAGTGACGACACCCGGGCACGGAGACAGGTGACGGAAGGAGCGATCGGAAGGCTCGGAATTCTTTAAAGTGGGGCAGGGGGATGATGCAGAGGCCTCCACTGAGGGCCGATCGTCCGGAATCAAGAGGAGAGAGTGAAAATGTGGCAAGGGGTGGGTGTGGGGGATCGGTGGGGTTCGAGGAGAGAGGACCCGCTCCATCTCGGGGTTGTCCTGGTCCACAGTTCTGATGTGACGTTGATCATTTCAAATTTCCCCACTGCCCCCCTCTCATTCTCCCCACTACTCCCCCTCCCCGGACCTGCAGCACTCCACTCCAGGGTTGGTCCACTCACTGTGGACCAACCCTGACATCATAATCTAACCTGCTGGTGCGGTTGTGCTTTGGTGACCTGCCCTCCACCTCACAGAGGCAGAATGTCAGCTCTCGGGCACCTCCTCAAACCTCCCACTGGACTGTGAGCCCATCACTGAACAGAAGTCACTGACCTCAGGAGACCTTCCCTCCTCAACGAGGTCTCCTCAGGAGACCTTCCCATCTACCTCCTCCCCAAGATCCACAGACAATGGCAGGTTCATCGTTTCAGTCTGTTCTCCTCCCATGGAACTTATTGCTTCCAATTTGACTCTCCCCTCATCCAATCCCTTCCCACTCCTGTGGTCCCTCTGATGCCTTCTGCCACTTTGACAGTTTCTAATTTTCCTCACATTATGGATGTTGTTGAAGCTGCAGAGATTTTCCGACATATCTCTTTTTAAAATTATGTCAATAATTCTTTTCTTTTCCCATTGCCCTGTTTGAAGCTTTAAAACTCGATCGTTTTGATATTTTTCAAATTCTGTCGAACAGTCTTCGATTTGTGATGGGAACTATTTCTCCTTCGCTTGACGCCTCCCGGACTGCTGAATGTTTCCAGTATTTTCTGTGTCGGTTGTTTGAGATGGTCAATATTCTGGTGCTACACGAGGAACAATCCGGCTCCTTGTATAACACCAGAATATTGAGCATGGACGTCCAACCGCTCCACCTCCATCCCACACCAGGAGGTTCTGAGGGCCCTGGACTTCCTCCTCCAACAGAGACCAACCAGTTCCCTCCACCAACCAGTTCCCTCCACCTGAGCTTCCGCTCAGGCCCCTCCCTCAGTCCTCTGTCCAGCACATGGATCTGGGAGGAGTCGATGGGCCGAACGGTCTCCTTCTGTGCTACGACCTTTGCCTCTGTCCTCTTCACCCCCTCCCCCTCTCTGCAACTAAGAACAGCTTGACTTCCCACAGGGGTCCTGAGGCTGAAACGCTGGCTCTGTTTCTCCCTCCATGGCTGCTGCCTGACCTGCCGAGCGCAAGAACACAAGGAAATAGGAGCCATTCGGCCCCTCAAGTCTGCCTCACCATTCAATACAATCATAGAGGGACAGCACAGAAACAGGCCCTTCGGCCCACCGTCCATGCCGACCTTCTATCCCATCCACACCAATCCCAGTTACCCGCATTAGGTCTGTGTCCTTCTACACCTTGCCTATTCAAGTGCCCATCTAAAAGTCCCTCAAACGTGGTGATTGTGTCTGATTGTACCACATCCTCTGGCAGTGTGTTCCAGACGTCAAGCGCTCTCTGTGTAAACGACTTTCCCCTCAAATCCCCTTTCAAAACTCCTCCCTCTCACCCCACACCCTTGCCCTCTTATTTTTGATACCCCTTCCGTGGGAAGTTGATTTTGACTATTTACCCAATTATGTGTCTCATAACCTTCTACCTCTATCAGGTCATTCCCTCGGCCTCCTTCGCTCCAAGGAAAACAAGCCCAGCCTCTCCCCATAACTAAAGCCCTCCAATCCAGGCGACATCCTGGTGAACCTCCTCTGCGCCCTCTCCAGTGCAACCGATAGTGTGGTGACTAGAACTGCACACAATACTCCAAGTAGGGTCTGACCAGTATTTTGTAAACTCTCCTGTTCTGCGGCCCGACCTATGAAGGCAAGAATCTCATGTGTCTTCTTCACAACCCTATCAACCTGTGTTGCCCCTTTCGAGGAGCTATGGACTTAGACCCTTCTCTCTCTGTTCATAAATACTACTTAGTGCCCGACCATTTACTGTATATGTCCCAGATTGTATTACCTCGCCCTTGCCGAGGTGAACTTCCATCTGTCAACGGTCCGCCCAACTTTCCATCTGATCTATATCCAGCTGTAGCCTTAGGCAACCTTCCTTGCTATTCACAACACCACTGATTTCTGTGTCACCTTTAAGCTTACTAATCATTCCTCCTACATTCACATCCAAGTTAATATCTATCACAGACAGCAACAGTTCCAGCACCGATCCTGGTGCTACACCACTGCTTACAAAGTTCCAATCAGAAAAGAATCCTTCCCCCACTACCCTCTGCCTCTTATCACAAAACCAATGTTGGATCTAATTAGCCAGCTCACCTTGGATCCTATGTGCCTTAACCAGCCTACTTGTCAAATGCCTTACTGAAGTCCCTGTGGACAGTCTATCACCTTGCTTTCATTAATCTGTTAACTTCTCAATTAACTTCTCAATTTAATCAGTAAGAGAGGATTTCCCCGGCACGAAGCTGTGCTGACTGTCCCGGATCAGTGCCTTCCTTTCCAAATGTACATAAATCCTGTCCCTGAGAAGATTCTCCATTCTTTGCGGGCTGTGGATTTGCGAGGAGGGTGTGGCGAAAGATGCAAGGGTCCTTGTCACGGTTCATCCCCGGCAGCTGCGTAACGGAGGATTCTCTGACCCACGGGCTGTTCCCGGACACACACAGAGACGGGCATCAACTGCTGCTGGAAGGTCATCGACTCGGTGACAGACGCCCTTTGGTCTGCCTGAAACTTGTTGGTCTCCCAGCACAGCGAGATGTCTGTAGGGGAATGCTGCCGGCTGGCACATTCCGGGCTGCAGGAGTCCGTGCTGAGGGATGCACTGAAGCTGGGCGCAGCCAATGCAAGGGCTCGGTGGGGAAGGACGACAGTTTAGGGTTCTTCTGCCACTGGAGAGGGAGGGGTGGGGTCAGGCAAGAAAGCCCCTTAAATATGTAAATATGGGATTGGGGTATCACCCCAGGGAGCCACACGAGTGGCATCAGTGCTGTGTTTTTTTATATATAAAAAGGTAACACTAATGATTGATCTGTACAAGAATGTAAAGGCTTGCACTGTTTTATTGCTGTATATAGTTTGTCTTTTATTATGAATAAAGTTTATTTTGGATAAAAAAAAGAGAATATTCTCCAATCACTTTCCTACCTCTGACATAAGGCTGTAGTTACCTGGCTTAACCCTGCTGCCCTTGTTAAGTAAAGGAATGGCATTAGCTCTCCTCCAGGCTCCTGGTACCTCACCTGTGGCTAACAGAAACGTGTCAGGGCCCCAGCAATCTCCGCCATTGCTTCCCATAGCATTCTGGGGTAGATCTCATCCGGCCCTGGGGATTCATCCACCCTTATCCATTCCAAGATATTTAAAACCTCCACCTTCTTAATACCAACGTGCGCCAGACTATTAACTTAACCTCCAATGGACTCACCATCCTCCATGTCCTTCCTCCTGGGAGTACAGATGAGAAGTATTCATTCAGGATCTTGCCCACATCCCCGGCTCTGCTGATCCCTAAGGGGACCCACTCTTTCCCTAGCTACCCTCTTGCTCCTAATAATGAGAGGCATAGACAGAGTGGACAGCCAGCACCTTTTCCCCAGGGTGGCAATGGCCAATACCAGAGGACATCTGTTTAAGGTCAGAGGAGGAAAGTTTAGGGGAGATATCAGAGGTAGGTTTTTCACACAGAGTGGTGGGTGCCTGGAATGCACTGCTGGGGGTGGCAGTAGAGGCTGATACAACAGGGACATTTAAAAGACCCTTAGATAGGCACATGGATGTAAGAAAAGTGGGCTGTGCAGGAGGGAAGGATTAGATTGATCATAGTAGGTTTGTATAGGTCAGTACAACATCGTGGGCCGAAGGGCCTGTGCTGTAATGTTCTGTTCTAGTAGACTCACAGAATGAGTCAGGATAATCTTATGCCAAGGATATTTCACGGGCTCTTCTTCCCTCCTAACTTTTTAAAATACTCTCCTGCGCCCTCTATATTCGTCAGGGCTCTCACTTGATTTTAGTTGCCTATCCCCACCATTTGCTTTCCATTTACCCCTCACCAAACTCTCAGTAACTCTTGTCACGCAAGGATCCCTAATCTTGCCATCTTTTTCCTTTTCACCCTCAGTGGAATAAGCTGTCCTTGAACACTTCCTAACTCCTTTATTAAAAAAAACTCCACTTGCCGGCTGTCATTTTACCTGCAGCCTGCTTTCGACAGGTCCCCTCTTCCATGACTGAAACCAGCCTTCCTCCAATTCCTCCTTAACTTGACGACCAACCTATAGCCCTTTCCACACTACCTTGAAACTTACAGAATTATGATCGCTGTTTCCAGAGTGCTCCCACCAACATTCCTACCACCTGCCCAGTTCAATTTCCCAAAATGAGGTCAAGTACAGCCCATTCTCTGGTGGGACTATCTACGTATTGTCTCAAAAGACTATCTTGGATGCACTTAACAAATTCTTCCCCGTCTATGCCCCTTGCACTAAGGCATCCCAGTCAACATTGGGAAAGTTGGCCGGCACGGTAGCGTAGCGGTTAGCGAGACGCTATTACAGCGCCAGCCATCGGGGTTCAACTCCCGTCGCTGTCTGTACGTTCTCCCCGTGTCTGCGTGGGTTTCCTCCGGGTGCTCCGGTTTCCTCCCACATTCCATAGACGTACGGGTAGGTTAACATGGGTTTAAATGGGCAACGCGGGCTCGTTGGGCCGGAAGGACCTGTTACTGTGCTGTATAAATAAAGCTTTTTTTAAGTTTTAAAAGTTAACATCCCCACTACTATCAATCTATTACTCTTGCACCTTTCTGTGATTTGCTTACATATCTGTTCCTCTCGTTCCCACTGACTACTGGGAGGCCAATAGTATAACTTCAGCAGTGATCACTCCTTTCTTATACCTAAGTTCTCCCATATGGCCTCATCGGCTGACCTCTCCAGTAGACCCTCTCTACGTCCTGCTGTGATGCTCTCCCTAACCGCCTGTGACTCCCCCGCCTCTGTTACACCTGAAAGTTCTTTACCCCAGAACATTAAGCTGCCAGTCCTGCCCTTCACTCAACCACATTTCCGTGATTGCAAGGATATCATAATTCCAGCTGACTTACTCGTGAGGCTCCTTGCAGTAAGGTGAATGCAGTTGAGCCGACCAACGCTCCCTAACCTGCCTCTGTCTGCTCTGTCCATTGGACTTGCTTGACTTATCCTCTACATTCAGATAAATCTCCCCACCCACCACACTGCCACTGAGATTCCTCCCCCCCCGCAACTCCAAATTAGTTTGAACCCTCCCGAGTGCCATGAGCAAGCCTTGATTTCCTCCCAGTTTAGGTGTAACCCATCCTTCTTATTTAGGTTCTACCTACCCCAGAAGTGATCCCAATGATCCAAGTACCTAAAGCATTTCCTCCTGCCTCAAGTCCTCTTCTGTCCCAGTTCCAATTGGCCCTCGATCTTTCCAAAGTTAATCTGCCTCCTCTTTAAATACCCTCAACGCTCTAGCCTCCCTGACCCTCCAGGCTGGAGAACTCCAGAGATTCACCACTCTCTGTGAGAAGGAATTCCGACACTCCTCAGTATTGTAGTGTTACCTCATCTTGTAACTGTCCCTCGTTCGACTCTCCCACTGGTGGAAATACCTCAATGGCTTCCCCGAGATGCCTCCTTTGGGTCTTAAACGTTTCAAAAGGATCACCCCTCATTCTTCTTCACTTCCAATAATACAGATCCAACGTCTTTGGCCAACCCTCTCATTCCAGGAATTAGTCTGGTGAATCTCTTCTGGACTGCCTCCAATATCCTTTCAGAAATAAGGGGACCAAAACTGTGCGCAGTCCTCCTGGTGTGGCCTCACCAATGACATCTGCACAATTATAGCAACACCTCCCTACTTCTAAACTCTGACACGCTTGCTGTGAGGGCCAATCTGCCATTTGCCTTCTTACCACTTGCTGCACCTGCCTGTGAACTCTTTGTGATCCATGCACAACACCTCGCTGCTCTGCTATGTCTCCCCATGTAGATAATATCCTGCCTTTAGATTCCTCTCACCCAAGTGCATGCCCTCACACTTTCCCACATTAAACCCCATTTGCCAATTTTTTGCCTGCTCAGTCATCCAAATATTCTCATTGCAACCTTCCTTCCCACTTTTGTGCCATCGGCAAACTTGGATACCTTATATTGGCCCTTCCCTACAGGTCATTGTTAAATAGTAAATAACTTGAGGGCCAAGAACCGATCCATGGGGCACCCCACTAATTACATCTTTCCAGCCTGATAAAGATTCATTTATTCAGAATCTGTCTTCTATGTGATAACCAGTCTTCAATCCGTTCTAACACACTCCCTCCATACCATGAGCCCTTATCTGGGCACTAATCTTTTATGTGGCACATTATCAAATGCCTTCTGGAAATCTAAATATACCACATCTACAGGTTCCCCTCTATCGACTCCAGCAAGTTTCCTTACGTAAAACCATGCTGA
Source organism: Pristis pectinata (assembly GCF_009764475.1). NCBI lineage: Eukaryota > Metazoa > Chordata > Chondrichthyes > Rhinopristiformes > Pristidae > Pristis > Pristis pectinata. The sequence continues at coordinate 16,892,010 of NC_067437.1, read as the reverse complement.
CGGTTTGATTACATTGAGCTTTTCTAAATGACCAGCCATTTCATCCCTCATTATAGACTCCAGCTTTCTGCCAACAACAGACGTTAAGCTTGAAACCTCTATTTTCTCACCTCCTCCCTGTTCAAACAAAGGAGTCACATCTGAAGTTTTCCAATTCACTGGTACACTCCCAGAACTTGGTGATTTTACAAAAACTTCACCCACTTTCCCTACAGATACTTCCTTTAAAACGTTTGGGTGTAGGCCACCAGGTCCTGGCGTCGTGTCTGCCTTTGGTCCCATTAGTTTTTCCAATGGCTCGTCACTCGGGATAGGGGCTGTAACAAGTCCATGCAGGCTTTTGAAACCATCACATTTGTTACCTTTGAGATATTTGCAAAGTCCTCCACCATGGACACAGATGCAAAGTATTGGTACAATTTATCTGACACTTGCTTGTTTCCTGTTGTCAATTCCCCACAGGGTCCCACACTTTTCATATATCTGTAGAAGCTCTTCCTGTTTGTTTTGATATTACTTGTGAGTTTTCTTTCATTATCGATGTTCTCCCTTCTGGTCTCTCGCTGCTTGTACCTGAAAAATTCCCAGTCCTCTGGTCTACCACTAATCCTTGTCACTTTGTAGACTCTAGTCTTTGACCTCCTTCGTTAACCACAGAGGTTCATTTACTCATGGAATCCCTCTTTCTAACTGGGATAAATTTCTGCTGAGCGTTATGAAACAGCTGCTGAAATATCTGCCAGAGCTCAGCCGCTGACCTTTCTGAAGCCTTTTTACCCAGTGCACTCTAGACAAATCTATCATCATATCTTTGCCAGAGTCCTTATTTGAGGACACTGGTTTGGCCCCAGGATGTTTGCCCTCGAACTGTATCCAGAATTTTACCATATTGTGGTCACTACTTCCCAGGGGATCTTTAACCACAAGATCTCGTATTAATCCTTATTACACATGACCTACTCTAAAGTGGCCTGTTCCCAGGTAAGTTCTGTAACATACTGCTCGAAGAAACAATCTCTTCGTGCACTACACAAATTCCTCTTCAGTGGTACCCTTGCCAGTTTAATTAGCCCAGTCAATGTATAGATTAAAATCACCCTTGATAGTTGCAGTTCCCTTCTTGCACCTATTCGACATCTCCCCATTTATGCCTCGTCCGACTGAGACTCTCACCCTGCCCTTCACCATTCTTTACACCCGCAGCTTTCTTCCTCCTCCAGTTACGGTGACAAAACTATAGCAAAACCCTAATGCTCTTCAGGGGAGAAATCTGCCATCCCTCCCCAATCTGGAATATATGTGACTCCAGACCCACCAGTGGGGTCGGCTCTTGAGCACACTCTGACGTGGCCCCCGCAAGCCCCTCAGTCCAGGGGCGATAAATACGGCCTTGCCAACGAGCCCAAATCCAGAAAGGTGAATCAAGAAAAAAACAAAATCAAGGTGTGACGGTAATAGAAAGTGGACTTTAATGATGCCGGTGGGGTAGCCCGGTACGTGGAAGGAGAGGAGCACAGCGCCACAACGGGTACAGCCGCTGCCTCACGCATCCGCTGGCCTGGGTCCAGTCCTGACCCTGCGGGACTGTCCGTGTGGAGTTCGCACGTTCTCCCTGTGACCGCGTGGATTTCCTCCGGGTGCTCTGGTTTCCTCCCTCATCCCAAAGATGTGCAGGTTGGTTAATTGGTTCATTAATTAACCAATTGGTTTATTGGCCGCTGTAAATTGCCCCTCGTGTAGGTGGGTGGTGGGAAATGAAGGGGGTTCAGGGAGGAGTTAATGGGTATGAGTGAGAGGGAATAGACTACAGGGAAATAAGTGGGGGAATGGGATTGATGGGATGGGTCTGAGATCTGGAATATTGGTATTGGTTTATTATTGTCACTTGTACCGAAATACAGTGAAAAACTTGTCTTGCATATCGTTCATACAGATCAATTCATTACGCAGTGCATTGAGGTAGTACAGGGTGAAAACAATGACAGAATACAGAGTAAAGTGTCACAGCTACAGAGGAAATGCATTGCAGGTAAGCAATAAGGTGCAAGGTCATAACAAGGTAGATCGTGAGGTCAAGAGTCCATCTCATCGTATAAGGGAACCGTTCAATAGTCTTATAACTGGGATAGAAGCTGTCCTTAAGCCTGGTGGTACGTGCCCTCAGGCTCCTGTATCTTCTGCCTGATGGGTGAGGGGAGAAGAGGGGATGACCCAGGTGGGTCGGGTTTTTATGCAAGGCAGCGAATAAATCAATAGGCTGAATGTTGTAAGGAAATACGAGAATAATGTGGGAAATCTGAGTGTTTCTATCTGTGTACAGGAGCACCTTACTCATTTTCACAGGTCCACAAAGCACTGGGAACTAGGTTGAGCAAGATGAGTGCTTTGGATCATTGTCAGTTACTAGAACATAATTACTTTAGACGGTGCTGTAAACAAAGACCAGAGCCGCTCTGAGAGAAGCACGCAGCTGGGAAGGGCTAATGTCCGTGATTTAAGAAGGAGCTCAGGGTGAGCTGGGAAAGGCGACTGCAGGTAATCAATGACGGGGTAATGCAGGGCATGAATGGAAGAGGCAGCTCAGGTACAGAGTGTCGGGATGAGACGGAACGCCTGGGCAAGAGAGTGTTAGTGAGGCCGTGGGCGGAGTGGACTTTGTGGAGCACTACAGAGAGAGAACAAGGGATTGAGCATGACGGAGGAAGAGTGGGATATCCATGTAAGCTCACAGTAGATAGATGGGTAGAATGGCATTTATCATGCCATTAGGCTTGTAGAGACACAGGGAAACTTGATCCATTCAATGTTCCTTCAATGTCGGTCATGACATCACTCATCCTTTACTGATATAAGTGGGAGTATTTGGGCACGACCTACGATCTCTGTTCATCCAGCTGCACATTGCGCTACTCTGTTGACGTGGCTATATGAAGGGACACTATGCTAACATTGTTCAGCTTCAGCGATGACCACAGGCTGTCCAAACAGTGTCCAAGGCCCCACAGAGAGTACTTTACCGTGGAGTTATTCATTGCACTGATACCTCAGTGGTGACGCCATTGGCAGTTCTCCCTCTCGTGTCTATGAAGACCAGCCATAGGGAGTGCATCTCAGGGCAGGAGGCAAAGATGTGCGCACCAGTGAAGAGCCCCCTCCCACAGAGTCTTCATAGACACCACGTCCTACCTAGGCCTCTCTGGGGAAAAATCCATTCCTGGGCTCTGGTTTCCAAGGATATCAGTGCAGGGACAGGTTCTACAGGAAGGTCTGAGTCTGTGCTCTTCCTATGGCAGTGAAGGTCACCGTGACTCCACTCTCCAAGGTGGACGGTCTCCCACACTGCTGCATCAGGGAGGTGGCCCCAACACAGCATTCACACAGTCTGGATTCATCTGCTGTGGTTTCAGTGAGGACCTGGCGCCATCCTGGGCACTGGGGGGGTTTGCCGGTGTGGCTGCCCCCCACCACTGCAGGGTGTCATCGACTCCACAGGGACCCCACCAGTAACCTAGAGCATCGACAGGAGATGATTCCACTGCCTCGGTGCCCAGGCAGTCATGGATCATCATTAGTACCAGCCACCCCTCCACGGACTCTTGTCTACACTTCCTGCTGACTCGGGAAAGCAGCCAACATAACCAAGACCCCACCCACCCCGGACATTCTCCCTTCTCTCCCACTCCCATCGAGCAGAAGATACAAAAGCCTGAAAGCACGTACCACCAGGCTCAAGGACAGCTTCTACCTCGCTGTTATAAGACTATTGAACTGACCTCTTGCACGGTAAAAGATGAACACTTGATCTCTCAATCTATCATATCTCAAACAACAATGAGTCGGAGTACAGGAAGGAGATAGAGAGCTTAGTGGAATGGTGTCATGACAACAACCTTTCCCTCAATGTCAACAAAACAAAAGGGCTGTTTATTGACTTCAGGAAAGGGGGCGGTGTACATGCACCTGTCTACATCAATGGTGCTGAGGTCGAGAGGGTTGAGAGCTTCAAGTTCCTGGGAGTGAACATCACCAACAGCCTGTCCTGGTCAAATCATGTAGATGCCACAGCCAAGAAAGCTCACCAGCGCCTCTACTTCCTCAGGAGGCTAAAGAAATTCAGTATGTCCCCTTTGACTCTCACCAACTTTTACCGATGCAGCATAGAAAGCATCCTCTCTGGATGTATCACGGCTTGGTACGGCAACTGCTCTGCCCAGGAAGGCAAGAAACTGCAGAGAGTTGTGGACACAGCCCAATGCACCACGGACACCAGCCTCCCCTCCTTGGACTCTGTCTTTACCTGTCACTGCCTTGGTGAAGCAGCCAGCATAATCAAAGACCCCACCCACCCGGGTCATTCTCTCTTCTCTCCTCTTCCATCAGGTAGAAGATACAGGAGCCTGAGGGCACGTACCACCAGACTTAAGGACAGCTTCTACCCCACTGTGATAAGACTATTGAACGGTTTCCTTATATGATGAGATGGACTCTGACCTCACGATCTACCTTGTTGTGACCTTACACCTTATTGCACTGCACTTTCTCTGTAGCTGTGACACTTTACTCTGTACTGTTATTGTTTTTACCTGAACTACCTCAATACCCTCTGTACTAACTCAATGTAACTGCACTGTGTAATGAGTTGACCTGTACGATTGGTATGCAAGACAAGTTTTTCACTGTACCTCAGTACAAGTGACAATAATAAACCAATACCAATACCTCGTTGTGGCCCTTGCACCTTCCTCTCTGCCTGCACAGCATCTAATCTGTAACTGTAACAGTATATTCTGCATTCTGTTATTGCTTTTCCCTTGATGTACTTACGTTTGGAATGATCTGTATGGATGGCATGCTAAACTGTATCTAGGTACTTGTGACAATAATAAACCAATTACCAATTAGATTTTACTAATGATCAGGTCCATGTTCGCAGGATTGTAGACCGTAATGCTGGAAAATCCCAGTGGGCAGCACTGGGCAGGATGGATCCTGGTGGGTGAGAACCGGCCTGTACTGCCCTGGCTCCTACACCAGTCTGCAGCCCTCCCCCACTGCATTTGAATGTTGCAACATAGAGAGCCACAAAGCATGAGAGTCATGGTGGGAAACACCACTGGTTGTCTGGGAATGTGATTCCGGCCCCCGTGCCAGCCTGGGAGACCCCTGCGGGACACCCCTCGCAGGGACGGACGCCTCACCCCTTGCGTGCTGCGCGCTGCACCACCCGGCAATCTGCAGGCAAGGATGGCGGGAGCCCAAAGGACCCCAGGCAGGGCTCGGAGACCCAAGAGACAGCAGATACTAGAATCTGGAAGCAACAGACAATCTGCTGGAGGAACTCAGCGGGTCGAGCAGCGTCTGTGGGAGGAAAGGAATTGTCGACGTTTCGGCCAGAAACCCAGGAGACCAGCAGGAGTGAGACAAATAGGGAATGGGGAAGGGCTGGGGGCAGGGAGTCACGGCAGAACAGCAGCAGCCCACCTCCCAGGAGGGCAGGGAGGGAAGTTGTGACCTTCACGGGCAATATGGGTCTTGCTGATAGAGACCCTTGTCATAAGAAGTCTGCTGGATTTCATTCCCCAATCCAGGCAGAGCAACCCCTCCACAGTGCACCAGCCGCCAGCCCAGAGAGTGCACTGCGATCCTGTACATCCTCCCTCAGAGGAGCACCCACGTGGATGGTGAACCAATGAACGAAACCCCTGTCCCGTTCACTGCACAGGCTGGCTACATGAGGCAGCTCACCCTTAAATCACTCATGAAACTTTCTTCTGCGTGGCTAGAAGGAGTGGGAGATGCTCACAGCTGGTGAGAGAGTTGGAGCCACCTGCTACGGTGGCCATCACCGGTCTCCCGGTCCCTGACATGTAGGACCTCTGTCCTGGCATTTATCCCAACAAGTTCTCACTTAGGCGTGTCTCTCACTTGAGCCTGATCCTGTTGGGAGCTCTACAGCCAATGATTCTGGGAGTGAATCACCATCTGATGTACTTCTGGCAAGATGCATCCATTAGGTATGCAGCACATTTTGCACATTCGCTCTGATTTCTAGGCACACTGTTACCAAACACATGTGAAAGCGTTATGCTGCCAGCCAAATTCTACTCTGTACTCACTTCCACAGTGTGGAGGCGAGGACCCTGCCGGCCACCCTCCCAGATGCACTCAAATTCCTTCATAAGGTAACAGAGAAGGTTGATTGAGGCAGTGTACTAGATGTTATGTTGGAAGGCATTGGTCAAATTTCTGCACAGGGTAGAGATCCAAGTGGACAGCAGTTTTATAGGAACAATTGGAGAGGATGAATGAATTGGGAGGTTGTTTGTACTGGTGGTCACCAAGGATTCAGTTCACTCTACCAGTTTAGGCTGAGTTGCAGCATGCACTACTACAAAGCTGCAGACCAGACGAAACTTGTGGTTAATAGTGATGAGGGTAGTTGTAGGCTTCAGGGTTACATGGACAGAGAACTGTGCTGAACAATGGCAGATTGGGTTCAATGCAAGGCAGTGTGAGGAGATGCTCTTTGGAAGGATAAATACAGGAAAAGGAATTTGAAAAGTGTGGGTGAGGACAAAACCCTTGCTGGTCGGGCAGCATCTGTGGCAAGAGAAACAGTTTACTCTTCAGCTTGTCAGAGTTAAACAGATTCGCCGACAACACAACTGTTGTTGGCGGAATTACGGATGGTGACAAGAAGGTGTGCTGGAGCGCGTACGGATGGTGACAACGTCAGCAAAACCAGGGAAATATTGTGGGCTTCAGGAAGGGGAAGTCAGGGGAACTAGCACCGGTCTTCAGTGGAAAGGGTGAGCGGCTTCAAGTTCCTGGGCGCCAACATCTTGGAGCATCTTTCCTGGGCCCAGCACATCCATGCAACCATGAGAAAGGCGCGTCAGCCTCTCTACTTTCTTGGAAATTTAAGGAGATTCAGCACGCCATCGAAGACGCTGACAAACTTCTACAGATGTTGAGTGGAAAGCATTCTGACTGGTTGCATTATATCTGGCATGGGGACTCCAATGCACAGGATCGCAAGAGGCTACAGGGAGTGGCGGACTCAGCCAGTTCCATCACGGGTACAGCTCTCCCCACCATCGAGGACATCTACAACAGGTGATGTCTCAGGAAGGACCCCCACCATCCAGGTCATGCTCTCTTCTCTTTGCTGCCATTAGGCAGGAGGTAACGGAGCCTCAAGGTTCAATAACAGCTTCTTCCCCACTGCCATCAGGTTGTTGAAACGACCTGAAAAACCCTCACACTACCTCCGACAGTATTTCCCTCACCTCGCACTAATGTTATGTTTCTTTCTCCTGTGAGTTATGTGTAATTTATGTTAACTTAGGTATATGTAATTTATGATTGTCCAAGTCCGTAATGCACCGTGCTGCAAAAGGCATGTTTTCATGGCATTTATACGCTGCGGATGTGTGCCCATGACAAGAAACTTGAAACCATTCAGGCTGAAGGGTCTCTGACCTGAAACGTTAACTGGACTTGCCTCTCCACAGATGCTGCCCAAGTTTTCCCAGAGTTTTGTTTTATTTCGGATTTCCAGCATCTGCACTTTATTTCTGATTTTCACAGAAACCTTGCTGCATGCACCCAATTTATTTTAAAGACACCAGGGCAAGTTGCTAAAATGTTTAAGAAAAGCACTTGTGTTACTTAGATTTATCAATAAAAACATAGACTATAGAAGTACAGGGATCATACTTCTATATTCTTTATAAACCACAGCTGAAGCGTTGCAAGTGATCTGGATACCACCTAAGGAAGGATGCAAAGGCTTTACAGAGAATGGAGAAGGTTACCGGGATTTTCCAGGGATGACGTTCTGGATGTGGAAGATGTTAGGGCTGTTCTCCCTGGAGCAGAAGGTTAGAGGTTCTCAAGAGGGAGAGGGGAGAGAGAACAATTCGCGTACGTCAGTCACCAGAGGTCAGGGATTAGAACCACTGAGGGAAACGAGAAGCTATTTCTCCATTCAGACCTTTGGGATCGGGAACGGTGGAGGAGTTGGAGGGGTGCTGGACGATGAGGAATTTAACAGAACTACAAACGAGAAACAGGAACGTAGGGACAAGCTCTATTGTTCTTTCAAAGAGCCCACACATGCTCACCGGGTTGACTAACTTCTTTCTGTGTTGTACAACTCTGACTCTCTACGTCTGTCATTTCTCTTTGCTTCCCTACTTGTTCTTCTTACATTATTCCTCACCTCTCACATTCCTTTTCTCCCCCCAATAAATTCTCGTTTAAGTTAATGTACCTCATATAGCACTCAGGGTGTGCTCCTGGACACCGGAGTGTTAACTGAATCAGCTCTAAAGGGGACATTATACACATGGAGATGGATAGAAATATAACACTGTCAGTGACTTGGGATGATAAATGAGGGCTTCATTAATAAATAAAACTGTCGTGGTTATTCTCAAAGGGTGACCATCAATGAGACTTAGAACAAAATACAATACAACCTGATCAGTACAAATGCACAAACACGTCAGAGCAGCGGTGGAAGGAGGAGGAGGCGATGTGGAAGGGGCTACAGCTGAGGGAAGGGGCCAGGCTGTGACCCCTCCAGGGTTAACTGTCTTGCCCATTTCTTCTGCTCAGGGAGCAGTTCTCTGTCGTGGGAGATATCGTCAAGCATGACTCCGTCCACTGAGGAGCTGCCCCCCCCCAGTTTGGGTCACTCTCTGAAAACCGCTCTATTCCCTCCTCGTCCATCAGCGCTGCTGTGTTCACGTTTCTCTCCACTGGAGTCTCTGCAGTTCCAGTGTCATCGGCCTCCACACGGACAGGGAGTTGCTCCAACTCTCGCAGTTCCCCACTTGTTAGGTTGTCCCCGTGTTACTGCAGCATCTCTGCCACATCGCCGGTGTCAACTTCACCCAGCCGTGCTTGGGTGGCAAGCTGGACAATGCCGCTGGTAGCCACCTGCTTCCCCCTCCTCAAATCCCACAATGTCACCACATGCCTCTGGCCATAACTTCCACCGTCAATGGAAGCACAGGTGACGACTGCCCAGGACGCACTGATGTCACCGATGGTCTTCATGATGTTCACAGACTCCAGAATTGCCTTATCGACCACTTACCCTGTCGATATGTTGTTTCAACAGTGTTCCCCTGGTCCTCACCTTTTACCCCACCAGTCCACACACCCAGCCCATCCTTCTTCGAAACCTCTGCCAGCTACAACGCGATCCTGCCACCAGCCACGTCTTCCCCTCCCAATCCCTTCCTGCTGGGACCAGTCCCTCCGTGACTCCCTGGTTCACTCGTCCTTCCCCACCCATCCCTCCCCCTCCCCGGGCACTTTCCTCTGTAATCGTAGGAGGCGTAACATCCCTACACCTCCTCCCCCACCACCATCCGGGGCCCTAAACAGCCCTTCCAGGTGAGACAGAGGTTAACCTGCATCCCTGTTGGTTGAATCCAGACCTCTCGATGTGGCCTCCTCTACATCAGTGAGACCAGGCACAGGTCTGGGCGATCACCTTGCTTCTTTCACCCTGGCCGTCTGGAGCTCCTGGTTGCCAATCATTCTAATTCCCCTCCCCATCCCCACACCGACCTGTCTGTCCTTGGCCTCCCCCACTGCCAGGGTGAGGCTAATCACAAACGAGAGCCTCGTATTCCACCTGAGGAGTCTATAACCCGACAGCATGAGCACTGAATGCTCCAATTTCAGGTGAATTGCTCCCCGTCCGTCCCTTTTCTCTCTCCTCCTGGTCGACCCAGTTCCTCCTACAACCAGCCCCTATCTTTCTCTCTTTCTTTCCCCTCCCCCACCCTCCCCCACCCACCACCCACACACCCCTCCCACTGGGTCCCCTCTCCCCCACTGTTCCCACCTGCCCTCCCCACCTCCCTTATTCGGTTCCACGCTGCACCTTCATCTCCTATCAGATGCCACCATCTGCAGCCCTGTGTCCCCTCCACCTCTCACCTTCCAGTCACTATTCCCACTCTCCCCTCCTCCGTCTGCCGATCCCCCCCCTCCCTCCTCACCTGGATCCACCTATCACCTGCCGGCTCTTGCTCCAGCCCTTCCCCTCACCTCTTTATACCAGGTGTTTCCCCTCCACCTTTCAGTCCGGACGAAGGGTCTCGACTTGAAATGTCGACTGTCCGTTTCCCTCCACGGATGCTGCCCGACCCGCTGAGGTCCTCCAGCATTTTACTTGTTGCTTCAACCAGCTGTTTGAGGCCGCGTTTAAGGTGGTGAGCCTCGAAGGTGGATGTGAAGCCCTTGCCCGTTGGATGGACAATGGACGTTGTGTTTGGTGGAAGGTGAACCAGCTCCATCGGGAGCCACGTTGGGTGCCCTGGGACATCGTCGATCACCAACAGTGCTTTAAGCTTAAGGTTATTTTCCTCACAGCAACACCACTGCTGGGCAAAAGTATGGAAGGAACCACAGCTGCAAGATGGCCATTGTTACCCAAGCCTCTTGTTTGCCTCCCAGATTATGGGGTGATGCTCTGTAGAAAACCCCTCCATCACTCCTGTGTGTTCTGCAGACTGGATCAGCATGGGATTCTGCACGGGGTCTGGCTGAAGCTTTGATCTTGCCCGGACTCCTCAAAATCCTTCTGATAATTTTTTTGGGGGTGGGTTAAATTTGCCCTTTTAGTTCTCCCAATATACTGAATCCCTTTACACAGTTATTGGTCATATTTTGTTTTCTCTCAGCAACACACCTGAGGACGTGCCGTTACCGTGAGACGGCCTGAGGGGCGGGGTCTGTGGGGCGAGAGTGGGGTGTCGGTCTGTGGGGCAGGAGTCTGTGGGGCAGGAGCGTGGGTGTCTGTAGTTGGGGGGGGGAGGGACCAGGTGGGGGTGTGGTCAGTGGGAGTGGAGGGTGTCTGTGACCAACGTTCTGCCCCGGCAGCTCACATCCGCTCAGCGACACGTTTCCCCTTTGCCCGGGGCACTGTGATCGGGACGGCGGCCTCCCGCCGGCGGTCCAAGTTGGGCCGGGCGCTTCTCCCTGTCAGTTTGGCGCCCCCCCCTCGGGAGCGCCGCAGTGAATCAGCGCTGTGCGGGGCAGCACTAATCGGGGTATTTGCCGGCGGGCTCTTGCTCCGTAGCCTGGCGCCAGCCCCCGGCCCCCCCCCCCCCCCCACGACACAGAACCCGGGCCTCCCCTCAGCACCGGGGCCCAGCCGGGGGCAAACACCCCCCTCAGCCGGGGCCCCGCTCCGTTCGTGTCAGAGCCTCCGGTGATGGCTTTCCTTCCCGTCCTCTCGCTGTGCCACCCGCTCTGTACATCCTTCCCTCTGCCCCCTCCATTTGTTCCCTCTCTCTCCCTCTCTCTCTCCACTATTCCTCCTTCTTTCTATTCTCTATCCATCCCTCCTCACTCTGCCCCACTCTCTCCCCCTCACTCCTCGTTCTTTTTCTTCGGCATTCTCTCTCCTCTCCATCATTTATAAATTCCTTTCCGTCCCTCCTTCCCTCTTTCTCCCCTTCAATTTTCTCTCTCCTCTCCGCTTACTTTCCCTCCCTTCCCCTTTCCCTTCCTGCTCGTCCCCCTCCTTCTCCCCGTGCAGACCCACCTGTCAGGATGGAGAGCCTCCTCATGGCAGGGAAGGGGTGGTTGCCGGATGTGTCGAGGATGTCGAGCTGATAGATGTCGCCACGGATGTTGTAAACCTTGCTGTGGAAGTCTTCAATAGTAGGGGTGTAGAGCTCCTCGAACCTGCTGTTGAGGAAGCGCGACACGATGCACGACTTCCCCACTTTGGAGGCGCCCAGGATCACCATGCGGTAGGAGTTCTTGGCTGGGACATTGAGCATGGCAGGAGTAGAGTGGAAAGGCTTCATCATTACCCTGCCTGGGACAGAGAGGATTCCAGTTAGACAGACGTTACTGAAGGCTCCGACGGCAAGTTTCTCAGCTCAATATACTCTTTAAGGGAGTGTCTGATCCATTTTTAGACAACGGTTTTTGAACCCCTCTTTACTGAATGTATGGGTGTTATGCCAGTCGCAGTGCTGGCATTCAGCCCAATCATTGACCATGTCCAGTGGTTGCCCCCGTGGTCTGTGTGACGGACACTGGGTCTCTGTTCCCAACACTGACCACCTTCTGCCCCATTAGGGTCAAAGTAGGAAGGGCAGAGGCCCAGTGTGTTTGTGGTAACCTCTACTTGGATTGCAGGTTGTGTGAGCAGGTAGATGGGTGGGAAGGAGGGAGGGAAGGAGGGAGGAATGAAGAAGAGCAGAAGGGTTGTAGATGCGGAATGGTTACAACAGGATAGGGGCCATTCTGTCCATCAAGCTAGTATCAGTGGCATGCAAAAGTCAGTCCCACTTCTCTGCCCTCACCTCATCGCCCTGAAAATTCTTGCCCTTCGGATACTAATTCAACTCTCATTTAAATCCTACAGTTGAATCTTCCTCCGCAGCCTCGCCTGGCAGAGTATTCTGGACCCCGACCACTTGCTGCAGAGGGAGAGCTTCTCCCCATGTCACTCCCGGTTCTTTTGCCGGTCTCCTTCAGTCTCCTCCCAGGTCCGTAAACCCTCCGCCAATGAGCTTCTATTTGCTCTTTCTGTGGCCTTCATGATTCTAAAACCTGCATCAGATCCTTTGTTCCAAGCAGAACAACCCCAGTTTCTCCGGTCTGTCTGCATTACTGAAGTTCCTCGTCCCTGGAATCAGCTTAGTAAACCTCTACTGTACCTTCTTCAAAGCCTTCACATCTTCTCTTCGAGTGTGTCACCCAGAGCTGGACACTGTGCTGTTGCAGCTGAACCATTGTTTTAGAAAGGTTCATTGTGACTTCCTTACTCCTGTACTCTACGCCTCTGTTTATAAAGCTCAAGATCCTGTGTGATTCCACTATTTTTCAACATGCCACTTTCGGTGAACTCTGCACATAAACCCTGAACCCTCTGTTGTAGTTCCCTCTAGTCTGTATGCCGTCTTCTCATCAAAACGTAACATTTCACCTTTCTCAGCTGCCACCTCTCTGCCCCTTCCAGCAGCCTGTCTGTGTCTCCCCACAAATCATTACCCCTCCTCCTTTTGTGTCATTTGCAAATTTGGAAAATGTGTTCTAAGCACCCAAGTCTGAGCCGTTTACATGTTTTCGGAAAAGCAGTGATCCAGGTCCCGGACTCTCTGGAAATTCCACCATAGGTACCCACCCCCCGCCCGGTCCAAAATCCACCTTTCACTACCACTCGTTACTTCTCCCTCTCTTTCTCTCCCCCTCTCTCTCTCTCCCCCTCTCTCTCTCTCCCCCTCTCTCTCTCTCCCCCTCCCCCCTCTCTCCCCCCCTCTCTCTGCCCCTCCCCTCTCTCTCCCTCTCCCCCCCTCTTTCTCTCTCTCCCCCCCTCTTTCTCTCTCTCCCTCTCTCCCTCTCCCTCTCCCTCTCTCTCCTTCTCCCTCTCTCTCCCTCTCTCTCTCCTGTCCATGCTGCAGCAGACACTGTGGCCTTCAGTCTGGAGAGAGGGTGGGAGAGAGCAAAGAAGCAACAAGTTGAAGGAGGGTGGAACTCGTATCCACCAGTCAGATGCAAGGGTCGGGTGTGGAGACCCATTTGAATGGCAGAGGATGCCTGCTGATACACCCCGTAATCAGGCCCACCGGCTAATGCCTTTGGTAACTCAAACTGGCAGAGGGAGCTGCTGGTTGAACTTTCGCTCCACAACACCATCAGGAGCCTGTTGTTCTGCACACTCGCTGCTCACCCTCAGGGCGGCAGTTGGTGTCTCACCAGGAACATTTGTCGGAGCCTGAAGTGGGATAGAGCAATAGAGGTTGGAGTGAGGGATTAGTACTGGGAGAAGGAGAAATGTGATGGGATGGAGGGACATACTGAGAGAGAGAGAGAGTGAGAGAGAGAGAGAGAGAGAGAGAGAGAGAGGGAGAGGGGGAGAGAGAGAGAGAGAGAGAGCAAAATTAAAACTAAAGGCTGGAGAGGATGGGTGCAGAGAGAGTGTAAGTATGGGCAGTGGAAGGGAAAGAATGGAGGGACAAAGGGGTTAGTTCAGAGCGGGAGGGAGAGATTAGTACATAGGATAAAGGAGAGAGATTAGAACAGAAGGGGAATGAGAGGGATAGGTACAGAACGGAGGGTGAATAGAGGAGTTAGCAAAGAAAGAGTGGCACTAGGGTGATTAGTACAGAGACAGGGAGGGAGAATGGGCTGATGGGGGGACCTGCTGACCTTCTTATAGAGGCCCAATATCACACACCTCTGAATATCTCTCTGGATAGAAGCACAAAACACAAACAATTTAGATAAAGGTATCAAAAGCCATGTATCCCAAGCTGCAGAATGTGCCAAGTATTGTAAGCTAAGTAGATGGAAGCAATGGACTACGGAGAAACGTTAATAGAACGTCAGACAAAAACTGTGGTGAATGCATTTGAATGAAGGCAAGTTTGAGGCCGTGCACTTTTGACCCAAAGGGATTTTAATCAGAGTTCTCGTTCAATGGTGAAGTGAAGGGAAGAGAACTACAAACAAGATGCTGGGGGAGCTCAGCAGGTCAGCCAGCATCTGTGGAGGGAAATAGACAGTTGACGTTTCTGGATTCCAAATGAAGGGCCTCAATCCGAAACGTCGACTGTCCATTCCACCCCCCACCCCCCCCACAGATGCTGCTCGACCTGCTGAGTCCCTCCAGCAGATTGATTGTCGCTCCAGATTTCGGCGTCTGGGTCTCTGGTGTCTCTGGGTAGGAGACCGAGACTGAACAGAGCTGGGTGGTTCAAATACAAAAATGGTTAAAATGGCATGGAAAGACAGGGAAAATAATCAAAATATCTGATGGAATTAGTTCACTGGTGAAAAGCAATAATTTTGGTTGATGACAGATGGCTGCAGGAAGATGTTAGTAGCCGGTGAGGTGGACAAAACTTGTCTTACAAACCGATCATACAGGTCAATTCCTTACACAGTGCAGTTACATTGAGTTAGTACAGAGTGCATTGATGTAGTACAGGTAAAAACAATAACAGTGCAGAGTAAAGTGTCACAGCTACAGAGAAAGTGCAGTGCAATAAAGTACAAGTCACAACAAGGTAGATCGTGACATCAAGAGTCCATCTCATCGTATAAGGGAACCATTCAATAGTCTTATCACAGTGGGGTAGAAGCTGTCCTTAAGTCTGGTGGTACGTGCCCTCAGGCTCCTGTATCTTCTACCCGATGGAGGAGGAGAGAAGAGAGAATTTCCCAGGTGGGTGGGGTCTTTGATTATGTCGGCTGCTTCACCAAGACAACGAGAGGTAAAGACAGAGTCCAAGGAGGGGAGGCTGGTGTCTGTGATGCACTGGGCTGTGTCCACAACTCTCTCGTGGTGAATGGAATTCTATCGCTGCACAAGGTAATGTACGTGGGGAGGGTTTGTCAAGGCAAGGGAATACACAGTAAATGGCAGAATACTGAAGTGTGCAGAGAGAGTGGGACCGCTGATAGTAGCAGGGCAGGTGGGTCAGGTGGTTGAGAAGGTATAACTTTAAATTTAGAGCAGGGCCTTTTAGGAATAAAGTTAGCAGGCGTTGCTGTGTCGGGGTGTGGTCTCTTCTCTAAATGTCCGGTCAGTACTCAACTTCGGATCTGAGACACTGAATTTTGTTCACTAAAAGGTATCAATGGTTAAGGGATATTGGAGGTTCATGACAGATCAGCCATAATCTCCTTGAATGGAGGAAGAGACTCGAGGCTTGTTCCTGTGACACAGCTCCCAGTTCCACCACATTATACAGAGTTAAATATATCATTGCTCCCAATCCTAGGCCATGTACTGCAACAAAAACTTGCATTTAGGTAGAGAAACCAAGGACTGCAGATGCTGGAATCTAGACCTAAAACATGATGATGCTGGAGGAACTCAGCAGGCCAGGCAGCATCCGTGGAGAAAAGCAGGCGGTCAACGTTTCAGGTCGGGTCTGTTCTTCAGGACTTTTCCTAAGGGGAACCCAATATATAGGAGGGAAAAGCAGAGCAGTGATAGGTGGACAAAAAGGGGAGGCGGGGTGGGCACAGGGTGGCGATAGGTAGATGCGGGTAAGAGATAGTGATGGGCAGGTGTGGGGGAGGAGGGGAGAGCAGATCCACCAGGGGATGGGTCAGAGGTAAGGAGGAAAAATGGGGGGGTAGAAAAAAAGAGAGAGAGGCCAGGAAAGGGAAGAAGAAAAGAAACATGGTGGGGTGGGGGGGTGTGGGGAAGGGGGGGTGGGGATTACCTAAAGTGGGAGAATTCAATGTTCCTGCCGTTGGGCTGCAAGGTTCCAAGACGGAAAATGAGGTGCTGTTCTTCCAGTTTGCGCTTGGAATTCTCCAGGCAGTGGAGGAGGTCGAGGACTGACATATCAGTGATAGTGTAGGGGGGGGAGTTGAAGTGACCGGCAACGGGGAGATGCAGATCGCGGTTACGGACGGAGCGCAGGTGTTCTATGAAATGATCACCTAGACTGTGTTTGGTCTCACCAATGTAGAGGAGGCATTTAGGTAACACCTTAACATAGTCAAATATTTCAAGGTGCTCCCAGGAGTGATCACCAGGAGAGTAAGATATTTACTGTTATCTGATCTGCCCCACAACCTCTCTGTCCCCAAATTTTTGTTAATCCAGTGTATTTCAGATCATCAGAGGCTCTCTGCTCCCAAATTCTCTCTACTTATCCTCATGCTTTTATTGTTAATTAATTTAAAGCTGATTCCCTCATTACCATGCCAGTGGAAACCATTCCAACTTGCATCAAGATCTGTCCTAATTTTGAACGTCTACATCAAATCTCCCCTCAACTTTCTTTCTAATGCTACTGTAAGGAGAACAACTCTAGCTTCACTCTTCACTCCATGTAACTGACATACCACACACTGCTAAAGGAAATCTCCTCCGCACCCTCCCTAAAACCAGTGACGTCCGTTCTAAATTATGATGGCCAGAATTAGACACAGTCCTTCAGCTGAGGTTGAACCAGTGACTTGTAAGTATTTAGTAGAAACTGCTTTTTTTTTAAGCTCCATTCCTCTATTTAGAAAGCCAAAGATCCTGCATCCATTTACTATTTTTTAAATTACACTATTTACATGGTCGCCAATCATTTTCCTTTCAAAATAAATCATTCACATTTATAGAACATAGGACACTACAGCGCAGTACAGGCCCTTCGGCCCACAATGTTGTGCCGGCATTTTATGCTGCTCTAAGATCTAGCTAACCCTTCCCTCCCACATAGTCCCCATTTCTCTATCATTCATATATCTATCTATGATTCTCTTGAACGTCCCTAATGTATCTGCCCCCACAACCTCTGCCGACAGTGCATTCCATACACCCACCACTCTCTGTGTAAAAAAACTTACCCCTGACATCCCCCTTATACCTTCCTCCAATCACCTTAAAACTATGCCCCCTCATGTGAGCTATTTCTCTGCATTACATTTCACTTGCCGCTATTATCGCATTTCACCGGTTGGTCTTTGAACTCAAGGTCTACAAAAGCAAGTGGTGAGCTGTAGCCTAATGGTCATGTTGCTGACCTACTGCCCTGTGACTTCCGTTACTGATCCCAGAGCAATGGGTCAGCATTTCACCGTGGTTGCTGGGTGGCTTCAATTCAAGGAAAAATCCAGCAGGGTGACCAAATGGTCCCAGATCATATTCTCCCCTGGAGGCTTGTGTTTGAATCTCACTTCTCATATTTAGCAGGGGTGGTGTAATGGCTAGCATCCTGGACTCTAGGGCAGGCACGGTAGTGTAGTGGTTAGTAAGACAAAACAAGAGACAAGATTTCTTTATTAGTCACACGTACATTGAAACACACAGTGAAATACACCTTTTGCGTAAAGTGTTCTGGGGGCAGCCCGCAAGTGTCGCCACACTTCCGGCGCCAATGTAGCATGCCCACAACTTCCTACCTTGTATGTCTTTTGGAATGTGGGAGGAAACCGAGGCACGCAGAGAAAACCCACGCAGACACAGGGAGAACGTACAAACTCCTTACAGACAGTGGCGGGAATTGAGCCCAAGTTGCTGGTGCTGTAAAGTGTTACGCTAACCGCTACACTACAGTGCCAGCGACCCGGGTTCAAATCTGGTCACTGTCTGTAAGGAATTTGTACGTTCTCCCCGTGTCTGCGTGGGTTTCCTCCGGGTGCTCCGGTTACCTCCCATGTTCCAAAGATGTACAGGTTCGGAAGTTGTGGGCATGCTATGTTGGCGCCGGAAGCGTGGCGACACTTGCGGGCTGCCCCCAGAACACTCTACGCAAAAAGATGTATTTCACTGTGTGTTTCGATGTACATGGGACTAATAAAGATATCTTATCTTATCTCCAGCAATCCAAGTTCAAATCTCAGTGGAACCTTGTAACCTTCCTGTTCTCCCATTATCTTGTGGTAACGGGACATTTGGCAGTGTCCATGCAGATTTATGAAAGGGAAATACTGTTTCACTGTCTACTGGAGCTTGTTGAGGATGTACCTAGTCGGGTGGGTGAAGGAGAAACTTTGGTAGAGAAAAACCAGAAAGGCAGTGTATTTTTTTAAATGGTGAGATACTGGCAACTGTTGATGTTCAAAGGGACCTGTGTGTACACAGTTGACTGAAAGCTTGACTTACATCAGCCATGATTGAATGGCAGAGCAGACACGATGGGCCAAATGGCCTAATTCTGCCCCAGTCTTAAGATCTAACATGCAGGGAATTCAGAAGGCAGAAGGTATAGTGGCCTTTATTGCAAGAGGATTTGAGTCTAGAAGCAAAAATATTTCATTACAACTTGGTCCTTGGTAAGGCTGCACTTGGAGTCTTATGTATAGTTTTGGTTCCTTAACTAAAAATAAATGTACTTGCTCCAAAGAGTGCAGCGAAGATTCACCAGACTGATCGCTGGGTTGGCAGCTGTGTTGTAAGAGGAGGGAATGTGTAGGCTCTGCCTCAATTCTCTGGAGGCTAGAGGAATGGACGATGACCCCAGTGAAACATATAAAATCCTGAGAGGATTTGACAGGGTAGATCCACGGAGATGATTTTTCCCAGCTGGCGGACTGAAATGAGGAGAAATTTCTTCACACAATGGTGGTGAATCTTTGGAATTCTTTATTCCAAAGGGCTGGGGAGGTTCCGCACGGTGGTGTAGCGGTTAGCGTAACGCTATTACACCGCCGGCGAGCCGGGTTCAATTCCGGCCGCTGTCTGTAAGGAGTTTGTACGTTCTCCCTGTGTCTGCGTGGGCTTCCTCCGGGTGCTCCGGTTTCCTCCCACATTCCAAAAGACATACGGGTTAGGAATTTTTGGGCATGCTATGTTGGCGCCGGAAGTGTGGCGACACTTGTGGGCTGCCCCCAGAACACTCTGTGCAAAAGATGCATTTCACTGTGTGTTTCGATGTACATGTGACTAGTAAAGAAATCTTCCCTCATTCAAAACAGAAATTCCAGGATATCGGAGGAACCAAGGGATATGGGGCTGTTGGGGAAAATGGTTTTGAGGCAGAAGATCTTGTTGACTTGCAGAGACTTGATGGGTTGAATGGCCTGTTGCTGCTCCTAGCTGTTAAGTGGTCTTATTTTTATTGAGCTGACTGCACACTAAGTTGTATCAAATGGCCACCACTCGTTCAATAAAAAGACCCATTACTTTCTTAGCGAACCTCGGTGTGGGCAATCAATGCTCCGTAAATCTGGAGGCAATGGGTCATCTGAAGATACTGACGTTAAGCCTGCCAAATCCAAGAGCAAGTCAGTAATATATATTGTAAAAAGAGCAGTGATCCCATCACTGATAGCGAGAATAGTCCCCTCACTGCTTTCTGTCTCCCATTCACTGTCATGCCCACAGTGCCAATAAATGCACTGTGCGCCGCTTCACAACGTCAGTCACACTACAGTCGTCAATACACTTCGTCATTCTAAAAACTGACTTAATGAGCCACTATTAAAATCAGAAACATAGAAAACCTACAGCACAATTCAGGCCCTTCGGCCCACAAAGTTTTGCCAAACATGTCCCTACCTTAGAAATTACTAGGCTTACCCAGAGCCCTCTATTTTTCTCAGCTCCATGTACCTATCCAAAAGTCTCTTCAAAGACCCTATCGTATCAGCCTCCACCACCGTTGCCAGCAGCCCGTTCCACGCACTCACCACTCTCTGAGCAAAAAACTTACCCCTGACATCTCCTCTGTACCTACTCCCCAGCACCTTAAACCTGTGTCCTCTTGTGGCAACCTCTTCAGCCCTGGGAAAAAGCCTCTGACTATCCACACGATCAATGCCTCTTATCATCTTCTATACCTGTATCAGGTCCCCCCTCATCCTCCGTTACTCCAAGGACAAAAGGCCGAGTTCACTCAACCTGTTTTCATAAGGCATGCTCCGCATTCCAGGCAGCATCCTTGTAAATCTCCTCTGCATCCTCTCTATGGCTTCCACATCCTTGCTGTAGTGAAGTGACCAGAACTGAGCACAGTACTCCAAGTGGGGTCTGACCAGGGTCCTATATAGCTGCAACATTCTTCTCTAATGTGCGCTATCCCGTTCTGTAAATCTCGACAATAGTCTGATCTGCCGCCCCAAGGCTGCCAGTGGCCTGTCCCTGAATCTTGCTTTTCCTTTCAGCGTGGTCCCAGTGCAGTCTTCCTCAGAGAGGCCGGGTCCCAGCACATCAGTGCGTGCAGGCCAGCATCGAGCAGCGCAGTGCCTCTCCCTGGGGCCACGTTCACAGAGTTAGCTTAACGGCCTTTGAGGCTCCGTCCCCAGACTCGTCAGCTGCCCTTGACCTTGAACGTCTTTGATAAGGTCATGTGGGACATGGTTGCAGCAAGGGTCAAAACCGGAGCAATCTCCGAGTTCAGGGAGAGGTCACGACAAAATTCACCTTGGCTGAAATTTTGCTTTGTTGACTATGGGAAGGGAAGGAATTGGCAGAGGTGGAGGGACAGATGGTCTTAATTTTAGTGACAAACAATTTCTAACACAACAACATTCTAATAATTGCAACATTTTCCCATGCTGCTCATCATCAAACCCTTCTTCTTTAATGATTAATTGTTGTGACGAGCATCGGTGCTTTGTGGCATCTCACTGTTCCTGATGAGCTTCGGGTGATTCCCTTGGGGCAGATATCAGACATCCAGCTGAATGAGGGCGAGTCTGAGCTACCTAGACGTCTGTGCCTCTGCAGCAGTTGGCACCCTGAGTCAGTTGGTGTTGTGTGACAGGACTGTTGCAAACCCTTTGCCAAGGAGTGCACGCGGCCTCCAGAGAGGAGGTCACACCCTCTTGGCTCCGCACAAGGTCGGAGACGGACTCCGCCTCGATCCTAGTCACCTCCTTCGATTGGCCTGATAAAGCCTCAGCGTCCTCCCACGCCAGTGCCCCAGTGGTGGTCCACATCTGTGTTCCCTGGGGCAGTACAGGTGTGGACCCACTCCTCCAGGAAGCCCCCACACCAGTTCCCCCTGGCCTCCTGCCAGACTACAGCCCACCCCTGCCTGATCCACCTCCCCGAGACACACGAGCCTCCAACCCATCTTACTCGTCGCTGTCGGTGCCTCAGACGGTTTACCCTGCGTCTTCATCTCTCCTTTCCTTCCATTTTTTCCCTCCCACTACAACATCTCCCCTTGCTCCTCTTGCTCTGATTCATGCTGTCCTCGAGGGGGAAATGGGCCTCCCCTCATACCCCATAGGGGCAAAACCAAAGATCTCGGCACTGAGAAGCTGTGCCCAGATCTCTCTGTGGTGATACAGCAATGCACACGGTGATGAAGGTCTTTGTTGTAAATTAATTCCAAGCGGATGCTGTAGTCACAACGAAGTGCCGTCACCAAGAGATGTGACGGATCTCCTGTGGCTTCTACTCAGAGGCCGTTTGTACCTCAGTGGCTGCTGTACCCTGGTGAGGCAGTGAACCCAAGAGAGACCCCTACTCTGTGCGGGTGACCCCCTCCCATTCCTCACTGCCCTTGCCTACATGAAGGGCATTGAGTGACCCTTTCATTATCCCTCCTTTGGAGGTTTGTGAAGGCAGGTAGAGAGGATAACGGGTCAATGGTGGGTGAAATCTTTTTAACGCAGCAACTGGTTGGATCCAGTTGTGGCATTGAGAAGGGAGCTGGACAAGTGTCTGAAAAGGAAGAAGTTGCCGGGCTGTGGGGAGGGAGAGAGGCAGCGGGAACAGCTAGATTATCTTTAGACGGAGCTGGAATGGACTCAGCAGGCTGACTGGCCTCTTTTTTTATTAAATATAAACATTTATTCACTAAAAGCACTACAAAAAGACAACCAGTGTCAATACACTACATCTAATGCAGAAAAGAAGAAACTAAGCAAAGACATACTACAGTAGAGAATGCAAACTAATACTAATGAAACACACACGTGACGCTACTCCCGTTAACGCAACACGCAACACTTCAAATAAGAATCGCGTTTGTACCGTCCATGACACACGCGATCCCCTGAGGGGCCCACCGAGCGCGGAACTCAGCCAGGGTGCCCGCGGAGACTGCGTGCTCCCTCTCTAAACACACCCGCGCGTGCATGTAAGCATGGAAGACAGGCAGGCAGGCAGACCAGCCAGTACTCTCGGCCGCCCGCCGCCGCGTCCCGTGGATGGCCAGCTTGGCCAGGCCTCCTTCCATGTTGTAACCATTCTGTGGGTGGTGCTGTAGGTGGGGGATAGAGACACCGTGTCTGGGTAGACGTGGCTGCATGACAGGGCATCACTTTTGGGGTGTGCAGCTCAACAAATACAAAAGCTGAAAATGCCAGAAGTCCTAAGCATGTCATTCTGATGAAGAGTTGTTAACCTGAACCGTTAATGGTGGAGATGCTGCCTGATCTCCTGAGTGTTTTCAACTATTTTCTTCTGTTTTTATTTTAGATTTCCAGCATCTGCAGCTTTTTTTCAGCTAGTTTCAGTTTCTTTCAACGTCCTCACGCAGAGCATGGTGTGTATATGGAAGGAGCTGCCCGAGGGAGTGGTTGAGGCGGGTACAATAACAACATTTAAAAGACATTTGGACAGGTGCGTGGATAGGATATGGGCCAAACGCAGGCAAATGGGACTGGCTTAGGTGGGCATCTTGGTTGGCATGGACCAGTTGGGCCGAAGGGCCTGTTTCTGTCCTGCATGACTCTATGAGCTAACCTTGACAAGTCTTGTGAGGTTTTTTACGGAAGTGCTCCACTCTCCTGGAATTCCTCAATGTTGACCGGAAAATTGCTGGAGTAAAGGGAAAAGGCGAGGACTTGCAGAGATGTGTTAAAGAGAACCTCTTTCGTCAGGATGTGTCCGCTGGGGTTGTTGGATGAGGTCCTGGGAGAACACTAGTAGAGCAGTGATCATCGCAACATATGGTTTGGATACATAGTGGAGGTTAGTGAGCAAATATCTAAAGTAGAACTTCTAAACTAGAGCAGGGCGAACTTCAATAGGATGGGAAAGGTCCTGGCCAGGATCACGTAGGACCAAACATTGGAATAATAACAGTGGGCAACCTTTACAGGCCAGGCTGGTATCTTCTACACAAAGGGAATGAAAGCCACAATGCCCTATTGATAAAGTGCATGGAGAAGATAAAAAGGTGTTTTACGTTGGGCATGAGGGATGAATAACTCCACTGAGAATCGGGCTGCTTATAATTAGCTGAGAGGGGAGCTGAAAAGGGAAATCAGGCAAGAAACAGAGATTAGGAATAAATGGGACTTTCTCATGGTGGTAAGTGTCACTCTTTGGATACCTTAATGCTTGGCCCCCCCAGCTATACATCAATGATTTGGATGAGGGAACCAAATATAATATTTCTATGCCTACTGACAGCACGAAACTGTGTGGGATTGTGTGTTTATGAAGGAAACACAAAGAGGCTTTAAGGCGATTTAGACACGTTAAGTGAATGGATAAATGCATGGCAGTATAATGTGGAAAATTTGAAATTATCCACGGGTAGGAAAACAGAAAGGCAGTGTATTATTTGTATGGAGATAGATTGGGAAGTGTTGATGTAAGAGTCCTTGTACGCCAGTCACTGAGAGCAAACTTTCAAGTGCAACAAGCAGTTACAAAGGCAAATGGTAGGTTGGTCTTTATTGCAGAGGTTTTGAGTACTCGAGCAAGCATGTCTTACTAAGTTTATACAGGCCCTTGATAAGATGGAGTAATGTGTGCAGTTTGTGTCTCTTTATCTAAGAAAGGATCTGCATACCATGAAAGGAGCGTAGGAAAGATTCACCAGATAGCCCAGAGATGCTCTGTTACCGATTCTAGTGAATCTTTCCTATGCTCCTTTTATGGTATACATATCTTTTCTTAGATAAGGAGACACAAACTGCACACATTACTCCAGGTCTGATCTCATCAAGATTCCTGGAATGGTAGGACTGTAGTACATGGAGAGATTGTGTCAACTGGGCTTGTGTTCACTGGAGTTTCGAAGAATGAGGGAGGACCTCAGTGAAATGTGCAACATTCTGACAAGGCCAGATAGACTGCATGTAGGGAAGATGTTCTCTCCGGCTGGGGAGACTAGAATGAAGTGTTGCAGTTCCAGGATACAGGGTAAGACATTTAGGACTCAAATAGGGTGAAATGTCTTCACCACAAGGATGGTGAATCTACATAACTCTCTACTACAGAAGTCTACTGAGAAAGATGGAGGTAGATTTTTAGACATAAGGCTTTATGGGGAGAGAGCAGGAGTATTTGAAATGGAGGATCAGCCATGACCTTGATGAATGGTGGACTAGGCTCGTAGGCCTGATTGGGCTTCTTCTGCTGTTTTCTAGGTTTCTAAGGAACAGAGAGATAATGGTGGTTCACGTAAAGGGGAGTCCAAAGGTCTGTAAGTAGGAAGAGGGTTGCCGCTGATTGGGAATAAAGGTGATCTGTGCTTGGAGGCAAAAGGCAGAAGTGGAATGCTGAATTAATCCTTTGTGTTGGTCTTTACTGAGGAAGAGGCTACTGCCAAAATCTGAGTGGAAGAAGAGGCCAGTAGGGATAACGGAAGTGGAAATCGATGAGGTTGCCCCTGAAGGAATGGTAATACTTAAACATCTGATTCGGGGGGGTGGGGGGGGATGCGGCCTGTGTTGCTGAGGGAGATTTGGGTGAAGATTGTAAAGGGGTGGCCATAAACGTTCAATCCTTACTCAATAGCGAGGGGTCACGGTCTGAAACAATCTTTCAGACCGTGACCCCTCGTTATTGTAAATGTCACACGTCAGACAAAAAGGGGGTGTAAAGGACATGCCACATAACTATGAGCTCACAAGTTTAGCCTTTGGTTGTGGAGCTTTTAGAAGCAACAAATGAGGAAAATGTTAACACGAGGTTTGACTTCATAAGAGAGGCAGCATGGGCTTGCTGAAGGAATATTGTGCCTTTGATGGAATTCTGTGATAAGGTAACGCAAAAAGTTGATGAAAGCAACATGGATGTGTGGATTTTCAGGTGTTTGATGAGGTTCAACGCACGACTGACTAGCAAAACTGAGGCCCATGGAATTGGATGTCGTTTGAAACATGGATAGGACATTGACTATAAGGCAGAGAGTGGTGGTGAATAGTGTTTTTCAGACTGGAGAAAACTAGACAGTTGTGTCCTCTTGGGGTCAATGACCAGCACTTGGATGTACAGGGTAAAATTTCCAAACTTGTGGCTAATCCAAAGCTCGGAGTTGTGTAAAGTGGGGAGGATGGTAACATTGCAAGACGACTGAGGATGGCTGAATGCGAGGACAAAAGGCAGAGGAAAGTGTGAAGTGATTGACTTAGGCAGATGAAATAAGGAGAGACAATACAGGCTAAATGGCAGAACTCTAAAGGATGTGCAGGGACAGAGGGACCTGGGTGTACAAGGGCATAGATCTCTGACGAGGCAGAGTATGCTGAGTGAGTGGTCTGTAAATCAAATGGGATCCTGAGATTCATGACTAGAAGCGGGGAGGTCATTTTGAACCTGTAACCAACACGAGTGACACTACAGCTGGAGTTTCGTATTCATTTCTGGTCGCCACACTTCAGGAAGGTTGCCAAGGTTCCAGACAAGGTCCTTGGAACCATTCCAGCAAATCTTTCAGGAGTGAGGGATCTTGGTTACAAAGAGAAGCTGGGGTTGTTCTCCATGGAGCAACAAAGGTTGAGGAGATACATGGTAGAGATGAACAATATTGTTGGTTTAGAGAAAGTGGACAGATTGAAACTGTTTCTGTCATGGATGGTTCAAGTTTTGTTGAAGTAACATAGAGAGGTGTGGTGACTTTTTATTAAATGCAGGAAGCAGGATCTAGAATTTGCAGGCTGTGGGGTAATGGAAACTGAAGCAGGGTCTTCAAAAAGGAAATGGACCAACACTCGAGAGAGAATAATTTGCAGGACATTGGGAAAATGGAACTGATGAGATTACTCTAGTTGGTGCTGGATGGGTTGAATGGCCTCTTCCTGTGCTGTAATAATCCGATTGCTTTACTCAACTCAGCAGTCATATGAGGGGAGCCATGCCTTGAAATGTAATGTCAGCGGACAGCTGTTGAGATCAGTGCCCGACACTGATCCGGGCTCATCTGATGCCAGCAGCTGGGCAGCAGGAGGACGAGGATGGTGGAAAACCACATCAGCAGTCCCTGTCTGACCTTGTGATTGGAGATTAAAGTGCCGATGAGCTCCAGCTAAACACTTCCTGCAAGGCCACCAACGTCCACCACAGAATCCACTTCACCACCTCTCTGATTCCCCTTCATCCAAAGCAGCTCCATCCCACAGCCCAGTCTACCTTCCAGGACTTGTATCCTAATCCCAAAACACGACAGCCAGGGAGTAGAGATTAATCAACTATTCCCACTTATGAATTTCAATTGTGTCAGTCTTCTGTAAGACTTTCCCTGTGCCAGGGCCCTCACACAGTGCTCCCCCAGGGGGTGCTGTAGGTGGCTCTGGAGCCTGATGATGAGCAGCTCAAGGATAGAAGCTCATGGTCTCCACACCCTTACTGTGCATGGGCAGAGCCTAGACTCTCCTGGGCGACAAGCAACAGCAAGGTAGAGTTGTAGGGGCGGGATCATGAATGTTCACGTCCTAAGAGAAGACAGCCAGTCCACAATCTCCCAAACCCACTGCCCCAGAGTGGAGGACCTGCTCAAAGCCACAAGCAACACTCGTCCCCTCAGCAATGATGTCTGCAGATTGAGCTCCCACTGCAGCCACCAGACATATTAGTGCAAGCAGAAGTAAGCTGAGAGGGTGGCTGCCCAATGCTCGAGCATTGTTGGGTCCACCAGGGTTGAGATGGAACTGGGCACCTTAAAGCTCATTGCTCAATAACTCTTTGCTGGGATCTATATGCCTGAGTCAACACTCAGATAGGTGTGGTAGTACTGTTGTCCGTTCTGTAACCTAAAGAATCTACAATCAAAACATAATTAAACAATACAGGAGAGACATTGGTGTGTGATGGGGGGAATATGTTTATTCCCAGAGGGGCCCTCTGGGTTTCACTGATCTATGTACAAGTACCACACATATCAGGGAGCAGGTTGATAAACACTCTCGGGTCAGAGTTTAACTGGAATTTATTGCTGAGATGGCGGAGGCTGCGTTAAGTGCAATCTCCTAGATTCAGATCTACTGTTTTCAAAATGCTTTTGACGCTTCTGTGGCATTTAAAGTGTAATAGTTGAAGTGTGACATTTCCAAAACAGAAGATAAGTGAACAATAGTGAACTTTAAACCATGTCTCAAGGATTCTGAAATAGGAAATGGAGAAGGAGGGTGCAACCTGCCCACGAGGAAGTGAAGCTTTTGCACTGTGATATTACTGAATGGTGGGGGAAAGCTCGAGGGGTCAGTTATCCAACTATTTTCTTGCGTTCTTGAGTGGAGTCCCCATACGCCACTACATCCTCTTCATCCCTATGTCATACCCATCTCCAACACTGCCTCAATTCACTCACTTCTGAAATTTGGCGATTATGGTGAAGTCCCAGCCATAGTCCCATCCTACACATGTAAGCGTGAACTCATTGAAGTTTGCTGCCCATATCCTAGCCTGCATCAATTCCTTTCCACTCATCTATACTTGCACCTGGTCCAGTAATGCGTCAGTTTAAAAACTCTCATCCTTGTGTTCAAGTTTGATTATAGACAACATTTACCCCTTTCTCTCTGACCTCTTCCAGAGTAAGAACGCTGCAGGAATTGAGCGGTCCACCAGTTCTGGCCTCAGCACATCTCCAGTTTTAGTTGCTCAACCATCAGCTTTTGGCCACTCTGGAATTCCCTCGCTGAATCTCTCTGTCCCTCTACCTCTCTCTCCTTTATCTTGAAAACCTACAGTCTCTGTGGTGTGAATTTCCCCTTCTTTTGACACCATTTACTGTCAGATGTCAGTTCGAAAGAGACTCGTGCCCAACCCTCAAGACTAAAGGGAAGATACACAGTTAATGGCAGAACACTTAACAGCGTTGATGTACAGAGGGGTCTTGGGGTCCAAGTGGCCTCCCTCAGCGTGGCCGCACAAGTTGATAGGACGGTACAGAAGGCAGATGGCGTGCTTGCCTTTGTTAGTCAAGGCATTGAGTTCAAGAGTCAGGAGGTTATGTTGCAGCTTTATAAAACTCTGGTTAGGCTGCTTCTGGAGTATTGCATTCAATTCTGGTCGCCCCATTACAGGAAGGACGTGGGGGCTTTGGAGAGGGTGCAGAAGAGGTTCACCAGGATGCTGCCTGGATTAGAGGTCATGAGCTATAAGGAGAGGTTGGACAAACTCAAATTGTTTTCTCTAGAGCGTCGGAGGCTGAGGGGAGACCTGATTGAAGTTTATGAAGTTATGAGAGGCACAGATAGAGTAGACAGCTGGTATCTTCTTCTCAAGATTGAAATGTCTACTACTAGAGGGCATGTATTTAAGGCAAGAGGGGGAAAGTTCAAAGGAGATGTGCAGGGCAAGTTTTTTTTACACAGAGTGGTGGGTGCCTGGAATGCACTGCCAGGGGTGATAGTGGAGGCAGATACAATAGAGGTGTTTAAGAAGTTCTTATATGGGCACATGAATATGCAGAGAATGGAGGGATATGGTCCATGTGCAGGCAGGAGGAATTAGTGTAACTAGGCATCATTAACTTAATTAGTTCAGCCCAACATCGTGGGCCAAAGGGCCTGTTCTTGTGCTGTACTCTTCTATGTTTTATGTACTACTACCAAGCAGCCAGTCAGATTAAAGAATTCTCAAAGGTAGTAAACTTAGAAGTAAAATACACAGTTTTTTTTAACAAAACTTGTAAGCATTTTACAGAGTGAAATGATGACTGGAACATGCAGACAAGGTTAAGATAGAAGATGAACTCACATTTTACTTTTCATTAAAATTAATTGCATTTTGAAGTACTTATCAGCGAGAATGACAATCCAAATGCAGAGGACAACAAGATGGAAATGTGGCTTGCATACTATTAAAAGCTCAGTAACAGCTCATGCATCAAAGCAAAACCTTGTTAGATTTCAGTGATGAGAATGGTTTTTGTTTGGACACTGGAACAGTTACAGCACCGACAGGGGTCACCCAGCCCATTGAGACTGTGCACCATTCCAGTAGAGCAATCTCATCAGTCCAAGCACCAGCTCTTTCCCTAGAGCCCTGCAAATTATCCTCTCAGATACCTATCCAATTCCCTGCGACAGCCCCAATGGGCAAGGGCAGGGAATTACAGATCATATCAAGTATATAATTAAAAAAAAGCTTTTCCCTCATATTTTCTGTATGTATTTTGAACAAAATTTTACATCTTTCCCTTCTGGTCGTTGACTGGTTTACACAGAGTTTTTACCTTATTGTGAACCATCCATGTCTCCTCTTAACCCTCTTTATTCCAACATAATGGTCCCAGTTTCTCCAGGGATGAGTAGATGAAAGCCCTCATCCCTGGAACCCTTCCAGTAAATATTTCAGCACCTTCCCTTGGGCCTTCACATCCTTCCCGAAGTGTGGCACAGAAATTAGATGCCGTACCCCAGTGTTTTATGCAGGTTTAACGTAACTTCCCTGCTTCTCTGTGCTTCCAGCAATGAATCCTAGGGTCCCATTTCCTTTACCACCTGCTCCCTCAGCGTGCCCTTCCCCTCTCAACGATTTATGCACGAGTACACTCCGGCTCCTCTGTTCCTGAACATGCTTTGGCAGCCTGGAATGTTTCAGGTAGCTGAGAGCTCATCAGCCTTAATATTCCATCTCTCTTTCCACAGCTGCTTCCCGGCCTGCTATGTTGCTGCCTTTTCTATCTTTATTTCAGATTTTCTGCATCTGTTGTTGTCTTTTTGCTTTTGGAGGAGGTGACATGTTTACTTCAAGTGTAGACAGCCTTTTCTGTTACCTCCTGTCGACTTGGTCCTGTATGTCCCACTGTATGACGTGAGTCCCCAGTCATGTGACAGCTCCCTTTCAACTTCTTAACTCCGACAATGGATACCATACATTACCTCCCAAGAACATCCTTTCTCCAGCACTGTAACTGCTCCCTTATAGTTTACCAACATACATTCTTCTTCTATTCTGCTTGGATCATCTTGTCCTTCCCTCATCGCAGACCGTACAACTTCCTCCTCTGTCACCATTGAATGCCCCGATTCCTTCGTGCACCCTTTTTTTCCACTTCTAGCAGGCTGGTGTCCATCTTCCTGGCAATTTGGTGTAAGCCCTCCCCAACCACGCGAGTGATCCTCCTGCACATTGGTCCCAGTCCTGTCAACCTCAAGCAGAGCTTCCTCTCCCAGACTGACCCTAACGTGCAAAAGCCTGAAGCCCTCCCTCCTGTGCAGCCTTTAGTCACACATTAATCTGCCTGGTCTTCTTTCTTCTACTCTGGCTGGTGGCTGACGCTGGGAGTAACCCAGAGGTGGACACCTTTTGAGGTCCTACCTTTTACCTCCCTCCTTGTCCCTCAGCCCCAGAACCTGCACCTGTAGTATTCCCAACCCTTGTTTGTTCCAACGGAATCCACATATTTGGGCTCCTCCCCTTCCCCTCGGACTGCTCTGCAACCTCTCCATCCTTTATCCCAGCACCAGGGCAGCAACCCACCCTGTGAGACTTCCATTGAATGTCACAGAAACACCCTTCAGCTCCCAACTCCGCAATCTCCTATGCCCGCTGCATTTCTCACCTTCTCCGTAACCACCCTGCCTCCCCCCTCCTCCCTCTGCATCCCCCAAGGCATGACACTCTGGTCTTCACTCCCATCACACTCCCTTCTTGCCCTTTCAGATGGTCACCCACTAAAGGTGTGGGATGGACATCCCCTGGAATGCACGACCCAGGAAATTCTCAGATTCCCCTATGCTCTGCAGTCAATCGACCTGCCCCATAAGTTCCCAAATCCTGGCCTTGATTTGAAGGCACTTCCCATACCAGTAGACCCCAGAACACACGAGTGTTCTGACGTTCCCACACATTGCAGGAACTGCAGACAACAAGATCTCAGCTGTTCCACTGAGAAGTAAAAAAAAAGA
Source organism: Pristis pectinata (assembly GCF_009764475.1). Classification (NCBI taxonomy): domain Eukaryota; kingdom Metazoa; phylum Chordata; class Chondrichthyes; order Rhinopristiformes; family Pristidae; genus Pristis; species Pristis pectinata. Next base: position 16,860,522 of record NC_067437.1, on the reverse strand, counting down.
CTAATCCCTTTTGGAAACACTTATTAAATCGTTACCCTGATGGAATTAACCCTGTCATTTATCACATAGAAACAAATATTGCTGGAAATACTCAGCAGGTCAGGCTGCATCTGTGGGAAGAGAAGCAGAGTTAATGCTTCAGGTTTACTCCCATCTTCTGTATACATCCTTTACCGCCCTGTTTAAGCTGGAGGTGTTGGAGAGCAGCAGCCTCTTCCACTTGACCAGATGCCGCAGCTAATCACTGTGCAGAGTGATTTGGCACTGATTGCCTGATATATCAAAGCAGCACTCACACACCCCCACACAGCACGGAAACAGGCCCTTTGGCCCAACGTCCATGCCGACCAAGATGCTCATCTAAGCTGGTCCCATTGGCCTGCATTTGGCCCATATCCCTCTAAACTTTCCCTGTCCATATATATGTCCAAACATCTTTATTTGTACCTGCCTCAACCCCTTCCTCTGGCAGCTCGTTCCATACACTCACCACCCTCTGCATGAAGAAGTTACCCCTTGGGTCCCTTTTAAATCTTTCCCCTCTCACCTGAAACCTATGCCCTTGAGCTTTTGATTCCCTTTCCCTGGGTAAAAGACCCTCTCTATGCCCCTCATGATTTTATACACCTCTATAAGGTCACCACTTGGCCTCCTTTCCCCATCACCAAATTCCCACACTCACCCATGTGTGGCACTTGCGCTCTGTTAAAGTCCTACAGTGTTCACCGTGGGCTGAAACACTGCCTGTAGATTACACCCGACTAGGCTCCTAAACTGTGTAGTCCCTGGAGGAGTCAGAAATCACTGACAGCCACTGTAGATTTCCTCAGTGTGTTCCTGCTCCAGTAACTGGCATCAAGTTCATGGTTAGAGAACCGAAATATCAACCGTTTTTCTCTCTCCGCAGATGCTGCCTGACCTGCTGAGTGTTTCCAGCATTTTCTGTTTTTCCCTCAGATTTCCAGCATCTGCAGTATTTTGCTGTTCAATTACCTTTTGCTTGATGTAATAGTCATAGCTCTGGTCATACAGCACGGAAGCAGGCCCTTTGGCCCAACTGGTCCATGCCGACCAAGATTCCCATCTATGCCAGTCCCACTTGCCCACGTTTGGACCACATCCCTCTAAACCTTTCCTATCCATGTACCTGTCCAACACTTTTAAGTGTTGTTAATGCACCTGTCTCAACCACTTCTTCTGGCAGCTCATTCCATATCTTGACCACCCTCTGGGTGAAAAATTTGCCCCTCATGTTACAATTAAATCGTTCCCCTCTCACCTTAAACCTCTGCCCTCTAGTTCTTGATTCCCTAACCCTGGGGAAAAGACTGTGCGCATTCACCCTGTCTACACCCCTCATGATTTTATGCACCTCTATAAGATCACCCCTCATTCTCCTATGCTCCAATGAAAAAAGTCCCAATCTGCTCAATTTCTCTCCATTACTCAGTCCCTCTAGTCCCGGCAACATCCTCGTAAATCTCCCCTGCACTCTTTCCAGCTTAATGCCATTTTCTCCCCAGTATTTTAGCTTGTTAACCGTTGATTTTAAACGAACTTGCACCGCGCTGGACAGGGGACATACAATGGTTAAGTATTCCTGTGCTAATTTCAAGAAACAGTTCAGCTTTACATCGCCTGGGTAAATGGGTCAGTGAACGACAGATGCAGTACAGCGGGGCTGGCTGTTCACCAATCAATGTGGGAACGATGAATCAAAGGGAAGGGGGTTGGTAGAACAGAACCTGGCCAAAGCGCTGGTCGAGAAAGTGGTTCACGGCTTATACTGTGTAAATCCATTGTATCATCGCCAGAGCAGGCGACTGAAACCCTGGGACGGTGGCACACTGGTAGTCCTGCATCAGAAACTTGGATCTTAAGGCAATTGAATTATTCTCTGTTAAAAACTGAAAGGAAACTGTATTTTCAGTTAATGGTTCCAAATCCCAGGGACATTATTAAAATTAAGAAATTGCAATGTTTCTCATCATTACTACAGAAAAGCATCTAAGTAAATAATGTAAATGGATTTGGTAGACAATTGGATCCTTAAATCATTCTAAAATACTTTGTGACATAAATTCATCCACAGCCTGCTTGATACTCCAATAAATCTCTTCATCGATTTGCAAATCCACCCATTCTAGAGACAGAACGCTAAAAATAATCTGAAATGAATCATGAAATTCCTAACACATTCCAAATTAAACCAATTCCATTCTAAAGCTGTCAGCCCCCGAACATACAACGGTCTATTCGTTGACATAATACAATAACGACCTCAAGGATGATTCTTTCTGTTTCTTTGTCTAAGACAAGCGGCTAACTCTTGCTTTTGCCTGTGGCAATGTTCCCCCATGCAGGGGTCGCCGAGACAACACCTCCTCCTCTCCAACACTGCGGCAACAGGGGTACATTCGGAATTACCCGGCCGACCGAGAGGCTCCGGGCAGCTTCCCCCCGGCGCAGGCTCGCCTTCCCCCCGGGCAACGTTACCCAGACAGGGCTGGGAGACGCGCTATCCGACACCGGTGGCACCGTTGCCCGAATCACCTTGCGTCTTGCGCCCTTGGAACAGCGTCTCAAACCGGCCAGAGCTTTCAGCCAAGCACAATTTTTACTTGGGAGGGGGGAAAAGGGGACAAAATTTCGAGGAATTTCTGCAAATATTTCAAAGTTACCTGTTCCCAGTAACAGGGACCGAATTCTGGACGAAAAACGGAGCAGCCGTCGGAGAGGAGATCAGGTGTCCGGGGCTTGGCAGGGATTCAGGGAATTGGTGCTCACGGCTCGGGCTGTAACATCAGACCAGCGGCTCCGGATGGAAGGGGGTCACTGCGGCGGGACAGTCCTCAGCGACCCCACACCATGTCGGTCTTGGTGGGGCAGCGAGGCTGCCTGAGCGCCGGGCTCGCTCCCACGAACACAATCCCCGTCTCCCTCCCACCTCCCCATAGGACCCAGTTTAAATAGACGCGCCCTCTCTCCCTCTCTCTCCACTGACCCTTGGCTCCCACTCGGGGCAGCGGCTCGGAGCTGGGCGGAGACACACACCGCCGCCCGCAACGCGCACCTCCTCAATTCTCACCCCACTCCTCCCTCCCTCCTCTCTCCCCGCCCCCTCCACCGTCACAACTGCTGCCTTTATGTAGCGTCCGAACCCGGGGGGAAGGGAGGGGTGACATCCCCAGTAGAAGCCGAACATACCTGACAGACTGGGGGCAGAGAGGTGACAGAACTTGGTCAAAGGGGTGAAGGTATTTAAAATGGCAAATAAAACAGAAGGTATTTAAAATGGAAAATAAAACAGGAGAGAACCGGGGGGGGGGGGGGGTAGGGGGAGGGGGGGAATAGACGTGTGGCCAGAACTGGAGGCAGGGATAATGTTACACAATCAGGGGTAGAGGTGAGGCGAGCACGGTCTTTTCCCCCAGCGAGGGGAGGCTGTATCTGTGCCGTATGACTTTGTGGCTCTATTCTGCCAACGGCTGCTTGTAAAGTCCAGATCTGGGTGGGGGGGGGGGGGGGGGGAGGCTCAGGGGTCCCATCCTGGCGGTGGTCTCTGCGCCGTCTGACCGCACCACGTCTCAGCCTCCTTCTCCCAGACCAGCCTCAGTGACTGCACCAGCCCTCTGTCACCGTGTTGGGCTGAGCAAACGCCCTCGTCAAATCCAGCAATTGGTATTGATGTTGGTTTACTATTGTCACATGTACCGAGGTACCGTGAAATAACTTTGCGTGCCATGAGACAGATCATTGTGGTACACAAGCATTTGGAGGTAGTACACAGAAAGCAGAAAATCCTCACTGCTGGGTAAACTGGGCAGACGTGGGCACATTAAACCCCACCCCCAGGTTTGCTAATCAGGGGGAGAAGAGGACTCATTTCAGCAGTAGGATTTGGGGAGGGGTGGGGGAACCAGCTGCAATATTTCTGAGGACCCAAACCTAAATGGGAATGTGGGTGGGGATCAGGATGTAAGGAGGCTTCAGGAGGACGTGGCCAAGCAGAGACAGTGGACAGAGATGGAAAAGTGTGGGGTTATCCACTGGGGCAGAGGCAGAAGGGTGGAAGATACTTAAAACAATTGGGAAATACTGATGTTGGAAGGGACCTTGTCCACCAGTCACTGACAGCTGACATACAGGTGTAGTTAGGAAGGCAAGGCAAATGGTATCACAAGACCCACATGACAAAGGAGCAGAAGTAGGCCATTCGGCCCATCGAGTCTGCACTGCCACTTCACCATGAGCTAAACTATTCTCCCATCTAGCCCCAATTCCTGGCCTTTTCCCCATATCCCTTGACACCCTGACTAATTAGATATGTATCAATCTCCTCCTTAAACACCCCCAATGATTGGGCCTCCACAGTTGTACGTGGCAACGAATTCCATAAATCCACGACCCTCTGGCTGAAGAAATTTCTCCTCATCTCTGTCCTAAATGGGCACCCTTTAACTCTAAGACTGCGCCCTCTTGTCCTGGACCCACCCACCAAGGGAAACAACTTAGCCATGTGTTGGCCTGCGTTGCAAAAGAATATGCGTACAGGAGTAAAGATGTTGCCACAGTTATATAGGGTCACGGTTTATGTCGTTAGCGACTTTCAAAATTGTTCTGCACCGCCAGGCAGGAGTTATACCGGGAAAGTGGCAGTGGTCAGCGGCCGCACAGCCTGTCCGCCCACCACTGGTCAAATGTTTTCTACATTTAATATCCGTACCATGCTTATCACTTGCCTACGAGCTTCAGTGTGGTCACCAGGCCTGTTGTGTGCGACTGTACTAAACGCCACCTGTGCTTCCCCCATCCTCTTGATCTACCATCATAAACTCCCATCAGTTTAGCCAAACGTGGGTTGCCCCTCATGTCCATTCATGTCAATCTTCTTCTAGAAATGGGCTCCAAGGATTTCTCCATCGCTGATGTAAAGTCACCCTCTCCTACACTGTACACAGAGCGTGCCCTCCCCTACACTACACAGAGTGTGCATTACTTTACGCTGTACACAGACTGTGCCCTTCCCTACACTGTACACAGAGCTTGCGTTACTTTACTCAGTACACAGATGCACCTTTCCCTGCTCCGTGCATGGATCTGCCCCTTCTCTGCACCCACGCAGAGTGCCCACCCAAGTACGCCTGAGAATAGTTTCCTATAACACACACAGAACAGCATCCACATAGCATCTCAGGATTTGTTCTTCCCTACTACAGAACTGGAAGCAAAATGGTTAAGTTAGTTGCAATCCAGAGACCTGAATTATTCATCTAGAGACATGTGTTCAAATCCCGGTGCGGAAGCTTGGGAGTTTAATGCAGTTAATTAACTAATCTGTGATGGTGATCGTGAAATTACTGGATTCTTGTCAATTACCATCTGGTTTATTTGTGCCTTTTAGAGAAGGAAGCCTTCCATCCCTGCTCATTCTGTCCCGGGGTCTGTTCTCTCACATGCTGACTTCATGTTGCCTCCTGAAATGGATCACAAGCCACAGGTGAGAGGGTCAGAGGTGGGGGCAAACACGCTGACCTTCCCTGCGATGCCCCATCCTACGAAAGAATAGTGGGGCAGGTAAACGATCTAATCAAACAAAATGTGAAGCCAGAGGTTGGGATGATAAATAGGTAACACTGCTGAGCCTGGGGCTCGGGGTCCAGATAGAAACATGGGGGTAGTTAGTTAAGGACTCCTGAGACCAAAGAGCCAATGCTTGTCCAGAGGCAGGGTGTTCAGGCACACCCTGACTCTGGACAGTTTATTCCTTGATCACTTGTAACCAGTTTGTTGTGTGTGTGTGTGTGTGTGTGTGTGTGTGTGTGTGTGTGTGTGTGTGTGTGTGTGTGTGTGTGTGTGTGTGTGTGTGTGTGTGTGTGTGTGTGTGTGATGACCTGGGAGAACTGTGCAGGCTGCAGCTGCAGACCAGAGGGGGAGTGACACCCTCCCGCTTTCTACTCGGCTCCAGAGCCCTCCTGATGTCGGTCTAGAGCAGGGAGCAAGTGACCATCCAGGGCTTGGCACCTTCAATCTGGGGCCAGATCAGACTGGGCACCAGCAATCCAGGGATATAGAGACTTATGGATGATCTTGGGCTTGCTCTAATCTCTAGAATCCTTTCCAGTCCCCTTCCACCTGTGAAGGGATATTTCCCTTCCTGCCCACAGATGCTGCTCGACCCACTAAGTTCCTCTAGCAGACTTTTTCCCCTTTGGTTGAGGTTTCCTCAAAAGCCTCCGGTAAGTTTGCTGGACTTGATTTCCCTTCATGAAGCTGTGCAGAAGATAAAGGAGCCTGAGGGCACGTACCACCAGGCTAAGGACAGCTTCTATCCCACTGTGATAAGACTATTGTATGGTTCCCCTATACGATGAGATGGACTCTGACCTCACGATCTACCTTGTTGTGACCCTGCACGTTATTGTCTACCTGCACTGCAATTTCTCTGCAGCTGCGACACTTTGTACTGTTACTGCTTTTACCTGTACTACATCAATACAACCTGTACTAACTCAATGTAACTGCACTGTGTAATGAATTGACCTGTACGATCGGTATGCAAGACAAGTTTTTCACTGTACCTTGGTACAAGTGACAATAATAATCCAATACCAATGCCAACCACGTCCAGATCTAAATCTGGAGACACTAGAGACTGGGTCGAGATGAAGGGTCTCGACCCGAAATGTCAACTGTCCGTTTCCCTCCATGAATGCTGCCTGAATTCCTCCAGCAGACTGTGTGTTGCTCCAGATCTAAATCTGACTGGGCAATGGCAGCACATTTAGAAACTCCTAATCAGGCAGAGTCAGCACAGCTTCATGAAGGGAAATCGAGTCCGGCAAATTTATCTCAGGTCTTTGAGGAAATAAGATAAGATCTCTTTATTAGTCACATGTACATCGAAACACACAGTGAAATGCATCTTTGCGTAGAGTGTTCTGGGGCCAGCCCGCAAGTGTCACCACGCTTCCGGCGCCAACATAGCATGCCCACAACTTCCTAACCCGTACGTCTTTGGAATGTGGGAGGAAACCGGAGCACCCAGCAGAAACCCACGCAGTCACGGGGAGAGCATACAAACTCCTTACAGACAGCAGCCAGAATCGAACCCAGGTCGCTGGTGCTGTAATAACGTTACGCTAACCGCTACACTGCCGTTCCTGCCAATCTCAACCAAAGGGGAAACAAACTATCTGCTGGAGGAACTCAGCGGGTCGAGCAGCATCTGTGGGCAGGAAAGGAAATGTCCCTTCACAGATGCTGCTCGATCCACGGAGTTTCTCCTGCAGATTGTGTGTTGCTCCAGGTTCCAGCATCTGTGTCTCAGCTAAAGGGGAACCAGTATTTGGACTTGACAATGGCCTTCGACAATGTGCTTCACAAAAGGTTTAAGCCACAAGAGGCTGTGTGTTGGAGGTAACATACCAACATGGATAGAGCATTGGCTGACAGGCAGGAAGCAGCGAATAGAGATAAGTGGGTCATTTTACTGGTTGGCAACCCCTGACCACTGGGGTGGCACAGGGATCAGTGCTGGGACCACAACTGTTTATATGTTGGAGCAAGGAAGCAAATGCAACTACAGGCGGGTCAGCTTATCCTCAGTGATGGGAAAAGCTTTGGAAACATTGGCTGAGGACAGCATTCACAGTCAGTTGAAGGAAAATGGATTAATTACCACAATTAGATCAAATGTTTTCTACATTTTGTATCCATACTAAGAATTGGTAGGCACAGCTCTGTTCTGATGTAAACTGGAGGACAATTCTGGTGACACAGTTCCCTCCCTGTGTAAAAGGTTTGTCCCTGAATAACACTGGGGTACAGTTCTAGTGGGTACAGACATCTCACTATGTAACACTGGAATGTGGTACTGGTGACCACAGGACTGTTTATGTATAACAACAGGGTGAGAGGATGCATGAGTACATTTTTGTCACTGTATAACATAGAGGTACCGGAGATCAGATCTGCCACTTGGAGAGGGTGCAGAGCAGATTCACCAGGACGTTGCCTGGGATGGAAGGTTTCATTTAGGAAGAGAGACTGGATAGGCTGACTGTTTTACTTGGAGCGGAGGAGATTGAAGGGGGACTTGATCAAGGTGTACAAAATTATGAGGGAGGCGGATAGGGTAGATGGTAGGAAACTACCTCTTAATAGAAGTGTCTAAAGGTTGAGGGCAAAGGTTTAGGGTGAGGGGTTTACAGAGGGTCTGAGGGAGAACTTTTTGCCCCAGAGGGTGGGTTGGAATCTGGAACGTACTGCCTGAGGGGACGGTGGAGGCAGAGGCTCTCACATTGTTTGAGAAGTATCCAGACAACCACTTGAATCACCAAGGAATAGAAGGCTGGGGACCATATGCTGGTAAATTGATTATTAAGGATGGGTACTTGATGGTTGGCAAGGAGGTTGTGGGCTGAAGGGCCTGTTTCTGTGCTGTGTGATTACATGAATGTATAAACCTGAGGTGGGTTTCCATCTGTCCATGTGTAAGACTACATTACTGTGCCACACTGGGCTATGGTATTGATGGGCACAGGTCCGTTCCTGTATAATACTGCATGACAGCACTGGTTGGCACAGGTGTGTACCTGTCTGACACTGGGTATTGTATCTGTGGGTACTTCTCTGTTCTACAATAACGCTGAGCTACGTTGGTAAGTATAGTTCTGCCTCTGTATAATAAGGTGAGCACAGGTCTGCCCTGGTATAACACTTGGGTGTAGTCCTGGTGGCACACGTCTGTTCCCATATGACACCCGGTTACTGTAGTAGTGGGCACAGACCTCCCACTGTAGTATATTACTGGCAGATGCAGGAGTGTTTCTATATAGCACTGGGATAGAGGATACAATATTGTCACTGTATCACTCCGGGCTGTAGTATTGCTAGGTCCAGATCTGCCACTAAGACTGGGTTACAGTACTATTAGGTACTGGACAGTTTCTATACAACATTGGGTTGCAATACCACTGGGTACAGGTCTGCAACTGTACAACACTTGCTCTCAGTACTGATAGGCACAGGACTGTCACTGTATAACTCTGAGCTACAAGTCTGCCTTTGTATAATACTAGAGTGTGCTATAACTGGGAATAGGTCTTCAACTATATAGCAAAGTGTTTCGGTACAGATTAGGTCAGGTCTGTGTCTGTGCAACACTGGGGTGCAGCACCAGTGGGCACATCTGTCACTGTATAACAATTGTGTACAGTACTAGTGGGCACATCTGTCACTATAACACCGGAGAACAGGCTAGGTGTACAGAATTGTCACCTTGTAACACTGGATTACAGTATAGGTGAGTACAAGTCTTTCTCTGTAGAACACTAGGTTACAGTACTGATATTTACAGGTGTGTCATTGTATAATGCTGAGCTACACCTGGTGGCACAGGTCCATCCCTTTATAGCAGTGTGGTACATTGTACATAGATCTGTCATGATATAATCTTGCTGTATAGTATAGTAGGGCAACTTATCCGTCACTTTGTAACACTGGAACACAGCACAGGTGGGCAAGGGTTTGTTATTGTAAAACACTGGGGTATAGTATTGGTGGGTGCAGGTCTGTCCTTGTGTGAGACTCTGTCACATTACTGGCAGTTACAGCACTATTTCTGTGTAGCATTGGGGTCCAATGCTGGTGCTTACAGATCTATCACTGGCATTCATTACTGGTGGGCACAGGTCTGGGATACAGTACTGGTGGGCACTGGTGTGGGATACAGTACTGGTGGCACAGGTCTGGGATACAGTACTGGTGGATAGTTATTCTCAGGGAGTCTCCCGTGACCAAGCAAGAGTTTCTTCCACTCTCTGTGAGTCCTGAGGTGTCTAATGAAGTCAGTGTGGGATCTGCAGGCTCTCACACAGATGAAGCAGATATGATGGTAACATTTGAGAAGCATTTAGACAGACACATGAACAGGCAGGAAGTGGATGGATACAGACTGTGTGCAGGGATTAGTTAGATTATGGTCAGCACAGACAAGATGGGCTGAAGGGCCTGTTCCTGTTCTGCACTGTTCTACATTCTGTACTGTACTGATGCTGTTTCCTGTGATCGTACAGAACTCAAAAATGTCGGTACTTTTGCTACCAATTTCTGCCCTGCTCTTACTTTACTCTGGTCCATTCCTGACCCTTCCCTTCCCTCTCTGCACCTCTCTGCCTCATGGGATAGGTTAATGACGAACATTATAAGCCTGCAGACGCCCACATCTACCCCCACTCTACTGCCTCCCATCCTGCCTCCTGTAAGGACTCCATTTCATTCTCCTAGTTCCTCCATCTCTCTTGTGCTTGCTCCAATGATTAGACTTTCCACACAGGTCTCTCCTTCCTTCCTCAATTGTGGCTTCCTGTCCACCATAGTTATCCTTGACCACACCTCATCCATTCCCACCCCCCTTCCCCCCTCCACCCCCCCCCCCCCGATCTCAGCCCCTTTGCTCCTGGACTAAACAAGAATCGAGTTCCGTTAGTCCTAACCTTGAACCCCACCAGATTCCACTTCAGCAGGCCTTACATACTTCACAATTTCTGCCACATTCAGCCAGATTCCGCACCAAAGTCAAGGTCAAGTTTATTGTCATGTGCACAAGTCCACGTGGGCACAGGTGCAATGAAAAACTTACTTGCAGCAGCATCACAGGCTCAGAACATCAGATAAGCAGCACTCACAAGGAGAACAACGTAAGCATAAACTGTACACAATTTTAACAAGAAGGGAGACAATTTAAAAGAAGTCCATTTTAGGGCAAAGTGATCGAAGAGTGCATAATGTTGAGAAGCTGCAGTGATTAGGGTTGTGCTGGTTGGTTCAAGAACCGACTGGTTGGAGGGAAGTAGCTGTTCCTGAACCTGGTGGTGTGGGGACTTCAGGCTCCTGTACCTCCTGCCCAATGGAAGCTGGGAGAAGATGGCCAGACACATCTTCCCCTCTTCCTGTGAAGGAGCTTTTCTCTTCACAAGTTCCTGGTCCACACTTCTGTTTTTGCCACCCACCCCCCCTTCTTACAGTGCTTTTCTGCAGAACCCAAGGAGGTGCAACACTTGTCCTTCTATCTCTTCCCGTCCTACCATCCAGAGACCCAAAGAATCCTTCCAGGTGAAGCACGTTGCAACCTTCCGGACCCGATACTGAATTCTACAACTCAAGGTAACTGCCGTTCTTTATCTGTATTCAACTGGCCTCGGTCAACCATCTATGCTACTCACTCAATTTTTCTCTCTCCGACAGGACAGGATGTTGTACAAAACATTGGTGAGGCCACACTTGGAGTACTGTGTACAGTTTTGGCCACAGTAGAGGAGACATCATTAAGTTGGAAAGAATGCAAAGACGATTTACCAGGATGTTGCCAGGACTCAAGGGCCTGAGTTATAAGGAGAGGCTGTGCAGGATAGGATTTTATTCCTTGGAGACTGAGGGGTCACCCTTGAAGAGGTGTATAAAATCATGAGGGGCATAGATAGGGTGAATGCACGCAGTCTTTTTCCCAGGGAAAGGGAACCAAAAAGGTGAGAAGGGAAAGATTTAGTATGGACTTGAAGGGCAACTTCTTCACTCAGAGGGTGGTGTGCATGTGGAACGAGCTGCCAGAGGACGTAGTTGAGGCAGGTACAATGTGAAAAGACATTTGGATAAGCGTATGGATAGGAAAGATTTAGAGGGATATGGGCCAGATGTGGGCAATGGGACTAGCCTGTGTGGGCACCTTGGTCAGCATGGACCATTTGGGCTGAAGGGCCTGTTTCCCTGCTGTGTGACTCTATGATGTCCAGACCTGCCGGGCATGTCCCACAGCTCTGCATTTTGCAACGTCTACATTCTGTGTTCTCACTCCTTAACTGCCTTCATCTCTTACGTCTTATGAACAACGGACCACGTTCTCTCTCCCCAGCCGCCGACCGTGACACGTTTCCACGGTCTCGCTGTGAACTTTTATTGTTGGAGGGCAGTGTGTGCGGCAGGAGCAGGTTAATAGGGGACCTTCACCCTGTCCATAGTGAGTGTAAGGCCCATCCTCTGCTTCGGTGAAAGTGTCAATGATAGCTTGGAGCTTGGCCTCGAAGCGTGCCCGAACATCTTCTGCATACTGCAGTTAAAAACGAGCTGCTGGGGGAGCTCTGCGGGTCAGGCAGCATCTGTGGAGGGAGACGGACAGTCAACGTTTCGGGATGAGATCCTTCATGTGGACTGAAAGGTGAACCAGTGTAACGAGGTGAGGGGGAAGGAGTGGAGCAGGAGCTGGCAGGTGATAGGTGCATCCAGGTGAGGAGGGGAGGGGGTGATAGACAGACGGAGGACGGGAGAGTGGGAATAGTGACAAGAGGCCGGGAGGTGAGTGGTGACCAATGGTGGAATCTGATAGGGGAGGAAGGTGGGAGCAGGGAATGTTGGGGAAGGCAGAGGGGAAGGGTGGGGAGAGGGGAGCCACTGGGAGGACAGTGTGGCTGGTGGGCAGGTGGTGTGGGTGGGGGAGTGAAAGAAACACATTGAGGGGGTTGTAGGAGGAACTGGATGGGTCAGGAGGAGGAGAGAGCGTACTGCAACTTAATGGAAGGTGACCTTGGTTCTGAAGAGAAGTCAATGCTTTCATTGGTGCGTACAGAAGTGTCACTGTAACACGGGGGTACGGTATGGGTAGGCATGAGTCTGTTACTGTATAACACTGGTATGCAGTGTTACTGTGTGTGGGTCTGTCCTTTAGAACATTGGTAGTGCTGGGAACGACCCTACCACTGTATACTCCTGGCTACACTACTGATGGGCCAGGTATTTCACTGTATAACAGCAAGGATCACTATAGTCGGGTACAGGTCTGTCACTATGTAACATAAGGATTGGGTATTGCTGGGTCCAAGGCTGTCTCTGCAATACTGGAGTGCAGTAGTGCTGTGCAGAAATGAATCGCCGTATAAAAGCATGAGTGTGCACAGGTCTGTTTCTGTATCACACTGGGCTACCATACTGGACTTTAGTTCAAGGCTCAGGGTGTGTTCGACCATCCCACCCTACGCCCGCTGGACCTGCTTGTAATGGCACAGGGTATACCACCGGTTATTGTTACAATATCCTGCTATCCCACTATCTCTTTCCTGCCACAACCCAGGAGCAGTCCATGGTCCTCGCCCCCTCACTGTTTACCAAATAACTTAGAAAAAACCCAGTGACCACTGACTGTTACCGGGAGCAATGGTTGTCAGTTACTGCCTGCACCCATGCTAAAGAACTGCTCTGTCCCATTGTCAGAGTTAGCTGCAACTTTTTGGTCAATTCTGCTCTGACTCTGAATATTTTCCCTGTCTAGCTGTGCAGTCCCAACTCCCAAAGGCTTCGAAACATCTCCTCCTGCCTTGTTAACTAGGGCATCTTTCAACAGCCATCCTGAGCATGCTTGGAACTTCATGCCACAGAATCACTCCTGCTAGGGAATGCAAATAGGTGAAATTCTATGGTTTGGACACATGAAGGCATAACTGCCTGTGGTGGAGATGAAGCAGCTGAAGAGTTGGCAGAAAAGAGAGCTGGCCAGATTTAAAGAAAATCTCCCACGCGTAGGTTGCTGCAGCGAGGGTTGGCACACACAGTATGGACACATGCTCCTGGGTTGTCACTCTGACCAGGTCTTCCCTCATTCTCTGGTCAGTCCAAGTGATTGATGGGAATGTGGCAAATTGGATTACAAATTGGCTCAGTGGCAGCAAGTAAAGGGTAACGTACGGTAGTGTAGCGGTTAGCGTAACGCTTTACAGCGCCAGTGACCCGGGTTCAATTCCCGCCACTATCTGTAAGGAGTTTGTACGTTCTCCCCGTGTCTGCGTGGGTTTCCTCCGGGTGCTCCGGTTTCCTCCCACGTTCCAAAGACGTACGGGTTAGGAAGTTGTGGGCATGCTACGTTGGCGCAAGAAGCGTGGCGACACTTGCGGGCTGCCCCCAGCACACTCTACAGAAAGATGCATTTCACTGTGTGTTTCGATGTACATGTGACTAATAAAGAGATCTTTAAGATAAGATTGGTGATTGGTGGCTGTGTACAGTGGAGGTTCCACAGGATTCAGCTCTAGTCCCCCTGCTTTTCATGGTTATATTTTATTTTTATTTAAACTTAGGGACATCAGTTAAGAAAATGATAAGAAGGAAGTTGTGCATCGACAGAAAATACCAATGGACCAGATCAGTGAGTCCAAAAATGGCAAATGGAACATAATCTCGAGAAGGAGGGGATGATGCATGATAGAACCCATATGACACCTCAATCACTGATGATCTCCATTGCTTTGTTCCGAAGTATCTGCCACCCCGAAAGGCATTCGAGACATGGCCTTCCACAGAAATACCCATTTCCCACTACAGGTTAACGACAAAGTGGACTCCCCTGGATTGCTCCAATAATCCAGACGTGGGTTGTAGTGACAGACACAGCTATTGTTCTTCATCCATCGATACAGAGACCAGCAGTCAGTGTCTCTCTCTCTCTCTCTCTCTCTTCACACTGACTCACTGAGCAAAACGTCAGCACGTTGTAATCTCATTGTCATGACCACACCACACACGCACACTACTGCTCTACTGTACTATGTTTGAAGGGACACGCACCAAATAACAAACTGATCCGTAACAGTGGGATATTAAGAAGTGTCGAGGAACAGACTGACCTCGGAGTGCTTGGCCACAGTGAGATCGCAGGACTTGTAGATGAAGTGGTGAAGAAGGTTTATGAGATATTTGCCTGAATTGCCCACAGCAATGAATGCAAGAGCAGAAGGGGCACACTGGAAGTGTACAAATTATTAGGGTATGGTGTGGTGTTCTGGTCACTCCACTACAGAGGGTGCCGAGGGGGATTATGATGATGTGTCCAGGGTTGCAGATTTATGAGGAGAGACTGTCTGGGTTGGGGCTGTTTTCTCGATAATAAAGCAGAGGGGAGATATAATTGAGGTGTAGGCAATCAGAAGACCAACATCAGCTAAACAGGACGATAAAGAGTTGTAAGCAATCGGTGGAAGGGGAGATGAGAATTTTTCTTTACAACTGGTGGTGGGGCTCTGGAGCTCACAGCGTGAAAGGGAGATGGAGGCAGAAACCCTCGACACTTTCGGAAGGTAGCTGTTCGAGCTCTCGATGAGCTGTGACCCGCAAGGGATCGAGATCACCAGCGGGCTGGCAGGGGTATGGTGGACCGAATGGCCTCCACTGCGTGGTAAGTTTCTGCAAACACTTCCTGCATGTATGGTCTGGGACATGAGGGGCATCCTGGATTTCCTGTCTGGGAAGGGGAGATACTCTTCTATCTCTGCCAACCGCTCCTGTTCCCTGTGCTGTAGCATGCAGGAGACACCTCGCCTGTTCTTTAACTCTTCCCTTCCCACCATTCAGGGACACACGTGGTCTATCCAGGTGAAGCAGATATTCTCTTGCACTTCTACAACCTAATGTACTGCATTCAGTGTTCACAAAGCAATTCCCACTACACTGGAGAAAGCAAATGCAGATTGGCTGACGGCTTTGTTCAGTCCGCAGGAGTGAACCTGAGCTTCCTGTCGCTGGCTGCTTTAATTCACCATCTCACTCCCACTCTGACCCATCTGCTTCCTGCCTCTTGCACTGCTATAAGAAAGCCCATGTTAGTTCAAGGAACAACGTTCCATCTTCCATCTCAAAAAGTTGCAGCCTTCTGGACTCGATATTGAATTCTACAGTTTAAGGTAAGAACCTTTCTCTGTTTGAACCAGAACTGGCCAGTTCTGCTCTATAATATTAGCCCAGTTTTTGTCTCTCCATTAGCACTGCTTGACTGGCTGAACATTTCCCATAGTTCTGGATTCCCATCTCCTTGTTTGTGTAGATACAAAAGTCTGAAAGCACCTACCACCAGGCTCAAGGACAGCTTCTATCCCGCTGTTATAAGGGTTGAATGGATCTCCTGTGAAATAAGATGGACTCTTGACCTCATAATCTACCTTGTCATGGCTTTGCGCCTTAGACCTTCCCGCAATGCACTTTCTCTGCAACTGTACTCTGCATTCTGTTATTGCTTTTCCCTCGTATTACCTCAATATACAGATGTGATGAAATAGTCTGTATGGATGGCGTGCAAAATAAAGTTTTTCACTGTACCTCAGTACATGTGACAATGATAAACCAATTTACCAATTTCTATCTCTCTAACTTTTCATCAACTGGATGGCTTTATCTGCAGCTTATCCCCATGGCAACCCTGGCCTCACCTTATCAAAGGTAATCTCCCTGTCATATCCACTCCCCTCCCACCCTCTCTGCAATTTAACGTTTTTTCTTTTTGCCAGTGTGACGAAGGGTCTGCGATCTGAAATGTAAACTCTGATTCTCTTCCCACAGTTGCTACCTGACCTGCCGAGTGTTCCCAGCACTTTCTGATCTTGTTCGGTTTCACACAACTTTAAACTACCCCCAGATTCCTAAAGTACTGACCCAGCTACAGCTAACTCTGCTCAAGGAAATGACAACCACAGCTGACTACCACAGGGACTCTGTTCATCGTGTGTTCCCTCTGTGCATTTGATCTGTGTGCTGGATCTACAGTGTATGTGTTCACACAGCGTGCCTGCTCCCTGCGCTCATACTGTGTGCTCACTCCATCCTCTCTCTGAGCACTTACTGTGTCCTTATTCGGTGCTGACTCCAGCTGCTTACAATACACTTACTGTGCTCGCTCCTTGTGCTATGTGCTCGTTCTGTGTGCACTCCCTCCACAGGCTAATGGAGCGCATGCCCTTGTGCTGACTATGTCCACAACTTGTGTGCTTGTTCTACATTTATTCATTCTCTGCTGACCCTGTCCTCAGTATCCTCTCTGTGCATTAGAACATAGAACACTACAGCACAGGACAGGCCGTCATCCCACAAGTGCCGAACTAATTAAACCAATGACTCCTAATTAATCTAATCCCTCTTCCCCGCACATTGACCATATCCCTCCCTTCCCTGCATATTCATGTGCCTATCTAAGAGCCTCTTAAACACTGTTATGTTATCTGCCTCCACCAGCACCCCTGGCAGCACATTCCAGGCCCCCCACCACTCTCTGTGTTAAAAAACTTGCCTCGTACATCTCCTTTGTACTTCTCCCTCTCACCTGAAATACGTGCCCTCTAGTTCTGGACATTTCAGTCCTGGGACAAAGATACCGGCTGTCTATTTATGCTGCACTGTGCAATGAATTGACCTGTACGATCGGTTTGTAAGACAAGTTTTTCACTGTACCTCGGTACAAGTGACAAGAATAAACCAACACCAATACCAATAAACTTCCATCAAATCTCCCCTCTAGAGAACCCCAGAGCGAATTAGATCTGCATGCTCGCCCGGTGGGCCTGCCCTGCACGGTCGCCGTAGGTGCCCTCTGTGTGGGCTTGGTCCAAGTGCTGGTGGCACCCTTGCCCTGCTCACTGCCCCTCAGTCTTCACTGTGCTCACCGTGTGCTTACTCTGGGTGCTCCGTGCTCACTTAGTGTTTATGTTATTATGTGTTATTATGTAGTTATAATAAAGAACTACAGTTCCCAGTAGGCAATGCAAGGGGTCACATGGGGAGAACAGGAAGTGGCTGTAAAAAGAGAGGGAAAACAAGCCAGTCTGCTGTTGGTTAATAAAATGTTCCGATGTTAAACCAAGGCAACGTTTGTGTCTTGATGAAGAACAAATATAACAGTGTTCATTTGTTAGGCGGGTTAATCTGTAACAGAACAAACAGTGACCTTTTCCGGGTGCGGGACAGGTACATTCCCACGGGGGGGGGGGGGGGGGGGGGGGGGGAGGGAAGGGAACCAGATCCAGAGGTCCCAGGGTGAGGAAGGTGTCATCGAACCATGGAGCACAGAAACAGGCCCTTCGGCCCACTGTCTACCCTCCTTTGTTCATCCGATTTTCCAGCCCTCTGTTCTGTGGGATTTCAAGTTCTCGCCTAAATCATCAAATGTTGTTAAAGTCTCTGCCCCGACCGTCCTCTCAAGCAGTAAGTTCCAGAATTCAGCCATCCTCTGGGTGAAAAGTTCTTGCTCAAATGCCTTCCAAGTCTCCTCCCCATTAATGTAAACCTGTGCCTCTGCTTACGGAACCTCTGCTCGGGGAAAGGTTTCCACTTGTATCTCTGACCCACATTATTTTGTATATCTCAAATCCGGTCCTCCCTCAGCCTCTTCCACACCCAGGAAAACAAGCCCAGCCTATCCAGTCTCTTCTCCCAGCAGAACTCCTCAATCCCAAGGCAACATCCTGGGGAATCTCCTCTGCAACGTCTCCAGTGCAGTCACATCCTTCCTAGAGTGTGGTGACCAGAACTGTACGCAGATCTCCAGCTGTGACTAACCCCACTGAGCCCTCCCATTGCTACCCTAAACCCACAAAGATAGGCAGATCCCCAAGCCACCCTTCCAGCACACATGCAACACACTACCTCCCCACATTCTACATCCCTCCAAACCAGACCCCCAGCACCTTCAGGTAGTCAGGCTTGACAGTGAAGGGGACGTTGGATCAGTCAGCCCAGTTGCCAAAGAGCATGGCCTCGCTCTTCGTGCGGTTAACTCTGGCCCCTGATGCCAACTCGAACTGGTCGCAGATGCTGATCAATCCGCGAACTGACCTTGGGTCCGAGCAGAAGACGGCGACGTCATCCATGTACAGGGAGGTTTTCACCTGGGTGCCCCCACTGCCTGGCAACGTCACCCCTCCTCTGCCTGCATCTGTCCTGATGGATTCGGCAAAGGGTTCAATGCAGCAGACAAACAAAACAGGGGAGAGAGGGCAGCCCTGCCTGACTCCAGACTTGATGGGGAAGCTGTTTCCCACCCATTGATTTGGACTGCACTACGGATGTCTGTGTAGAGCAGTTGGATCTAATTCCTGATTCCCTCCCCAAAGCCCAATTTGGAGAGCACGTCCAACATGTATGTGTGTGATATCCTGTCGGAGGCCTTCTCTTGGTCCAAGCTGACCAGGCAGGCATCCACCCCTCTGGCCTGCACGTGATGGTATCCCTGAGCAGCACAAGGCTGCCAAAGATCTTCCTGCCAGGTACAGCGCAGGTTTGGTCTGGGTGGGTCACCTGTCCCAGAGCAGACTTGACCCTGTTGGTGATGGCCTTGGACAGGATCTTATAATTCACATTCAACAGTGAGGTGGGTCTCCAATTTCTGATGTCCGCCCTCTCCCCCTTCTGCTTGTAGATGAGGGTAACGATGCCCTTCCTCATGGATTTTGACATGCTGCCAGCCAGAAGCATAGTATTGTACACTTCCAGCAGGTCCGGGCCTATCCAGTCCCACAGGGCTAAGTACAACTCTGCCGGTAAGTCTGGAGGTTCTACTTGTCTCAGGGGAATGGATGGAGGCAGTCAGCTCATCCAGGGTCAGTGGATGGTCCAGACCTGTTTGCTGTCATCCAAGACCTCCATGATAGAGGATCGGAAGTTCTGGGAGGCCGTGCTGTCTGTGGCCTTTTTGTCGTACAGACTGGCATAGAAGGATCTTCAGATCCTCGATATGTCTGTCTGCGAGGATGTTACTGAGCCATCCTCTTCCTTAAGGCTAAGGATCACAGAGCTCCCCCTGTGAACCTTTGGGAAGAAGTAACATGAGCACATCTCATCCCGCTCCACGGAGCGAACTCTGGACCGGACGAGGATTCTGAGGCGAAAAGTGAGACTTGCCGGCTCTTCACCTCAGAGTTCCTCCCTCACATCCACCCTCTTTGGTTGTGCATTCTTTTCTGGAGTTGATATAACTCCCTCTGATTCCCTCTTGCTTTCTGAGTGCCTTTGAGGATGAAGAAGCTTCCTACCAGTGCATAGGGAAGTCAAAGACGGACTTCATAGTTCTCTAACCCACATAATCCCTCTTCAGTTCCTTGATGTTTTCTTGATCAGAAGTTTAATATTCAGCTTCCATGACTCCCTGCCAGGGTGAAACTTCTTTTATATCAAAAATAAACTTTATTCACAATAAAATATATATATAAAAAAAGAAAAACGCAGTTTTCTTGGTGTCATTGATCAATACCTTCAGTAGTGTTAACATTTTTTGTAACAGATCACCATTACCACTCACGTGGCCCTCTGGGGTGATGCACCCTTTCATTGTTCGAGGGGCTTCCCCACCTGACTCAGCCCCTCCGTGTGCGGTAGCAGAAGGAGCCCAGACTATGGTCCTTTCCCACGGAGCCTTGGCACTGGCTGCACCCAGCTTCAGTGCGTCCCTCAGCACAGACTCCTTCAGCCGGGACTGCACCAGTCGGCAGCGTTTCCTCACGGACATCTCGCTGTGCTGGGAGACCAACAAGTTTCGGGCAGACCAAAGGGTGTCTGTCACTGAGTTGATGACCTTCCAGCAGCAGTTGATGTCCGTCTCGGCGTGTGTCCCCGGGAACAGCCCGGAGATCAGAGCGTCCTCTCTCACGCAGCTGCTGGCGATGAACCGGGACACGGACCCTCGCATCCGTCTCCGCACCCTCTTAGCAAATCCACAGTGTGGTCCCTGTCCCTCCCTTGAGGGCTCAGCCCTTCATCCCTCTCCAGTGGCACTCTTGCCTCCTTGCCTGAGCTCTGCAGTCACCTCTTACTCCTGGTGGACTAATCAGCAACTTCCAGGGTGGCAACTAGCCTCAGGTGTCCACCTGCTGTCTACACCAGGGAAAGGGAGCAGAAGTCACAGTAGAGGCTCAGTAACGTATAGAATAGTCACTCCTACGTGGAAGGTAAATGCCATGAGGAAGCCCAAGAGTGAACAGTAAAATGAGTAATCACTCTCCTATTTTAACTTTGAATTTACATTGTGTGCTTTATAAAACACTGTCTTTCAAACATGCAGATATAACAAATCCAGCATTTGTTCCCAATATAATGAGTGTGTGGGCTCATGGGAGACAGATGAAAGCATTGAACCAGTTGTACTGTATTAATGAACCACTCAGACCTGATAACATAAATAGAAGCCAGCATCAAGGTGCCATGGGATCTCCATCCCCCCCCCCCAATCGATGAGAAGTATATATTCTCATCTTTTGAAGGGAGTAATTTGGGCAATGCACACACAGTGTCTATGGACCAGGCAATGCACTTTTGTCTCTCGTAGCTTTAGAATGCTATCACACAACTTCCAAACGAGATGCAAACGTAGTCATCCACTACTCGAACCTCAAGTGTTGGGGAAGGTTGAACGTTAGTTCTCAGTTCCCTGCATGGACATTGACAGATGAATGGGGTAAAGCTGTAGCTGGGAATGATCCCAAAAGTTCCAAGTCAGATGGGTGATTGTAATGTGTCTTCCTTCACGGTGTTTTCCTGCAGTCTGGACACTGCTCTGCAATCCACAGCAACAGTTCCAGAGCGTGTAGAATGTTGGAAGGTGATAACTGAAGCATTCACTCTCTACGTCAACCTCGTCAAAATTCTGGGATGAAGGCCATTGGATACTTGAGATTGATCAGTTTTTAAGTCACACCAACTACTTCAGAATTATCATTTCACTAAGGCTTCTTTCCTTCAGCTCCTCATTCTTTTCAGACCTTTGGTTTCTGGTATTAAGGGCAGGCTTCCACAAAGAAGAGTAATTGTTTAATTCCTCTGCTGTTACCTGTTCCTTGTTATAAATTCTCCTGTTTCTACATCTCTAGGGAGTTAACGTTTCCCCTAACTGGTCTTTTCCTTTTTATGCACCAGTAGAAACTCTTAGAAGTCTGTTTTTAGGTTTCCTGCTAGTTTAATTCTTCCTTTAACCCCAATCCTCAGGGTCACCTGCTATTCCGGGCAAACTTATGAGCCTTTTCCTCAGACTTAATATTTCCTTTAATTTCTTGTGTCAGCCACAGATGGGCCACATTTTTCCTGTTAGGTTTTTGTGCCTGAAGTTATGTATGCAATATTTAAATGCTAGTTACTGCCTGTCCAGTGTCGTAACTTTCAATGTATTTTCCTACCTACAGCTCTCCCCTCCATCCATCAGTTTTATTCGCTTGGACTGAAGACCCCAGTTTTAGATTGAGCTCCTTCCCTTTCCAAACTCTGCATTAAATTCTCTATATTATGGTCTCTGTTCCCAAAAGGTCCCCCTTCAACAGATAATCAATTAACCCTCCCTCATTGCACAAAATGAGATCTAAAATGGCCTTTTCCCAGGGTAGCCCCCGAACATATTGCTTGAGAAATCCATTCCATACTGATTCCGCAGATTTGCATCTGACGGGAAGGGAGTGATTGTAGATCATGGACCAATGGTTAGTGGTCAATACAATGCCTTGACGTGGAGAGTCAGACACAGATGGGGTAGACAGATGGGCAGGATGGAGGCTGGTTTCCTTCGCTCCGTTTCTGTTGAGTTGATCTGAGCACCAGCAGATCATAGATTCATGCTGGTCGGTCTCATACCCTCCCTCCCCCAGTCAGTGTCCCTCTCTGCTTCCTTCCCTCCCTCTCTTTCTCTCATTCTGTCACTCTGACTGTAACTTTATCTTCCTGCATCACAGTGCCAGTCTCCCTGTTTCTTGTCTCCAACTCTCCCCTGTTCTAACACCGTCTCACATCTGTTGTAAGTTCAGAGAAATGGAATCAGCAGGAGGCCATTTGGCCCCCTGTCTCTGCTCCACCATTCAATCTGATTATGGCTGACCCTTTACCCCAGCATCACCTTCCTGGACCAATCACATTTCCCTTAACATAGGTCATAGAACAGGCCCTTCGGCCCATCATTCCGTGCTGCCCATGATGCCAATTTAACTGATCCCACCTGCCCGTTCATGGTCTGTATCCATGTTCTGCTGGTTCGGGTTTCTTAAACCTCACTATAGTATCTGCTTTCTCCACACCTCCTGGCAGCACGTTCCACAAAGAAGAGTACTCCCTGTATAAAATAAACTTTCCTCATAAATCTCCTTTAAACTTTCCCCCTCTCAGCTTAAAGCCACGAGCTCCAGTATTTGACATTTTCACCTTGGGAAAAAGACCCTGCCTGTCATAATTTTGTAAACTTCTATCCAGTCTCCCCTCAGCCTCTTGACGCTCCAGAGAAAACAACCCAAGTTTGTCCAACCTCTCCTTATAACCAATACTCTCCAATCCAGGCAGCACCCTGGTGAACCTCTTCTGCACCCTCTCCAAAGCCTCCACATCCTTCATAATGGGGTGACCAGAACTGCACACAGTGCTCCAGATGTGACCTCTCCAAAGCTTTATACATCAACGTGACCTCCTGATTCTTATACTCAACACTCCAACCGATGAAGGTGAGTATGCAAGCATTAACGTTCCCTTTATATCGAAAAATCTATCGCTTTCTGTCCCTGCCCGTGTATGTATCTCGCTCTGTATCTCTATCTACTTTTGTCTGTCTCTCTAACCCTCTGTCACAGGTGACCCAGTGTTTCTGTTATCTCTCTTTCCCACTCTCTGCCTTGTTCTTTCTACCACTGTCTCCATTAACTCTCTCTTCATGGCCCCCACTCTCATCCCTTCTTACCCTCACTCTCTGTCACTCTCTTTCTGCCTGGCTATTTCTCCCTCTCACTCTGATGGTCAGTAAACCACAAATGCCCTTCTAGTTCTCTCTCTCTCTCTCTCTCTCTCTCTCTCTCTCTCTCTCTCTCTCTCTCTCTCTCTCTCTCTCTCTCTCTCTCTCCCCCTCTCTTTCTCTCTCTCCCTCTCTGGATAGGGCTAGGGCTCTCTCTCTCCCCGCCCCCTCTTTCTCTGTCCCTCTCTCTGGATAGGGCTAGGGCTCTCTCTCTCCCCGCCCCCTCTTTCTCTCTCCCTCTCTCTGGATAGGGCTAGGGCTCTCTCTCTCCCCCCCCCCCTCTCTCTTTCTCTCTCTCCCTCTCTCTGGATGGGGCTCTCTCTCTCTCTCTCTCTCTCTCTCTCTCCCCCTCTCTCTCTCCCTCTCTCTGCCTGTGTGTCTCTCTGTTTTTGAGCTCCCGTCTATCTGTCAGTCCCTCTCCCTCCTCTCGTCTCTCTCATTATCTCTTATTTTTCCATTATGTAAGGTGATGAACAGTTCACTCCGACTCATTCATGCAGGTTATTTACGCCCTCTTGTTGTAATCAGCCTGGAAGCTCTTTCGCCTCCTCATCCAGCTTTTTTCCATCAGCTCCTTTGTTACTCTGAATCCAGCTCATTACAATTCACTTCAGATCCATTAGCTACCTGTCAGTTGTTTCTCACCCGATATCATCATTAACTGTCTCCTCTCTGCTACTTAGTGAGAAACATTTCGTCACCAGACATTCAACCTTTCTCCCCTCCCCTCGAGATAGTGACCTAGGCCAAGACCTTCCTCTAAACTCTCCACAGGTTAGTTTACAAGTACTACAGGCTATTCAACCAGGGGAACCTTCACTGCTTAGTTTAATGCCATGTATGTTCATCGAAGTAGCCAACAAGAGTGGCTGAGAGTGGCAGGGCAGTTTGGTTGCTCCACTTATTCTCCATCCACTCCTGACACAGAGGAGTGGAGGAACAGAGGAGGGTTACTTAGACACAGGTCCCCTGAAAGTGGCCACACAAGTCGATAGGACGGTAAAGGAGGCGTACGGCATGCTTGCCTTTATTAGCCGAGGCACTGAGTTCAAGAGTCAGGAAGTTATGTTGCAGTTTTATAAAACTCTGGTTAGGCCACATCTGGAGTATTGCATTCAGTTCTGGCCGCCCCATTACAGGAAGGATGTGGAGGCTTTGGAGAGGGTGCAGAAGATTTTCGCCAGGATGCTGCCTGGATTAGAGGGCATGAGCTATACGGAGAGGTTGGACAAACTCGAATTGTTTTCTCTGGGGCGTCGGAGGCTGAGGGGAGACCTGATTGAAGTTTATAAAATCATGAGAGGCATAGATAGAGTAGACAGCCGGTATCTTTTCCCCAGGGTTAAAATGTCTAATACTAGAGGGCATGTACTTAAGGTGAGAGAGGGTAAGTTCAAAGCAGACGTGCGGGGCAAGTTTTTTACACAGAGAGTGGCGGGTGCCTGGAATGTGCTGATTGGGGTGGTGGGAAATACAATACAGATGTTTAAGAGGCTCTTAGATAGGCATATGGATGTGCAGAGAACATATGGGCCATGTGCAGGCAGAAGGGATTAGGTGTCGTTAGCTTAATAAATTCGGCACAACATCGTGTGCCGAAGGGCCTGTTCCTGTGCTGTTCTGTTCTATGTTCTGTGTTATATCCGAAAGCACTATTGAACGTTGGCCTTGATCTCGAGGCTGACCGCATCACAACAGGGATGGATCCAAGTGGTGCGGCTGTGAAGACCTCTGATTAACCCTACCTGGACTTCTGGGCTTTTCACCACAGGACATTGGTGGGCGAGGGGTGAAGGTTCACTCGAATGATGCAGCGACTTTAAGGGTTAAATTGTGAGCACAGGTTGCCTGGACAGGATTTATGTTGCATTGAGCACTGGCGATTAGGGGCGATCTAATTGAGCTGCTGAACCATCGACAGGGTGTATGTGGGAACTCACACCTCTCACGCAGTGAGTCAAGAAGGGGAAAGCATCGGAATATTAGAGCTGAGTTATTCTGGAGTGAGTTTGGAAGAACCCTTCGTACTAAAGGTAATGGAAGTGCAGAGATTTCCAGGCTCGAAACGAGAGATTTATGTTAGGTGGGGTTAGGGACGTGAAGCTAACAAAGTGGAGGTACAGGTCAGGCTGGGCGAGTGCACTGCAGGCAGACCATGTGAATTGAGTCACACAACAAGTTGCCAGCAGTTCAGCAGAGACTGGCTGACGGGGAGAGCAACAGGGAGGGGAGGAGCTGCAGGTCAAACCGCAGGAGTTTGTGGCATTTGAGGCTGAACTGTTGCTGGGCGTACATGGTGCGGGGAGCTGGGGTGTCGACAGTGTGGGTTGGGGGGTTGTGGGGTAGGGAGACCATAGCATGGGGGAGTCATCTGCTTCCAGTGGGTTGTGGAGCTGGAGTTTTGTTTAAATGGATGTTTGGTGCTCATCATGTTTTATTGTACTTCAGTGCAGCTGCCTGTTATTTGTTGATTGGTGTATTGTAACCATTAATCATCATCACTCCAGCCATCAAATGCAGCTGCAGCCAGATTCTCGCCCCAGGCCCACATTTGGTGATGAGCACACAGTCCCTGGGTGGGTCAGTCCTGCCAGCTGGTGCCTGTGGTCCCCGACACCAACCGATCTCCAGCACCGAGTGCCCACAGCTGCTGCTTTCTCTTCAACTGACAGGATAGTGAGCACAAAATGAAAAGTCTCCCACACACGCAAACATAGATACACACACACATACACACACACACGCAAACACAGATACACACACATGCAAACACGTACACGGTCACATATGCAAACACAGATGCACAGAGGTGCACACTTATACACATACACAGACACACACACGGAAGCAGATGCACAGATACACATGCAAACACAGACATGCACACACACAAACACAGATGCACGGACAAACACACACACACACACACACACACACACACACACACACACGCACTCACAAACACACACAGATTGCATACACAGAGAGGCACACACACAATCAGAGATGTATATCCACAAAGCAAGAAGCAGAATGCCAGGGCAGCATTCACAGAGAGGGAGGCACGCAGAGGTATACAGGTACTTGGAGACATACATGCTTAGAGGGTCACGCACAGATGAAGGTAGAGAAACACACAAACACACACACACACACACACACACACACACACACACACACAGAGTAAAAGACAGAGTTAGAGGGAGACAAACACAGACCAACACACAGACACAAAAGACACACAAACATAGCTATGAAGGGAAACACATACCAACACACACACATGCTGACTCACTGCAAAGGGGCAGCCTTCCCATTAACCTGACCCAGCAAACCAACCTGGTAAACCAGGATCAGATTTATTATCACTCACATTTGATGTGAAGTGTGTTGTTTTGTTGCAGTGGTACAGTGCAAAGGCATAAAAATCCATAAATTACAAAACTAAATAAATAGTGCAAAAGAAAGGAATAACGAGGGAGTGTTCATGGGTTCATGGACCATTCAGAAATCTGATGGCGGAGGGGAAGAAGCTGTTCCTGAAACATTGAGTGTGGGTCTTCAGGCTCCTGTACCTCCTCCCCGATGGTGGTAATGTGAAGAGGGCATGTCCCGGATGGTGAGGGTCCTTAGTGATGGATGCCGCCTTCTTGAGTCACCACCTCGATGGTGGGGAGGGTTGTGCCCGTGATGGAGCTGGCTGAGTCTACAACCTCTGCAGCCTCTTGCGATCCTGCGCATTGGAGCCTCCATACCAGGCGGTGATGCAACCAGTCAGAATGCTCTCCACCGTACATCTGCAGAAATTTGTAAGAGTCTTTGGTGAAATACCAAATCTCCTCAAACTCCTGACGAAGTGGAACCGCTAGCGTGCCTTCTTTGTGATTGCATCAACATTTTGGACCCAGGATAGATCCTCTGAGATGTCGATGCCCAGGAACTTGAAGCTGCTCACCCTTTCCACCGCCGACTCCTCAAAGTGGACTGGTGTGTGTTCTCCCGACGTCCCATTCCTGAAGTCCACAAATACAGTTCCCTGGTCTTGCTGTCGCTATAGGGGAGCACAGAGTACCTGTTGTTGAAATTGTAAATTTTCTGTTGACTTTGTCACATCTTTATGATCATTAAAACTTCTGTCATTAAGAACCGCATGCATTCAGCTGTTGGGGGTGTACACCTGGGAGGGGTGGTGTGTGACACGGTGCTTTAGCTGTGGCCTGTGGCCTCTTTTGCCTTTGGTCTATGTACAAGTGTGACCTTGGCCACATTCTGGAGGTGGGCTTCCTGTATGTCACCATAACACTCCCGCTCCCCCTCCCGCACCCACACTGTGGAAGGAAGGCTCCCTTCAGTGGCGACACAGTGATGGGAAGTCTCCTCCACCTCCTCCACATCCTGCTGGAGGGGCTGCAGACGATGGCCAAGCCCTCACGTTGCCCAGGTTGGGGAGCAGTCAGCAGCTGCCCACCGCTGGCTTTCTCCGAGGACTACAGCAGGCCACAGGGAGGGGATGGTGTCGCTCTCCACTGGTGACCCCATGGTTCTGACTGTAATGGCGCTGCTCTACATGGTCCTGAATGGCAAGTAAGGCCAAGGAAGGAGGGACAGCCCTTGTCCGCCTTCAGTACTATCACTTCAAGCAAACTCATCACCAAACTCCGAGACCTGGGACTCAACACCTCCCTTCGCAACTGGATCTGTGACTTCCTGACCAACAAACCACAATCAGTGAGGATAGGCAGCAACACCCCTGGCACGATTATCCTCAACTCTGGTGCCCCACAAGGCTGCGTCCTCAGCCCTCTACTCTACTCCCTATACACTTACGACTGTGTGGCCAGATTCTGCTCTAACTCCATCTACAAGCTTGCAGATGATACCACCATAGCGGGCCTTATCTCAAATAATGATGAGTCGGGGTACAGGAAGGAGATAGAGAGCCTAGTAACATGGTGTCATGAGAACCACCTTTCCCTCAATGTTGGCAAAACAAAAGAGCTGGTCACTGACTTCAGGAAGGGTGGCGGTGTACATGCATCTGTCTGCATCAATAGTGCTGAGTTCAAGAGCGTTGAGAACTTCGTTCCTTGGAGTGAACATCACCAATAGCCTGTCCTGGTCCAACCACGTAGACATCACGGCCAAGAAAGCTCACCAGTGCCTCTACTTCCTCAGGATTCAGCACATCACAGAAACCTGCCTTCCCTCCATGGACTCTGTCTATACTTCTTGCTGCCTCAGTAAAGCAGCCAACATAATCAAAGACCCCCACCCACCCCAGACATTCTCTCTTCTCCTTCCTCCCATCGGGCAGAAGATACAAAAGCCTGAAAGCACGTACCACCAGACTCAAGGACAGCTTCTATCCCGCTGTCTTAAAACTATTGAACTGTTCCCTAGTACGATAAGATGGACTCTTGACCTCACAATCTACCTCGTTATGACCTTGCACCTTATTGTCTGCCTGCACTGCACTTTCTCTGTAACTGTGACACTTTACTCTGTATTCTGTTATTGTTTTTACCCTGTACTACCTCAATGCACTGTGTAATGAATTGACCTGTATGATCAGTATGCAAGACAAGTTTTTCACTGTACCTCGGTACAAGTGACAATAATAAACCAATTCAAATTCTAATTCCCTTGAGCAAAGCCCCCTATGCCCACGTTGTTGCAGCAGGTGGGCACTGCCTGTGCAAGGTCATGGTTCTCTCCCACCACCTTGTTGGTCTGTGGAATCATTGCTCCACGGGGAATTGGATGGGAGCACGGATCCCCGTCCACAGTGGGCATGAGCCCTCATGCCCTCCCTCCCTCACGGCTTCCGGTCGTGTCCCGCATGCCGATGACCCCTCCTGCTGACCCTGTGCTCCCAGTGCACCCATGGCAGAGGGAAACTGGAGACATGTCACACAGCTCAGCCAAGGAGTCCCCTCCTGTGGTGCCTGATACCATGGCAGCCCTGTACAACACACTGTGCACAGAAGGGGAAAGTAACCGAGCAGCTTTCCAATCACACAGCCCCTGTGAATGAGGTGTGTTTGACCCACAATGTTTCCTAGTCAAACACAGGTGACCAGAGTCCAGCAGGGGGTTACCCAAAGCCACTTTCATCGCTCCTGTGGGCTGTAGTCACTGAACATCATGCATCTAAAATAGCTGGTGTGCTAAGTAGTGAAGAAGACTTTCAAAAATGACATGGGGATCTTGATCAGCTCAGTGGGCTGAGGGCTGGCAAATGGTGTTCAATCCGGATAAGTGCGATGTGTTGCACTTTGCATGTGTTGTTGCCCACCGCCACAGCAGGTCAACAGTAGATGCGATTTCTCTGGCTTTTCACTCTGCTCTGGACCATCTGGACAACAGGAACTTGTACATCAGGCTGCTGTTCATCGACTACAGCTCGGTGTTCAACACAATCGTCCCATCCAAACTCATCATCAGGCTTCTGGACCTGGGCCTCCGTACCCCCCTCTGCAACTGGATACTTGACTTCCTCATCGGCAGACCTCAATCATTGAGGATTGTTAACAACATCTCCTCCTCGCTGATCATCAACACAGGTGCACCTCAAGGCCGGGTGCTTAGCCTCTGCTCTACTCTCTATAAACACAACTGTGTGGCTAAGCACAGCTCCAATGCCATCTTCAAAATCGCCGATGACACCACTGTTGTTGGACGAATCACAGGTGGCGATGAGTCAGCTTACTGGAGCGAGATAGGACACCTGGTTGAGTGCTGCCACAACAACAACCTCTCACACAACGTCAGCAAATCTAAAGAGTTGATTGTTGACTTCAGGAAGGGGAAGGAGGGCGAACGTGCACCAGTCTGCATTGGGGATCGGCGGTGGAGAGGGTCTACAGCTTTAACTTCCTGGGCGTTAACATATGGGATGGCCTGTCCTGGGCCCAGCACGTAGTTGCAATCATAAGGAAAGCGCACCAGCGTCTTTACTTTCTTAGGTGGTTAAGGAGGTTCGGCTTGTTACCGAACACTCTGAAAAACTTCTACAGATGTACAGTTGAAAGAATCCTCATTGGTTGCATCATGGTCTGGTACAGCCATTCGAATGTGCAGGAATGTAAGAAGCTGCAGAAAGTAGTGGACTCTGGCCAATACATCACAGGCACATCCCACCCCATCACTGATAGTATCTACGGGAGGTGCTGCCTCACCATGCCATCTCCTCGCAGCTACCATCGGGCTGGAGGTACAGAAGCCTGAAGTCCCCACACCACCAGGTTCAAGAACAGCTATTTCCCTCCGACCAACTTGTTCTTGAACCAACCGGCACAACCCTAATCACTGCAATTTAGCGACACTGTGACCACTTTGATCACTTTGCATTAAAATGGACTTTTTTTTTGTTCTAATTGTGTTCTTTCTTGTAAAAATTGTGTATAATTTATGTTTAATTTATGTTTTTCTTGTGAATGCTGCTTATCTGATGCTCTGTGCCTGTGATGCTGCTGCAAGTAGGTTTTTCATTGCACCCGTGCACACACGGACTTGTGCAGATGACAATAAACTCGATTTGACTTGACTTGACTTGAATGTCAATCCAGGGTAGGACTTTCACAGTGAATGGTGGGGCCCTGGAGAGTGTTGTATATCAGAGGGACATAGGAATATAAGTACATAGTTTCCTGAAAGTGGAGTCACAGATAGACAGGGAGATGTAGAAGGCGTCTGGCATGCTGCCCTTCATCAGTCAGTGCATTGAGTAAGGAGTTGAGACGTTATATTGCAGTCACACAAGATATTGGTGTGGCTGCACCTGGAGTATTGCATACAGTTTTAGAACATAGAACATAGAAAAACTGCAGCACAATTCAGGCCCTTCAGCCCACAAAGCTGTGCCGAACATGTCCCTACCCTAGAAATTACTAGGTTTACCCATAGCCCTCTATTTTACTCAGCTCCATGTACCTATCCAACAGTCTCTTGAAAGACCCTATCGTATCAGCCTCCACCACCGTTGCCGGCAGCCCATTCCAGGCACTCACCACTCTCTGAGTGAAAAAACTTACCTCTGACATCTCCTCTATATCTACTCCCCAGCACCTTAAACCTATGTCCTCGTGTGGCCACCAATTCAGCCCTGGGGAAAAGCCTCTGACTATCTACCCTATCAATACCTCTCATCATCGTATACACCTCTATCAGGTCCCCCTTCATCCTGCTCCAGGCAGCATCCTTGTAAATCTCCTCTGCACCCTCTCTATGGCTTCCACATCTTTCCTGTAGTGAGGCAACCAGAACTGAGCACAGTACTCCAAGTGGGGTCTGACCAGGGACCTATACAGCTGCAACAATACCTCTTGGCTCCTAAATTCAGTTCCCCGATTGATGAAGGACAATACACCACATGCCTTCTTAACCACAGAGTCAACCTGTGCAGCCGCTTTGAGCGTCCTACAGACTCAGACCCCAAGATCCCTCTGGTCCTCCACACTGCCAAGAGTCCTACCATTAATACTATATTCCGCCAACATATTTGACCTACCAAAATGAACCACTTCACACTTATCTGGGTTAAACTGCATCTGCCACTTCTCAGCCCAACTCTGCATCCTATCTATGTCCTTCTGTAGCCTCTGACAGCCCTCCAAACTATCCACAACACCCCCAACCTTCGTGTCATCTGCAAACTTACAAACCCACCCCTCCACTTCCTCATCCAGGTCCTTTATAAAAAATCACAAAGAGTAAGGGTCCCAGCACAGATCCCTGAGGTACACCACTGGTCACCGACCTCCACTCAGAATACGACCCTTCAACAACCACTCTTTGCCTTCTGTGGGCCACCCAGTTCTGGATCCACTCCGCAATGTCCCCTTGGATCCCATGTCTCCTCACCTTGTCCATAAGCCTCAAGTGGGGTACTTTATCAAATGCCTTGCTGAAATCCATATACACTACATCTACTGCTCCCCCTTCATCGATGTGCTTAGTCCCTGTTATAGGTAAGACATCATTAAGCTGGAAAGGGCACAGAGAAGGTTTGTGAGAACATTGCCAGGACTCGAGGGCCTGAGTTGCAGGGAGAAGCTGGGCAGGATAGGGTTTTATTCCTTGGAGTGTAGGAGTGATCTTATAGAGGTGTATACAATCATGAGGGGCCTAGATAGGGTGAATGCACTCAGTCTTTATCCCAGGGAAAGTGAATCAAAAACTAGAGGGCATAGATTTAAGGTGATAGGGGAAAGATTTAAAAAGGACCTGAGGGGCAACTTCTTCACGCAGACGGTGGTGGGTAAATAGAACGAGCTGCCAGGGGAAGTGGTTGAGGCAGGTACTATAATGACGTTGAAGGGACATTTGGACAGGTACGTGGACAGGAAAGGTTCAGAGGGACACGGGCCAAGCGTGGGCAAATGGGGACACAAGAAATTCTACAGATGCTGGAATCTGGAGCAATACACAAGAAGTGCTGGAGGAACTCAGCAGGTCGGGCAGCATCCGTGGAGGGAAATAAACAGTCAACGGGCAAATGGGACTAGTTTAGGTGGGCGTCTCGGTCAGCACGGATGAGTTGGGCCGAAGGGCCTGTTTCTGTGCTGTATGACTCTGTGACTCCATCTCTGAGGTTAGCAGGAGTGCCTGGTACCGACCTTCAGGCTGTGCTACCTGCGTAGTTTCACCAGCTCTCTGCAATGTGGGTAGAAAGGCATCAAAATTCAAAAGCACCGTGCCACGTTCCTCGTCCTGGAGGTCAACAGGAGGCTGATAATAACTGTCAGGCTCCCAACACCACGGCAATTCAGGCAGAATGCAGAGCAGACTGAGGAAGGAGTTCGGGAATGAGCAGCTAATGGAGAAAGCAGACCCAGGAAATTAATAGTGGGAGGTTAGAGGTGGGAGGGGTGGGGACAAGGGGACCGAGGTCACTACAGGCATCGTGCAAACTCTGCGTCAGTCTTCACTGAAGGAAGGGTTACTGAGAACGTGGCGAGAAAGGAAGAAGTGGCAGAAAAATCAGTAGAATCCTTAATGAGAAAGCAGCAAGGTCAAGCAATGTGGCCGGGAGTCATTCGGGGTGAGTGAGAAGCTGGGTGGAAGTTCCATTGGTTTCTGGGTGGAGAGCTGCAGAGGAGTGGAGAACTGCAGAATGGGAGAGGGTTGGAATTTAATGGTAGGAGGGGAAATCCTTTGGACATAATAATGCCAGACAAAGTTAATGGGAAAATATGGATCAATACACGGTAGTGTAGCGGTTAGCGTAACGCCATTTCAGCGCCAGCAACCCGCGTTCAATTCCAGCTGCAGTCTGTAAGGAGTTTTTACGTTCTCCCTGTGTCTGCGTGGGTTTCCTCCAGGTGCTCCGGTTTCCTCCCACATTCCAAAGATGTACGGGTTAGGGAGTTGTGGGCGTGCTATGTTGGCGCCGGAAGCGCGGTGACACTTGCGGGCTGCCCCCCAGAGCACTCTACGCAAAAGATGCATTTCACTGTGCGTTTCGATGTACGTGTGACTAATAAAGAAACCTAATCTTATCTCATATGCCAATCAGATTGGATTTATCAGAGGAAAATTGTCCGTGGCCAGTGATGGACTGTGTAATGTCATGGTGAGGGCTGACGAGGGTGATCTGGACAATGTTGTACAAGGAGCTGTGGTCAAAGTGTCAAATTCTAACCCGTAGCAGAATTGAAACTCCTGGGATCAAAGAGGCAGTGTGTTTGTGGGGCGGGTTTAACTGAGGGACTGATGACAGAAAGCAGTGCTGGAGGGAAGTTTGCTCAGTGGCCCCAGACTCCAGCTGAAGACCAGGGCAGTCTTTATTGTGAGGGACCTGGATTGTGGTGCTTGAGCCAGAATTTTACTTGGTAGGTAAGAAGGTGTGAGGGGAATTGTGACAGAGCAGGTGAAACATACAGGGAGGTTGCAGGGAAAGGTGCCGTACGTTGGTGGTAAAGCGAGGAAAGGCGGTGGCACAGATCACGGGACAGGTCCTTTGACCCATCAAGTCTGCACCAACCGTCGAACAACCTCTTTACACTAACCGTGTGCTAACCCCAGTTTGTTCTCCCCACATTCCCATCAACTACCAGAGGAAGTGAGAGAAGCGGGCACATATAATGTTTAAAAGATGTTTGGACAGGTACATGGATGGGAAAGGTTTTGAGGGATACGGGCCAAATGCAGGCAAATGGGACTAGCTCAGGTAGGCACCTCGGTCAGCATGGACAAGTTGGGCTGAAGGGCCTGTTTCCATGCTCTATGACCCTATAACTCTCCACAGATTCTACCATTCACTTTACAACGG
Organism: Pristis pectinata; assembly: GCF_009764475.1. Lineage (NCBI taxonomy): Eukaryota > Metazoa > Chordata > Chondrichthyes > Rhinopristiformes > Pristidae > Pristis > Pristis pectinata. Next base: position 16,825,693 of record NC_067437.1, on the reverse strand, counting down.
CCAATTGACCTACCAACCCAAGTATCTTCTCTTCCTCCTCCTTCTTACCCAGGGCTCAGCCCCTCAGTGTTCAGTGGCACCAGGACCCCAGACTGTGGTCCTTCCCCACAGAGTCTTAGCATTGTCTGCACCCAGCTTCAGTGTGTCCCTCAGCACGTACTCCTGCAGCCTGGAATGTGCAAGTCGGCAGCATTCCCTTCCGGACATCTCGCTGTGCTGGGAGAACAACAGGTTTCGGGCAGACCAAAGGGCGTCTTTCACCGAGTTGATGACCTTCCAGCAGCACTTGATGTCTGTCTCGGTGTGTGTCCCGTGAACAGCCCGTAGATCAGAGAATCCTCTGTTATGACGAACCTGGACGAGGACCATCGCATCCTTTCCCAGACCTTCTTAGCAGATGCACAGTCCACAGAGAGGTGGGCGATTGTCTCATCTGCAATGCAGGCATCTCAAGGGCAGTGCAGAGAGGATCTGACTGGGAGGGCCCCCTCACCGCCAGCTGTGAGGTATTGGTGCTTGTTGGCGAGTTCTGGCGAGGAGGCGTTCTGCCAGAAGGTTTGGGCAGTCTGCTCGGGGCACCGTCGCACAGGACCCACCGTGTCCTTCTCCCTCAGGGTCTGCAGGACGTTCTGTGCTGACCACTGCCTGATGGACTTGTGGTTGAAGGTGTTTCTCTGCAGAAACTTTTCTACGAAGGACAGGTAGTGTGGCACGGTCCAACTGAATGGGACGCTGTGAGGCAAGGAGGCCAGGCATGGAGTGACACTTGGAGTTTGTTTTCTCCGGCTCTGCACACAGCCTGATGCAGCCACACACAGGGGTGGTCATCGGGATAGAGGTAATGTCGAGTACGCTTCTTCCTCGCTTTCTCTGGAAGCTTGTGCATGGCACCAGAAAGGCCCAGATCATTCTGGATCTCCAGAGGAAACTGCAGATGGTTCCAGTGACCTCCGCTGCAGGGGAGCGGGGTGTGGCTGTATTCTCTGTTAATCTTGCAGCACACCCCACACCTTTCTGCTCCTGGACCTGAACGGCTGAGGGCAGGGCTGGATCAGCAATAGGCACAGTGACTACAGAGCTATCATAGGTCATAGAGTTATACAGCAGGGAAACAGGCCCTTCGGCCCAACTGGTCCATGCCGGCCAAGATGCCCCATCCAAGCCAGTCCCATTTGCCAGCGTTTGGCCCATAACCTTCTAAACCTTTCCAATCCATGTACCTGTCCAAAGTTGTTGTTGTATCTGCTTCAACCACTTCCTCTGGCAGCTTGTTCCACACACCCACCACCCTTTGTGTTAAAACAGTTGCCCCTCAAGTTCCTATTAAATCTCTCCCCTCTCACCTTAAACCTATGCCCTCTAGTTCTTTATTTCCCAACTCTGGGGAGAGGACTGAGTGCAGTCACCGCCTCACGATTTTACACACTTCTATCAAATCACAGTCTCCTACGCTCCAAGGGATAAAGTCCCAACCTGTCCAACCTCTCCCTATAACTCAGTCCCTCACGTCCTGGCAACATCCTTGTAAATCCTTTCTGCACTCTTTCCAGTTTCATAACATCTTTCCTACAGCTGGGCAACCAAAACTGAACACGATGCTCCATATGCAGCCTCACCAGTGTCCTGTACAACCGCACTGTATGCTCCATGTTGTAAATTTCTGGGGATCCCACACCCAAGGAGGAGTACTCCACATGGGAGGGGAGTACGGCAGAGTTATCCAGTTCTCTCGTGGTGATCAAAGTCAGGCAGTGACTGCCCGGTACCCCCACAGGTGATGTTGTTGGGTAGCCCTCCTGTAGAAGAGAGTGAAGCCTGTTCTAAAGGTTAAGCAGCTGAACGTGAGACCTTCCTTTGAGGAGGTGAGTCTGGTCCTGGGGTGTTGCCTGAATGGTTGCAGACCCGAGATTAGTAATTGGTTTATTATTGTCACAGTTACCAAGATACAGTCAAAAGCTTTTGTTTTTTGTGTCATCCAGACAGATCATTCCGTATGGTCTGGACAGATTGGACGTAAAGAGGATGTTTCCATCAGTGGGAGAGTCCAGGATCTGAGGGCACAGCCTCAGAATAAAGGGACGTCCCTTTAAGACTGAGGTGAGGAGGAATTTCTTCAGCCGGAGGGCGGTGAATCTGTGGAATGTGTTACCACAGAGGGCTGTGGAGGCCACGTCATTGGGTGTACTTAAGGCAGGTTCCTGACTGGTAAGGGGGTTAAGGGTTACGGGGAGAAAGTGGGAGAATGGGGTTGAAAAACAAATCATCCGTGATTAAATGATGAAGCAGACGATGGGCTGAATGGCCTAATTCTGCTCCTATATCATGTTCTTACGGTCTTATACATAATTACATCAAGGTAATAAAAAGAAAATAACGTAGAATACAGTGTTGCAGTTACAGAGAAAGTGCAGTGCAGGCAGACAAATAAGGTGCAAGGGCTACGATGAGGTAGATTGCGATATAAAGAGTTCAAGTCCATCTTTCAGCATATCTTTTAAGATAAGATAAGATCTTTATTAGTCACATGTACATCGAAACACACAGTGAAATACATCTTCTGCATAGAGTGTTCTGGGGGCAGCCCACAAGTGTCGCCACACTTCCGGCGCCAGCATAGCATGCCCACAACTTCCTAACCCGTACGTCTTTGGAATGTGGGAGGAAACCCACGCAGACACGGGGGGGGGGAATGTACAAACTCCTTACAGACAGCGGCTGGATTTGAACCCGGGTCTCTGGCGCCGTAAAGCGTTACACTAACCGCTACACTACCGTGCCTTAGATCGCAGAAAGATCAGGTGAACACTGTGGTGAAATGGCATGGGATCAGAAAGTGGTGGTGTACGCTGCGGCGGAGTTTTGGACGAGGTGATACAGCGGGTCATGGGCTGTAAGGGTGATGACTGCACCGTTACCAGAATCCACTGACGTGGCGGAAGGAGTGAAGCTCGGTGCGGGGCACCAGTGTGCCGGTTGTCACGTGTCAGACAGAGCAGCTGTGGGTGAGACTGTGTGAGTCCTGGTGGGGAGCTTGGTGTCTACCAGATTTCTGTTGACTGGGCTGTCAAACCGGATTGAGCTGGATGCATTGAGGGAGGATTACATCGAGCTGTGCAGACAATTCAGTGCTGTGAGTGATACTGCTTTGGGCCCAGATTTGGTGTTGTCTGCTGGGCAAGAGAGACTACACACAGTTAATGTGTGGACATTGGGAACAATCCAAAGAGGGAAGCTCAGAGGAGAAGGCCTTCTAACTAATTATTAACCTGTGTTCAGGAAATATATTATACAACATATTACAAATTAAGAATTAATGTGACATGGGATGTGAGATTAATTCCGTATTAACCTTATTGGGAGAAGTGATATTAAAGAGCTGTGAACATTAGCTTTATAGGGTAGAGGATTAAAAAAATCAGTGAAGTTATGCTTCTCTAAAACTATTTGATATGTGCCTCTGTATGTTATTAGTGTATTGCATAATTTCACATGTAAATGAGTGGTCATTATAATAATTTAATGTACTTAATATTACAACAGTTTGTGAGGCTGCATTTGTAGGCAGTGGGCATGGATTGGAACAAATTAATTTGGGAATACCTGCTCCAGATTATACGATAGTTACGTTGTATTAATTTATATTTTTTAGTAAATACTCTGTTGGGCGGGTTTGCTGCTTCACAGGGGAATCACTATTGTATATCTGAGTGTGAGTGTACCTTTAAGAACTCTGCATACCATATTGTTTGACCATAAATCGTTGCACCTGCCACTGCTGTTCATAGAGTGTTGACAACCTTCAATAAATGTTTTAGTTTGATGGCTTTTACCCTTGTTACTTACCTCAGTGAGCAGCAACACAAACTGGCCCGTGCACAAGACACTCTCTCCACAGGGTAGCCTCTCCACTGTATAATTGCGGAATTTTGCAATTGGACAATAACTTTTGGGATCTTGGGTTGGTATTGCTGGTTTGGGGATAACAATAACTTTGGAATGGCACCAGACTTCAGGGATTATTCCATTGTCAAGGATGCTGTAGGCAGATTTGCCCAAGACCCACTTTTCTTCTTGAGTTCTTGAGTGGTCTAGTGTCTGCGAAAAAACCTCACCGGCCACTCCTGGGAACAGCAGCCAACACAGGTACCGCGGGCACCCACTACCCAGGTGGATGGAGGCGTGGGGTCCATCCGATGCTGGCAACGAGGCTTTGGCGTCTAGGCAGCACTTGATCGAATGTGGCGTCAAGGACCCCTGACTAAACTGTGGAATCAGGGGAAAACCCTCCACTCATTGGAAGATGGTGTGGTGGTCAGAGGTCAATCATCTCAGCCACAGGACACCTCTGCAGGGGTTCCCCAGGGCCGTCTCCTGGGGCCAACCATCTTCAGCTGCCGCATCAATGACTCTCCTTCAGTCGTAAGGCCAGAAGTAGGGATGTTCACTAATGATTGCACAATGTTCAGCACCGTTAGTGACTTCTCAGATAACGAAGCAGTCCACATCCAAATGCAGCAAGACTTGGACGTTATCCAGGCCTGGCTGATAGGTGGCGAGTAACATTCACATCACACACATGCCAGGCAATGACAATATCCACAAGGGAAAATCCAGCTCTCACCCCCTGACATTCAATGGCATCACCATCACTGAATTCCCCAACTGTCAATATCCACTGGCCAGAGGCTCGGAACCCTGCGGTCAGTAACTCACCTCCTAACTTCCCAAAGCCTGCCCACCATCTACAAGGCTCAGGTCAAGAGTGTGATGAAACACTCTCCACTCGCCTGGGCGAGGGCAGCTTCAACAACACTCGACACCGTACAGGACACAGCAGCCCGCTTGACGGGCACCCCATCCCCAACCTCACTCACTCCACCACCAACGCACTGTAGCAGCAGGTTGTACCATCTACAGGATGCAATGCAACAACTCAACAGGACTCCTTAGACGGCACCTTCCAAACCCAGCTAGAAGGACAAGGGCAGTAAAAGCACGGCGAACACCACCCCCTGGGAGTTGCCTCCAAGCCACACACCATCCCGACTGGAAAATATGTCGCCGTTCCCTCACCGTCGCTGGGTCAAGATCCTGGAGCTCTCTCCTTAATGGCATTGTGGGTACACGCACACCTCAAGCACTGCAACAGTTCAAGGAGAAAGCTCACCGCCACATTCTCAAGGGCAATGAGGGGGGAGCAGGTAACTGCCGGTTCAGCCTCTGAGGCCCACCTCCTCGAATGAATAGAAGAGCATGGCTCATGGCTGGCCCACAGCGGAGGTCCCACCGCCTTCAGCAGCACTACAGGCCGCTGACAGCATGGCCACAAGCTCCAGAACGGAAGATGCTCACTGCTCCAAATAGTTCCTGTGGCCTCAAACCCAAGTACTGAGCACGTTACACCAAGCTGCCCAGTGAGGGCTGCAGGAGGGCCCCCACTTCTCCGTGACAGAGACCACCAAGTGGATCAACAGACGGGATACCCAAGTGTGAGGGTTATCACGCCACACGAGAGGGCACAGTGTGAGACCGTGATGGTAGATGTGGCATGGGCTGGGTATTGCCAGCGAGTGTGTGATACCAGTGCCAGGCTGTGTGGCAGGTGTGTAATGTTGCATATTAAATGGCTCTGTGGGAAAATCACGCACTTCTATCACACAGACATGCACAGACGCCATCACATTTTCACACCTCATCGCATTTTTAAGTTCCAGGGAAGGTTTGAGCCTTAAATAAATTGTGTGGATGTTAATTTAAACATATTGTTTTAGACTTAAAGTATTTTGATTACAGGCTGTTTTTGAAATCATTATAAGGCCAAGGGGAGTCCAGAATCGTGACAGCTTTTAGCTGGAGAAAATAAAGGGACTGTGTTTGTGTCGGAGAAAGCAGCAACCAGGGGAAACTGCTCCGAGGTAACCCACAGAAGAACCTGAGAAATGACCTTACAGTGACCAGAAATGCACTGCATGAAAGGACGATGGAAGGAGATTCAGTCATAATAATTTTCAAAAGGGAATTGAAGGTATTTTTCTTAAGATAAGATAGATAGATTTCTTTATTAGTCACATGTACATCGAAACACACAGTGAAATGCACCTTTTGCGTAGAGTGTTCTGGGGGCAGCCCACAAGTGTCGCCACGCTTCCGGCGCCAACATAGCATGCCCACAACTTCCTAACCCATACGTCTTTGGAATGTGGGAGGAAACCCACGCAGACACGGGGAGAACCTACAAACTCCTTACAGGCAGTGGCCGGAATTGAACCTGGGTCATTGGCGCTGTAATAGCGTTACGCTAATTTGCAGGACTCTGCTGGAATTGGAGTAGAATGGGATGACGTGATTAATCCTTCAACAGAGGCACAGTGGGACAAACAGCCTCCGATGGCTCCAGTTCATTCTATAAGCCTCAACAGCCTTGTATACCTGCTCTGTTACTGTAGGTATCTGCATACGCACTCTGAGATCCAGGGACGCACACTGCACGATCTGCAGACGTGTCCTTCCTGATTTCTCTGCTTCTCAATCCTTTGCATTCCCAAGCCCAAACCCTTGAGCTTTACTGTAAATGAGGAAGGCAACGGGCACTGTCCCTCACCACCGGTATCCTGGGGATCACCGACCAGCGACAAGAGCAGGTCAGAGGCCGGGTATCCTGCAGCGGCCGACTCACCTCGTGCCACTACAAGGCCTTTCCACCAGTCACCAGGCACGTGGTGGGAGTGTGATGGACTCCTCTCTAAACACGTTACCCCTCATCTCTCTGGATCGAATCCATTTCCACCTCTGTGCCAGCTGAGCACCTTCCTGCAGCCTAGAACTTCCTTCCTCACTGCCAATGTCGCTACGGTAGGTGTAGCCATGACCGGCATTACAGTTGAACATTGACTAATTGGTAATTGGTTTATTATTGTCACATGTACCAAGGTACAGTGAAAAACTTTGTTTTGCATGCCGTCCATACAGATCATTCAAACATAAGTACCTCGAGGACTACAAAGGGAAAAGCATCACCAGAATGGAGGATATAGTGTTGTAGTCACAGTTACAGGGAAAGTGCAGGTGGACAATAAGGTGCAAGGGCCACAACAAGGTAGATTGAGAGATCAAGAGTTCATCTTTATTGTACAAGAGGTCCGTTCAAGAGTCTTATGAACTAATAAGGTGCAAGGGCCACAACGAGGTAGATTGAGAGATCAAGAGTTCATCTTTATTGTACAAGAGGTCCGTTCAAGAGTCTTATGAACTAAAAGCGAGACTGGAGAAACAAAGGACTGCAGCTGCTGGAATCTAGATGAAAAACACTCTGATGCCTGGCCTGCTGTTTTCCTCCAGCATCATCCTGTTTTTATTCTGAAACTGAGACTGACCTATCAAAGAGAACTGAGAGACTGCTGCGTGCTCTGTCTCACTGTGTAATCTGTCACACCAGCTTCACCTGACTGCACCATATAACCTGAGGGCTTCTCAATTCACTAGATGGACCGTAAAGCGTCCTCAGGCAAAGGAAGAGGCAGAGGGGTCTACTTACTATTCAACTCCTCTACTCCCGATACACTCACGACTGTGTGGCCAGATTCTGCTCTAACTCCATCTACAAGTTTGCAGATGATACCACCGTAGTGGGCCTTATCTCAAATAACAATGAGATAGAGAGCCTAGTGACATGGTGTCATGACAACAACCTTTCCCTCAGTGTCGGCAAATCAATAGATCTGGTCATTGACCTCAGGAAGGGGGGCGGTGCACATGCTCCTGTTTATATCAACGGTGCTGAGGTCGAGGCTTGAGAGCTTCAAGTTCCCAGGAGAGAACTGTCCTGGTCCAACCAAGTCAACACCACGGCCATGAAAGCTCACCAGCCCCTCTACTTCCTCAGGAGGCTAAAGAAATTCAGCATGTCCCCGTTGACCCTCACCGATTTTTACAGATAGACTACTTACCTGGCAGGGGAGGGACCGTGATCAGAGAAGCGGTTGTCCCAGGACGGTAATCGCGGAGGTCGATTCGCAGGTTGAACTTGAACGTTGACATTGAGAATGAAGGAAGACCACGGTGACTCTTCATGATCGAGTGGCTGCCTGATGAGGGGTTAACCTGCATCCTAACGCTGACTGGGAAACCAATCCGACACCCTTCTCCAGCAAATCACCTGCTCTAACCAACCAGCTCCATCAGGATGGCGGCAGCGACGAGTGCCTCAGGAGGAGGACACGGGATCCGAAACACTGTCAGGGTGGCAGTGAAGGACCTCAGCGAGGGGAACCCCTTCCCCAGGGGCCTCTTCATCACCAGGGACCTACTGGGTGCTGCAAGTTGGGAGGTGAAGAATGTTAACTGCCTCCAGGACTTCACAGGTAACGGGCACTTCGACGTTAACTTCAAGCACCCGGTGGGAGGGCAGAAGCTGCTGCAGGACTTTCAGGAGAAGGGGAATGAAGCTCCGCTGTCACTGCTGTAGGTGCAGCCACCCTTCACCCTCCCCACCCAGAAGGAACATGTGGTAACGGTGCACATGTTTAACCCACATGTGCCCGTGGTGGATGTTCTCAGCTTCCTGGTTCGTTACGTCGAGGGAGTGGGAAGCTGCATAGGCCTCAAGGACCTGTTTGGGATTTGGACCAGCAAGGGCCAGGTGAAGGTCAGGCTGAGGGTGGACGCTAATGGTGACATCAACCACCCCCCCCCCCCCCCCCCCTCAGTGTTTTCCCTCAGAGGGAACCGTGGGTACCTGGTGTATGCAGGACAACCCAGACTGTGCCATAACTGCAACATGTGGCAGCCCAGTGCAGTGCAGTCGCCTGCAAGAACTGCAGGGAGGAAGGTCACCAGACCCAGGACTGCAGAGAAAGCAAAACTGTGTGGGGAGGCAGGCCACCTCTACAAGGCCTGCCCAAAACGTGCCTGTACCTAAGCACAGGCGATTAAGAGGGGGAGCTGGCACCAACACCCCCCAGAGGGATGCCGACAACCCCCTACCAGTGCAGAGACCCCAGCTGAGACTGAGACCAGGGCTGAGGAAAAGTCAACCGCCTCGAGCTCCCAAACCCCAGCCACAAACCCCCCCAGGCCCCTCCCCAAGTGGAGGAGTCAATGCGAGGGCAGAGGGACAAGGAGGGGAACGGCAGGTGGTGAAAAGAAAAAAGTCCCAGAAGACCCCACCCAAGAGACAATGGGCTGCGGAGGGTACAACTAACGGGCAGAAAAGGACAATGCAACGACAGACGCCGGCAACCCCTCCTCGTCGGAGGATGAAGCCAATATGGGAAACCATTGAAGCAGGCAGAGGAAACGCCAAAATGGAGGGTAAAAGGAGGAGAGGCCACAGACAAGTATAGATGAGGAAGAAATTCAGCCTTCTGCCCCCCAGCTCCGGGAGACCCGAGGGCAGCACAGAGGCCACCAGCGCAGCCCAGCTCTAGGAGACCGGGAGTTGTACAAGAGGCCAATGGCCCCCAGCTCCGGGAGACCGAGAGCAGCACAGCGTCCAGCGCACCCCAGCTCCGAGAGATGGAGGGTACAGAACAAACAGAGCCAGAGGGCAGGACAGAAACAGAGACTAATCTCCCCCCCCAGCGACGCCACCAGCATCGCCACACCCTGGGGAGGACCAGTCCCAACCTGCAGTTCACCAAGGCTGTGGGCATGAGGGCTCAGGCTGATTGATAATGGACAGTATCTGTGATCCCTGAACTCAAATAACTATGGAGATAAAACTGGCATCTCTAAACGTGCGCAGTGTGAAGAGCACAGTGCGATGTGTGAACACCTTGCAATACCTTGCCAAGGTCAAGGCTGATGTAAACTTTTTACAGGAGTGTGGGCTGCCTCACCTCTGTAACTATCGGAGGTGGTTGAGATGGTGGTCCCAGGGATTGTCCGTATGGTCGGGGGGGAATAATAGTTGTGCATCCGGCCTGGGGATTCTGCTGTGGGGAGGTAAATTCTCACTTACTGAAGTCAAAGAGATGGTGGGGGTGGCTCCTTGTGGCTGACGTAAAGTACCGGAACACTCCGCTCTGACTAATTAATGTGTACGCCTCGCCCGTGCGGAGCGAGCGGCTGGCCGTCCTCCAGCGGCTCCCACCGCTGCTGGTGACGTCCCGGCCGGTCGTTCTGGCTGGTGACTCCAACTGCATCATCGATGCGGCTGGACGATCCGTCAGTGTCGACAGCCGACTGGACGGCACCTCCAGACTCCTGATGGGAACGGTTAAAGGTACCAAGTCGCGCGATGCCTTCAGCACCCATGCAGGCAGAGCACAGCCGCGACACACCTGGTCGAGATCGGACGGCTCAGCCTGGTCCCGGATCGACTTCCTGTTCGTATCGGAGCCAGTCACGGTCAGATCCACCGACGTCACGCCGGTGTTCTTCTCTGACCACCGTCTCCTTTGGGCCTCCTGTCACCTACAGGAGGAGCTGAAGGCAGGCAGGGGGACGTGGAAGTTGAACGTCAAGCTGCTGACCCCAGAGAGCATCGAGGAACTAAAGCGGGATTACACAGGTTGGAGAACCGTGAAACCCCTCTCTGACTCCCCGATTCACTGGCAGGAGGCAATCAAGGAGAAGATCAAGAGGTCCTTCATCCACAAAGGTGTTCAGAAAGCAAGCCAGAGTCAGAGGGAACTGTGCCAACTCCAGACAGACCTGCAGCAACTCCTCCTTCTGCAGTCGAGGGGGGTGGATGTGAGGGAGGAACTCCGAGAGGCAAAGAGCCGGCAAGCTGCTCTCTTTGCCTCTGAATCCTTGAAGATCATCTTCAGATCCAGGGTCTGCTTTGTGGAACAGGATGAGATGTGCTCACGGTTCTTCTTCCGAAAGGTTCACAGGGGGAGCTCTGTGATCCAGAGACTTAAGGAAGAGGACGGCTCAGTAACATCCTCGCAGATGGACAGACTTGAGGATCTGCAGATCCTTCTATGCCAGTCTGTACGACAGTAAGACCACAGACAGCATGGCCTCCCAAAACAGAGGTGCTAGGCGACTGCAAATGGGAGGCCTGGATCAGCCATTGTCCCTGGAGGAGCTGACTGGCTCCATCCGTTCCCTTGGCACGAGTAAAACTCCCGGAAGTGACGGCTTACCGGCGGAGTTGTACTCGGCTCTGTGGGACTGGATGGGCCAGGACCTGCTGGAAGTGTACAACACTGTGTTTCTGGCTGGCAGCATGTCAGAATCCATGAGAAAGGGCACCATCACCCTCATCTACAAGCAGAAGGGGGAGAGGGAGGACATCAGAAATTGGAGACCCATCTCACTGTTGAATGTGAACTATAAGATCCTGTCCAAGGCCATCGCCAACAGGGTCAAGTCTGCTCTGGGACAGATGATCCACCCGGACCAAACCTGTGCTGTACCTGGCAGGAAGATCTTTGACAGCCTTGTGCTGCTCAGAGATACCATCGCCTATGTGCAGGACAGAGGGGTGGATGCCTGCCTGGTCAGCTTGGACAAAGGGAAGGCCTTTGACAGGATATCACACACATACATGTTGGGCGTGCTCTCCATAATGGGCTTTGGGGAGGGAATCAGGAATTGGATCCAACTGCTCTACACAGACATCCGTAGCGCAGTCCAAATCAATGGGTGGGAGACAGACAGCTTCCCCATCAAGTCTGGAGTCAGGCAGGGCTGCCCTCTCTCCCCTGTCTTGCTTGTGTACTGTATAGAACCCTTTGCCGAATCCATCAGGAAGGGCGAGAGCATCAGAGGGGTGACGTTGCCAGGCAGTGGGGGCACCCAGGTGAAAACCTCCCTATAGATGGAGGAAGTCGCCGTCTTCTGCTTGGACTCAAGGTCAGTTTGCAGATTGACCAGCATCTGCGACCAGTTTGAGTTGGCATCAGGGGCCAGAGTCAACTGAGTGAAGAGCCAGGCCATGTTCTTCTGCAACTGCCCCGACCGATCTAACGTCCCCTTCACCGTCAGGTCTGACTACCTGAAGGTGCTGGGGATCTGGTACGGAGGGGCTGAGGTGTGTAACAAGAACTGGCTGGAGTGGATTGGGAAGGTAAAACAAAATCTGGGACTGTGGGAACGGCATCCTCTGCCTCAGCAATCGCCCGGGACATCTTCCAGTTTATCTGGGGGTCCAAGATAGAGCAAGTCCAATGGGTCACGATGCACAAGTCCCCTGAGAATGGGGGAAAATATGTCCCCAACGTTGCCCTCATCCTGATGCCCACCGTTGTGTGTGGCTGCATCAGTCGGTGTGCGGACCCCAAGTACGTGGGCACCAAGGGTCACTACGTGCTGAGGATCTACCTGTCCCTGGTGTTGCGGAGGATGGGCCCGGCCCCTCTACTGCCCAACGCCCCAGTCAGCTGAACGTTGCCGCACTACCTGTCGTTTGTAGAAGAGTTCTTCCGAGTAAATACCTTTGACCACAAGTCCATCAGGCAGCGGTCAGCACGGAATGTACTGCAGACACTGCGGGACAGGGACGCTATGGATTCTGTGGGTTTGTTCCCAGAGCAAATGGTCCAAACCATCCGGCAGAACACCTCATCGCCAGAACTCACCAACAAGCACCAAGACCTCGCTTGGTTGGCTGTGAGAGGGGCCCCTCGCAGTCAGAGCTTTCCTCTACAGACAACATATCACCCCCAACACACGCTGTCCTCGGGACGGCTGCGGTGGGGAGGAGACGGTCACCCACCACTTTGCAGACTGTGGATTTGCTAAGAGGGTGCGGAGACGGATGCAAGGGTCCGTGTCCCGGTTCATCCCCAACAGCTGCGTGACAGAGGACTCTCTGATCTCCAGGCTGTTCCCGGGGACACACACCGAGGCAGACATCAACTGCTGCTGGAAGGTCATCAACTTGGTGAAAGACGCCCTTTGGTCTGCCTGGAATTTGTCGTTCTCCCAGCACAGTGAGATGTCCGTGAGGGAACGCTGCTGACTGGCACAGTCCCAGCTGCAGGAGTCCATGCTGAGGGATGCACTGAAGCTGGGTGCAGCCAACGCAAAGGCTCTGTGGGGAAGGACCACAGTCTGGGCTCCTTCCGCTACTGCACATGGAGGGGCTGAGTTGGGTGGGGAAGCCCCTCAAACAATGAATGGGGCATTACCTCAGAGAGCCACATCAGTGACAATGGTACTATGTTTGCTTGTGTGTTTTTCCTCTCTAGTTTTACACTACTGAATGTAACAACCATGAATGTTGAACCTTTGTATTTGGCACTGTTTTCTTCCTTTGTATATATATTTTTTATTATGAATAAAGTTTACTTTTGAAATAAAAAAAACTACAGAAAGCATCCTATCTGGATGTATCAGAATCAGGTTTATTATCACCGCCTTACATGACATGAAGTGTATTGTTTTGTGGCAGCTGTACCGTGCAAAGGCATAAAAAATTGCAAAATAAATAGTGCAAAAAAAAAAGGAACAATGAGGTAATGTTCATGGACTGTTCAGAGATCTGATGACGGCGGGGAAGGAGCTGCTCCTGGTTTGTTGAGTGTGTGTCTTCAGGCTCCTGTACCATCACGGCCTGGTACGGCAACTGCCCTGCCCAAGAGTGCAAGAAATTGAAGAGAGTCATGGACACAGTTCAGCACGTCACCAAATCCAGCCTCCGCCTACACTTCCTGCTGCCTCGGTAAAGCAGCCGATATAATCAAAGGTCCCACCCACCCTGGACATTCTCTCTTCTCCCCTCTCCCATCAGGCAGAAGATACAAAAGCCTGAAAGCACGTACCACCAGGCTCAAAGACAGCTTCTATCCCGCTGTTATAAGACTACTGAATGAACTTCTTGTACGATAAGATGGACCCTTGACCTCACAAGCTACCTCCACATGGCCTTGCACATTATTTTCTGCCTGCACTGCACTGCACTTTCTCTGTAGCTGTGACACTTTATTCTGCATTCTGTTATTGTTTTCCCTTGTACTACCTCAATGCACTGATGTGATGAAATGATCTGTATGGATGGCATGCAAAACAAAGTTTTTCACTGTACCTCGGTACATGTGACAATAATAAACCAATTTACCAATTCACAGCAGGATAGAAGCTGTCCTTGAGCCTGGCGGTGTGTGTTTTCGGGCCGATGGAAGGGGGGAAGAAGAGAGAATGTCCGGGTTGGGTGGGGTCTTTGATAATGTTGGCTGCTTTCACAAGGCAGCGAGAGGTAGAGACAAGAGTCCATGGAGGGGAGGCTGGTGTCCGTGACGCACTGGGCTGTGTGCACAACTCTCTGCAGTTTCTTGAGGCCCTGGGCAGAGCAGTTGCCGTACCAAGCCGTGATACATCCAGATAGGAAGCTTTCTGTGATGCATCTGTAAAAGTTGGTGAGGGTCAATGGGGACGTGCTGAATTTCTGTAGCCTTCTGAGGAAGTAGAGGTGCTGGTGAGCTTTCATGCACAGGTTCTACACGTCTACGTAACAAAAACACAGAATGCTGGAATCACTCAGCAGGTCAGGCAGTGTCCTGGGGAAAGGAACAAAGTCGATGCTTCAGGTGAAGGAGCCTTCATCAGGACTGGGAAAGTGAGCTAACAAGCCTGATTTAAGTTGCAGAGAGGGGGAGGGGTGGAGAGGACAGAGGAAATGTCTCTGATAGGGCACAGACCTAAGTTGTCAAGGTAACAAACTACTTTAAATAAATGGCAGTTGGAGACAGAAGAGAGAAAAGCCATGCATTGAAACAGAAAGGTTCAGCCGCGCCTGTGGGGGGAAAAGAAGAGGGAGGTCACCTGAAATTGTTGAGTTTGACAGCGTGTGCCGGGGACTGCAGTGCGCCCAGATGGAAGGCGAGGTGCTGTTCCCTGAGGTTACACTGACCTTCACCGCAACAGTGTGAGAGACCAAAGAAAGGAAGTTCGGAGTGGGAGAGGGACGGAGAATTAAAGGGACGGGCAACTGGAAGTTCAGGTACACCTCTGCGGATTGAATGAAGGTGCACTGCAAAGCAGTCACCGGACCTGCCATTGGTTTCTCCAGTGTGGAGGAGACCCCACTGTGAACACTGCACGCAGCGCACTAGGTTGGACAAAGTGCTAATGACTCCCCTGCTTCATCTGGAAAGACTGTTTTGGTCCCTGGATGGTGGGGAGGGACGGGTGTTGCAGCTGCCATGGTTACCTTGGAAAATACGGTGAGAAGGAGACTGGTTGGTGGGGACAGGAGAATGAACCAGGGGGTTATAGAGGGAACGGTCGCTTCAGAATACAGAATAAGGTGGGGAGGAAGTGTCTGGTGGTCAAATCAATGGTGGAACATAGAATGTGGAAGCTGGTGGGGAGAAGGTGTGGACCAGGGGAACTCTGGGTCTCGCTGGGGGGAGCGGGAGTGAAAGCGGAAGTACAGCAAATAAAGGTGGCGCGGTTTAGAGACCTGTCAGCTCTCTAAAAAGGGAAGTCAGCTTAAAGGCACTGGAGTGGAAAGCCTTGTGTAAAAAGAAAACAGAATGCAGAATATATTGTACCAGCTACAGAGGAAGTGCAGTGCAGGTAGACACTTAAAGTGCAATGGCCACGGTGAGGTAGATCGGGAGATCAAGAGTTCACCTTCAGCATATGAGAGTCGGAGAGCAGCGGGAGAGAAGCGGTGCTGGAGGGCGAGGTGTGGTCAAGACGGCTGTGGGAGTGGGGGCTTGTAATGGATATTGGATGTGAACCCATCCCGAGATGGAGATAGAGGTGTCCAGAAGGGAGGAGTCAGACATGGGCCGTGTGAAAGTGAGGGAAGGGCGGGAATTGGCCGCAAAGGTAACGAAATGTTCAAGTACTGATACCGTCATCGGTGGAGCAGAGCAAGGGTTGGGGGGGAGGGGGCTTGGGTGGGACTGAACAAGGATTGCTGTATACGTCCAGTGGAGAGAACGGCAGAACCTGGAGCCAAGTGAGTTCGCAGACCTCTGACTCGGACAGAGTGAGCAGGGGTAAAGGAAAAGCCGTTCAATGTGGGAATGAGCTCAGCCGGGCGAATGTGAGTGGTGGTGGCGGTGAAACTGGTTGGGCGTCTGTCGGAGGAAGAAGTGGAAGGTCCTCAGACCATCCTGGTGTGGGATGGAGGTGTGGGAGGGTTGGACATCCATGGAGAAGATCAGCTGGTTCGGTCCAGGATATTGGAAACCGTCAAAGTGACGGAGAACATCGGAGGGGTCACGGATGGAAGTGGGAAGGGATTAGATGAGGGGAGAAAGATGGAGTCAGGGTAGAAAGAATTAAGTTCTGTGACACAAGGGCTGGCTGAAACACTGGGCCTGCACAGAAAGTCCCACTTGTGGATCCTGGGGAGGAAGTAGGCTGTGCAGTGTTGGGTGTTGTAGAGGGAAGGTCCCCTGAGGAGATGAGCTCAGTGACTGTCTGACACTCAGCAATGGGCTCACAGTCCTGTGGGAGGTTTGAGGACGTCCCCAAGAGCTGACGTTCTGCCTCTGAAAAGTAATGAGGAGCATTTGATGTCTCTGGGCCTGTACTCAACGGAGTTCAGAACGATGAGGGGGCATCTCATTGAAACCTACCACATACTGGAAGGCCTGGATAGAGGGGACGTGGAGAGGATGGAGAGTAGGAGAGTCTAAGATCCGAGGGCACAGCCTCAGAATAAAAGGATGTTCCTTTGGAAATGAGATTAGGAAGAATTTCTTCAACCAGAGGGTGGTGAATCTGTGAAATTCATTGCCACAGAGGGTGGCAAGTTATTGGGTGTATTTAAGGCAGAGATTCATTGGTTCTTGATTGGTAAGGGGGTTAAGGGCTACGGGGAGAAGCTGGGGTTGAATAAAATCAGCTATGAACAGACTCGATGGGCCGAATGGCCTAAAATCTGCTCCTATATCATAGTATGCGAGGTGGAGGACAGTTCACCAAAGCACGACAGTACTGCCCTGGTCAGCAGGTTGGATGACAACGTGGGGGTTGGTCCTTAGGGAGTGGAATGTTGTAGGTTCGGTGCGCGAGGGGGGGGTGGTGGGCACAGCGGGTGAGACCAGTGGAAAAGCATCCGCGGTCTTTTACTCTAAACACGTGTAAATAAGTCTGTCAGGACAGTGGGTGTGCTTTACCTAGCCGCTGTCAGCTCTATTTACAAATCAACAACGTTGGTATGTTACATGGCAGCAATGATGTCATGCTATCTCATCAGTACTCTTAAGGGAGTGTACACACGTGCATAATAGATATTGTCAGCTAATAATGTCCCCTACAGTTAAGAGCAAATCATTTATATAAACCATGAAAATCAAGGGGACTAGCGTTGGACTAGCGTTGGACTCTGTGGATCCCACTGTACACAACCCGCCAGTCACTGGAAAACCAGTTGCCCGTTACCCTTCACGTTGTGCCACTGAGCTGACTTTTATCCAACTTGCCGCTTCCCCAGAAACCACTTGATCAACGTAGGACTTATCAAATACTTTGTGAAAATCGATTATACTACATCAGATGTTCCGCACTCAATCAACATTCCTTGTTATCTCTTCAGTAAGATTCGGCTAAATTCACCAGACACGACCTCGGCTGCACTGAGTGTCCTTGGTTAACCTCTGGTTTCCACCACCACTGACAGTCAGTACTCTGTCAATCACTTTTTATTAAAAAAAAACTCATAAGATAACAGGGTAGGATAACAGAATGGGGGGAGCATTGGCTGGTTGACAGGAAGCAAAGAGTGGAAATAAAAGGATCTCGTTCTGGCTGGTTACCGGTTACTAGTGGTGTGCCGCAGGGGTCGGTGTTGGGACTGCTCCTTTTTACCTTGTACATTAACGATTTGGATGATGGAATAAATGGTTTCGTGGCTAAGTTTGCGGATGACACCAAGATAGGGGGAGGAGTAGGGAGTATTGAAGAGATAGGAAGGTTGCAGAGGGACCTAGACAGTTTAGGAGAATGGGCAAGGAAATGGCAGATGAGATTCAATGTTGAGAAATGTGCAGTTGTACACTTTGGAAGCAGAAATAAGCGGGCAGATTATTATCTAGGAGGAGAGAAAATCCAAAGCACGGAAGTACAAAGGGACTTGGGGGTACTCGTGCAGGATACCTTAAAGGTTAACCACCAGGTCGGATCGGTGGTAAAGAAAGCGAATGCTATGTTGGCATTCATCTCGAGAGGTATAGTGTATAAAAGTAAGGAAGTGTTGATGAGGCTCTACGGGGCACTAGTGAGGCCTCATTTGGAATATTGTGCGCCGTTTTGGGCCCCACATCTTAGGAAGGATGTGTTGACGTTGGAGAGGGTTCAGAGGAGATTTACGAGGATGATTCCCAGAATGAAAGGGCTTACGTATGAGGAGCGTTTGTTGGCTCTTGGACTGTACTCGCTGGAGTACAGAAGAATGAGCGGGGACCTCATAGCGACATTTAAAATATTGATAGGAAAGGACAGAGTAGATGTGGCTAGGCTGTTTCCCTTGGTGGGTGAGTCCAGGACCAGAGGGCACAATCTTAGAATTAGAGGGTACAGTTTCAAAACAGAGATGAGGAAAAATTTCTTTAGCCAAAGGGTGGTGAATTTGTGGAACTCCTTGCCACGTACAGCAGTGGAAGCCAGATCAGTGGGGGCGTTCAAGGAGGAGATAGATAGATATCTAAATAGTCAGGATATCAAGGGATATGGGGATAAGGCCGGAAATTGGGATTAGAATAGTTTTTTTTTCCTCTTCCCCCATTCCCCATTTCTCATTTCTATTTCCCTTTCCTTGGAGCAGACTCGATGGGCCAAATGGCCTGCTTCTGCTCCCTTGTCTTGTGATCTTGTGATAAGCAACCCCTCAGTCCTGCAACACCACTCCAACAGGCATTGGAAGATGATAGTCAGATCTTGCACATTTCCCTCTGAGTCTGGGGTACATTTTCCTTCTCTCTGTGTCAGTCACTTCCAACACCATATTGTTCCTCCCTGAAGTCAATGTTTCCCTGTCTTCTGTGTGGATGCCTGCAAAGTGCTGGTAAAAGCTCTTCTGCCTCCACACCCTGGTTCTGTTTTACCCTCCAACAGGACCCTCTCTTTCTTTTCTAATCCCCAGTCCCTTATTTATACACTCTTGGGCCTTTCCTTGACTTTTATCTGTCAATATTTCTTCATGTGCCCTCTTTAACTTCTTATTTTCCCTGCACCTCTCTCCTCCTCCAGGTTTCCTGCTATGTTGAGATTTCGGTTTCTGTCCTAGGCTTCCTTTTGTTCCTCTATCTTGCCTGTATGTTTTGCTACATCCATCGGGGTTTCAAATTGGCAGCTCCCTCTTCTGATGGGAACATATGTGTTCTGGGTCAAAATCCTGGAATCCTCTCCCTAACGGCCCTGTGGGTACACCCACACCTCAAGGACTGCAGTGGGTCAAGAAGGCAGCTCACCACCACCTTCTCAAGGGCACCTAGGGATGGGCAATTAAATGCTGGCTCAGCCTGCGAAGCCCACACCCCTTGAATGAATATAAAAACATGTTTACCATCTTCTCTCTTGAACATCTACTATACCAACTTAACTTCAAGGAGCTGCTTCCAGTCTATTTTTGCTAAATTCATATCTCAGCCTTGTAACATTGGCCTTAACCCAATTCAGAATTTTTACCCCAGTCTATTTTGTACTTTCATAACTAGTCTAACTTTAACTGAATTATGATCAGTGTTCCCTATATGCTCCCCCACTACCATCATTCACACTTGCCAGGTTTCAAGCACTAAAATTAAGTTCAGTATCACCCCTCTGTTGGCCTTGTTACATATTGATTGAAAACATTCTCTTTGATGCACTACATAGATTCTAATCCACTACACCCTTTACCTGGTTAATGTTTGGATAGTTGAAATCCCCAACTATCACTGCCTTGATTTTTTTTGTATTTCTCAGAAGTTCCCAACATATTTGCTCTTCTATTCCCCCTCTCACTACCTTGGAACCCCAGCAGCACGATTTTGCCTTTTTTTCTGTCCCTAGTTCAACCAGAACGGCCTCATTTGTTGACCTTTCTAGTCTAACATCCTCCTCACCAATGTAATCATTTCTTGGACCAATATTGCTGCACCTCCTCCCTCTCTAGTAGCTTGCCTGAAATTCCAGAGACCAGGAATGATGTACAGCCTCAACAACACACAAAACGCTGGAGGAACTCAGCGGATCAGGCAGTATCTGTGGAGGGAAACGGACAGTTGACGTTTCGGGTTGAGACCTTCCATCTGGGCTGATGAAGTCCAGATGATAAGTCCAGATGAAGGGTCTTGATCCCAAATGTCAAACATTTCCCTCCATAGATGCTGCCTGCCCTGCTAAGTTCATCCTTTGTGTGTTGCTCCAGATTCCAGCATCTGCAGTCTCTTGTGTCTCTGTGACATACAGTCTCCTGCCCACCTCTAAGCCATGTTTCACCAATGGCCCCCATGTCATACTGTGCTCTCGATTCACTGCCTTTATGACTGAGACTCTTTGCATTGAAGTATAACCAGTCAACCACTGCCAAAAACACGCTTCCTTTTTCTCAGCCTATTCCTCTGCCTTCCAATCTCATTCCTCTTTTCCCAGACTTCTTTCCTAAACCCCAATGTTCCACGGCCAACGTCGTCTTTCTGCCTTCTGAAACTGCCGTGAGGTCCCCCACCCCCTGTTGAACACGTTCAAGCCCTCCCCGATGGCAGTAGCAAACCTCTCTCCAAGGACATTGGTCCTGGACCGTTAGAAGCCAGGAAACATCCCAGGGAGCATCAACAAATAAAATGTGACTCCGAACCAGGTGATATTAGGACAGGTGTTCAAAAGCTTGATCAAAGATGTTGGTTTTACAGGATGAGGAGAAATTTAAGGAGGGAATTCAGTTCGGGAAGTCAAGTAGTCAAGTAAGGGTAGGACATACACACTGAATGGTTGTGCCCCAGGGAGTATCGAGGAACAGAGGGAGTTTGGTTTACAGGTCCATAGATCTCTGAAGGTGGTAGCACAGGGAGGTGGGGTGGTGAAGAAGTCTGCATTGGCCGGGGAGTAGACTATAAGAGCAGGGAAGGTTTGGTACAACTTTATAAAGCATTGGTGAGACCACACCTGGAATATTATGCGCAGTTCTCATCTCTTCAGTATGGAAAGGATGTGACTGCAGTGGAGAGGCTGCAGAAGAGGCTGACCTGGATGTTGCTGGGGATGGAGCATTTCAGTCGCGAGGAGAGACTGAGCTTGTTTTCCTTGGAGCAGAGGAGACCGAGGGACCTCGTAAAGGTGTACAAAGTTATGAGGGGCATAGATATGGTGGACGGTAGTAAACCTTTCCCCATAGCAGAGTGTCTTTCGTCAGAGGATATAGGTTTGTTTAAGGTGAGGAGTCAGAGGTTTGGAGGGATATAAGGAAGAACTTTTCCACTCAGAGGGTGGTTGGAATCTGGAACGCACTGCCTGAGAAGGTAGTCAAGGCAGAGACTCTCACAACACTGAAGAAGTTTCTAGATGAGCAGTTGAATTGCTGAGGCATAGAAGACGATGGACCAAGTTCTGGTAAATGGGATTAGTGTGGAAGGGTGCTTGGTGGTCAGCAGTGACGTGGTGGGCCGAAGGGCCTGCTTTTGTGCTGTGTGAGTCTGTGAATTCCACAGTTCAAAGCCCGATGGGCTGACGGCTCAGCCCTCCCCCGATGGTGTGAAGCAAGTGGGAGGGGATGTGAGAGGCCAGGACGGGAGAGGTGCAGCCATCTCCCAGGGAGCACGGGCTGCCTGAGGTTACCATGGGAAGCAGGGAAAATGCCTCCTATCGTCAGGGTAACACCTGTTCCCACTTGCACGGAGAGAGGGTGTAATGCAGGACACCCCTTCAATCACTGGACCCTGCCACAGGCATGCAGAGACTAATGCAGTCAGTGTGACATGAAAGGAAGGGAATTAAAGACCCACGATGGAAAAGGGGGATAATTGATAAATGAATCTCACTGATGTCACAGTGGCATATGGAGGTTGTCAGACTCCAGACTGGCAGACTTGAGAACCTTCATTATATTCTAAGTATCTCACTCTACAGCTACAATTGTGGTTGAATCAGCCCAAGACTTAACGACACGTAATGATGACTTTACGGAGCCCAGCAGTGAGGAAGACAGTCATAGCAATGGCATTGATTCCATCCCACAGCTAAATACAGAGTCAGAAGTTAAAAATAACCTCCTTCTACTGAAATGGAAAGAGTATTTCTCTCTTAACTGGTCCTTCACACTTCTCCCACACACCCAGAGGTAGGGGGTATGTGTTTGTGTCTGTCTGCGTGTGTATTGGACATCTGCATGTATGAGTGAGTCTGTACCTATGTGAATGTAGGTGTGATTGCAAAATTGTGCACGTATGGAAGGTGATGTGTGAGTGTGTGCACATGCATACTTGTGTGTTTGTGCAAGCGTGTGTGTACGCTTGTGCATGTTTGTGTACTTGTGTGAAGGATTGCATGTATGCATACACTGTCTGTGTATGCATGTATACTTGTGCTTTTGTATGTGACTGCGCATGCACATGTATGTGTGTGTGTGTACATGTACACTTCTGAGTTTGTGCATGCATAAATGTGTGTGTATTTGTGTCCTTACAGTTGTGTGTGTGCTTACACACGTGTTTGTGCGTGCATATGCTGACACTTGTGTGGTTATGTGTGCATGTACATTGTGTTTGTGCATTTGTGTGCACACACTGTGCACGTGAGCCCACCCGTGTGTGTGTGTGTGTGTGTTTGTGCACGACAGTCAGACACCCCCCACTCTCAGACTAAGATCTCAGCTGCTCTGACATCAATGCTGAAGCACGAGGCGAGACACAGCAGCCAGGTGAGTGCAGCTCACGGAACACCAGCTGGAGGGGAAAACCGGCGAGGGAATGTTTCTTCATGAGGTGGCTTTCACAGTCAAGAACGAGCTCTTCTCTCCCTCTGAGGACACACGAACGTGTTGTGGTCACCTGGCTCACTCTAACATGGTATCAACATACTGGATTCATCAGTATGAGAAAAAGATGAGGCCGAGGAGGACCTCTGCTCCAACCCTGAGCAAGCCCTGACCTGTGTTCCAATGGAGGCAAGCTGCTTGTCCGGGAATTCCAACACCAGTCGGAAAGGACAACATCCCCTGCTGAGATCAGTGGTCAGGAAAGGAAGAGGGAAAGTGAACTCTGATGGATTCTTCCTCCTGATGAAATGCTGAATCTTGGTCCCGTCCTAACCAGCACCCTTTGTCATCATGGCGACCCCTGGTCCAGACACTTGCACCCCTCAGATTACGTCACTGCCCAAGTGAGGGACTGTAGGAACGTTGGCATCACCTACACTGGGATGGGCACTGACAACAACTGAACCAAACACTGCCCCATCAGATGTGGTATAAAACAAAGAACACAAAACAGTACAACACAGGAACAGACCCTTTGGCCCAGGATGTCTACCCTGAACACGATGCCAAATTAAACTAGTCCCTTCTGCCTGCACACGATCCATATCCCTCTATTTCCTGCGTATTCATGTGCCTGTCTAAAAGCCTCTTAAACACCTTTATCCAACACTGCCCTTGGCAGCCTGTTCCAGGCACCCACTACTCTCTGTGTGGAAAAAAATTTGCCCTGCACATCTCCTTTAAACTTTTCCCCTCTCACCTTGTAGCTATGCCCTCTAGATTTGAAGCTTTTACCCTGGGGAGAAAGATTCTGACTGTCGACCACTATCTGTGCCTCTCATCATTTTATAAACTTCTACCAGGTCTCCCCTCAGCCTCCGACACTCCAGAGAAAACAACCCAAGTTTGTCCAACCTCTCCTTACTATGAATGCCCTCTAATCCGGGCAGCATCCTGGCAAACCTCTTCTGCACCTGTTCCAAAGCCTCCACATCCCTCCTGTAATGGGGTGTCCAGAACTGCACACAATACTCCAAGTGTGGCCTAACCGAAGCTTTTTACAGCTGCAACGTGACTTCCTGACTCCTATACTCAATTCCTCGACCAACGAAGGCAAGCATGCCATACCCTATCAACTTAAGTGGCGACTTTCAGGGAGCTATGGACTTGGACCCCAAGATCCCTCTGTGTACCTTCATCAACCTGGACCCTAATCAGTACCAGCATAGAGACACTCTCATGGGAAACACTCTCATGGAGGACTCAAAGACCCAGTGAAGACAGCTCCACTCAGACAGCACCTCATGGACAACCCGATGACGTCCATCCAACAGGAGCTACAGGGCGTCCCCAGTGTCTGGACCACCCTGAAATCCAGCAAGGTTGGTACCTGTGAAGTTGGTAGGTTGGACTCTGGGCTTCATCACCAGAAAACACTGGGGATGATCAGGAGATCCAGCAGCTAATTATCCACCGTGCCCACAGGCACCTGTTGGCCAAGGTCCAATAGAAAGCCCATGACCTAAGGAACGGGTGGTGGGTGGAAGGGACAAAGGAGGGCTGGCAGCTCATAAATACATAGAACAGGCACAGATTCTTCATGATCATCTGCAGGACAAACACCAAGAACCGAGCGGAGGAGAGCATATCACGGACGGTGATGGAACACCCTCACACTGGTAGGAACCCTTCACCTATCTAATCAAACAAGACTTTCTGTGCATGCGTGAGTGTGAGTGCATGTGTGCATGCGTTTGTGCGTGCGTGTGTGAGTGTGCGTGCGTGTGAGTGCGCGTGCATGGGTGTGTCCTTCACACCTGGAGTACCATGTGCAGTTCTGGTCACCACACCATAGGAAGGATGTGATTACATTGGACGTGACACAGAACAGGTTCACCAGGATGATGCCTGGGATGGAACGTTTCAGTTATAAGGAAAGACTGGATAAGTGGGTTTGTTTTCCCTGGGACGGAGGAGGCTGAGGGGCGATCTGATGAAAGTATGTAAAATAATGAGGGTGATAGATAGGAAGAATCTTTTTCTCATGGTGGGAGTGTCTAAGACCAGAGGGCATAGGTATGGGAGGTTTAGGATAGGGTATCTTTATTAGTCACATGTACATCGAAACACACAGTGAAATGCATCTTTTGCGTAGAGTGTTCTGGGGGCAGCCCGCAAGTGTCACCACGCTTTCGGCGCCAACATAGCATGCCTACAACTTCCTAACCCGTACGTCTTTGGAATGTGGGAGGAAACCGGAGCACCCGGAGGAAACCCACACAGACACGGGGAGAACATACAAACTCCTTACAGACAGTGGCCAGAATTAAACCTGGGTCTCTGGCACAGTAATAGTGTTACGCTAACCACTACACTACCATGCCTGAGGGAACCTGAGAGGGAATTCTTCACCGAGAGGGTGGTTGGAGTCTGGGGAGGTGGTGGAAAGCAGATACATTTAAGAAGCATCAGGACAAGTACCTGAATTATCGAGACAGAGACAGCTACAGACATAATGTAGTTAAATGAGATTAGTTAGGTAGGTACAATGGAGTATGGACAGGATGGGCCAAAGGGCCTGTGTCTGTGCTGGATGACTCTCTGACTCCATCCCACAGCAGTGTCAGTAATAACTTTGGCACAATTTAGTCCAAGAGGCTAAGAGACCCAACATCTAGAAAACAACATGGCCTCTCCGGTGTAGATGGAATCTCTGCTGAAGGTCTAAAGGGTGGCAGAGATTCAGCACCTCAGCTCCCTCTTCAAAGAGGGGACCTGCCAGGGGCTCCCAGACACACCTCCACTGTGACCATGTCATGGAGAGATGCCTGACTGTGGTCCACTTGCATCTCCCTGCTGTCTGCCACACAGTTTACGACATCACAGTGCTCCCCCTCCCAGTGGCCAAACAACTCCTCCCAGGGTTGCAGACTCGGTGGCTACAATGGATGTGACCCTCTCTGAGGAAACGTTAGGGAGCAGCACCAACCACTGTACCTGGCCTTTCTCCAGCTCACAAGAGCCTTCAACTCTGTCCACAAGGAGAGATGGTGGAGAAGGTTCTCAACATCTGCTGTTGCCGAAAACTAGTCACCATCCACCGTCTGCTCCACGGTGCCGTGTCCTCACAGAGATCCCAGTCACGACCACTCAGACTGGCAGAGGACCCTCAAGAAGGCGCCAAGGGGACAGGAGCACACAGAGGAGAAATGGACACAGCAGAAGGAGGGTGCAGCGGTCAAAACCACCTGCCCACTCATCTGGCCTGTCAAGTGCCTCCTGTGGCAGGGACAGCCCTCATCAACCACATCAGCCTCGAAGGAGGGTGTGGGAGTGCATCTCTCAGTGTGTGGATGGGTGTGAGTGTACCTCCGGGTATGAATGGGTACGTGTGGCTGTTGGCTGTGTGCCTGAATTCATCTTTTGTGGTGTATGTGTGAATCTGTGTGCAGATGAATCATCTGTCTGTCTGTATGGAATCCAGATGGTAGAATTCACTGAGATTGAGAGGGAGCTGTGTAGACTGAGCTTGGAGAGTCACACAGCACAGAAACAGGCCCTTCAGCCCAACTGGTCCATGCTGACCGAGGTGCCCACCTGAGATCATCCTATCTGCCTGCAGTTGGCCCATATACCTCTGAACCTTTCCTAGCCATGTACCTGTCCAAGTACCATTTAAATGTTGTTCATGTACCTGCCTCAACCACTTCCTCTGGCAGCTCGTTCCATATACTGACCACCCTCTGGGTGAAAAAATTTCCCCTCAGGTTCCTATTAAATCTCTCCCCTCTCACCTTAAACCTGTGCCCTCTAGTTCTTGACTCCCCAACCCTGGGAAAAAGATAACTTTATTAGTCACATGTACATCGAAACACACAGTGAAATGCATCTTTTGCGTAGAGTGTTTTGGGGCAGCCCGCAAGTGTCACCACGCTTCTGGCGCCAACGTAGCACGCCCACAACTTCCTAACCTGTACATCTTTGGAATACGGAAGGAAACCGGAGCACCCGGAGGAAACCCACACAGACACGGCGAGAACGTACAAACTCCTTACAGACAGCGGCTGGAATTGTACCTGGGTCGCTGGCGCTGTAATAGCATTACGCTTACACTACCGTGCCTGCCAAATGTGGTTTGACCCCTGCATAGGCACTTAGGTCTCTGTATTTACAAGTTCAAAGGCAGTAAGGTAAGTTGAGAAACTTTATGGGATTGAAAAAGAGTATAAGTTGTAAGACAGTAGCTAAAGTTAACTCTGATCCCTTAGAGTGAGGATGGGGGGATTAATGGGGAGAATAGGAAATGGCGGAGACATTGTTTACATATTTTGTGTCTGTCCTATGGTGGAAGACAGCCTCCTTAAAGCATTCTTAATGTCTGTCTTAAAGCATTCCAGTAATAGTAGAAAATGGGTGTTGGTTGTGTAGCAGCTAAGTTACTGGACAATGATCCAGAGACCTGCTTTAAATCCCACCACAACAGTATGGAATTTAAATTCAGTGAACAATTTGGAAGGACAATAATTAGCTGTATTTATCACGACCACAGAAACCACAGGATTGTTGTAAACTCTGTGGTTCAGTAAAAGTGACCCAAGAGACTGCAGATGCTGGAACCTGGAGTAACAAACAATCTGCCGGAGGAACTCGACGAGCCGAGCAACATCTGTGGGTGGATGCCCTCCTGATGCAGGGTTTTGGAACGTCGACCATTCCTTCCCCTCCCTACCCCCCACAGATGCTGCTCGACCCGCTGAGTTCCTCCAGCAGATCGTGTGTTGGTTCGGTAATGATCTGTTGTTCTTACCCAGTCTGGCCCACCACATGGCCTCACACCCACACCAATGTGGTTGGTGCGTAGGTGGCTCACCAGTTCCTTCTGAAGGGCAGTTAGGGGGGCGGCCTTGCCATCGACAAACAGATCCCCAAAAAATAGATTTATAAGGCAATAGGAAGGAACTTAAAGTGATGATAATCATGAGAGAAAAAAGATCAGGTGAAGTAATGGGACCAAAGGCTGATGAATCCTACATCCCAGAGTCTTCAAAGCAATGTTATAGAGTCACACAGCATGGAGACAGGCCCTTCGGCCCACTGAGTCCATGCCGGCCATCAAGCCCACTTACTCTAATACTGCACTAATCCCATTTTATTCTCCCCACAATCCCATCAACACCCCCCAGAATCTCTACCCCTCACCTACAAACTTACAGTGGCCAATTAACCTACCAATATGCATGTCTTTGGGATCTGGGAGGAAACCCATACGGTCACAGGGGGAACGTGCAGACTCCACACAGTCAGCACCGGAGATCGGGATTGAACCCGGGTCTCTGGAGCTGCGAGGCAGTGGTACTACCTGCTGTGCCACTGCGCCACTCCACTGCTCTCAACGTATCGTCCCGTGCTGATTGTGATCTTCCAAAGTTCCCTTGATTCTGGAAAGGTCCCAGCAGGTTGGAAAACTGCAACTGTAATGCTTGTGTCCCCGAAAGGAGGAGGACCGGAAGCAGGAACTCTGGCTGGTTATCCCAACAGAAATGCTGGAATCCACCATTATGGATATGGTAGCAGGATACTTAACACATCATCACACGATTCAGCAGAGTCAACGTGGTTTTGAGAGAAACATTGATAATTTTAAGAAAATTCTTTGAGGATGTGATCAGCAGGATAAAGAGACGCGGTAGATGTCCCAGCCTGCACATCTCCGGAAGGCAGTTGGTAGGATGGCATGTTAAGGGTTACTACGCACTGTAAGAGTGCGCAGTGTTGGATAACATACTGACATCAATAGAGTATTGGCTAACAAAAAGCAGGGTCAGGCGCAGACCAGGCGACCACTTTACCGAGCACCTGCGGTCCATCCACTGCGGCCGTCTGGAGCTCCCGGTTGCAGCCACGTTCATTCCCCTCCCCATCCCCCCACCGACCTGTCCGTCCTTGGCCTCCTCCACTGCCAGGGTGAGGCTAAACACAATCCAGAGGAACAGCGCCTCGTATTCCCCCTGGGTAGTCGACGGCATGGACATTGAATTCTCCGATGAATTCTCCCCCTCTGTTCCTTTACTCTCCTCCTGTTCCTCATACCCACCCAGCCCCCCCATCTCCCTTCCTTCCCCTCCCCCACCCACCACCCACACACTCCTCCCACTGGGTCCCCTCCCCCCCCACTGTTCCCACCTGCCCTCCCCACCTCCCTTATTTGGTTCCACGCTCCACCTTCATCTCCCATCAGATGCCACCATCTGCAGACCCTTTGTCACCTCCGCCTGTCACCTCCTGGCCTCTGTCACTATCTCGGCTCTTCCCTATCACCTGCCAGCTCTTGCTCCACCCCCTCCCTCCACCAGGTGAAGGGTCTCGACCCGAAACGTCGACCGTCCATTTCCCTCCACAGATGATGCCTGACCCGCTGAGATCCTCCAGTAGTCTGTGCCTTTGTCAGGCGGTGACGGGTGGCGTCCCACAGAGATCAGTGATGGGATCCCAAATATTTACAGTTTGTGGTGAAGACAGATGCAGAGAGTGGGGATATTGTCGCAAAATGTCTGATGAAACTAAGACAGTGGGTCATGAGGAGGCCAAAGTACCTGCAGAGGGAGAGGGGGAAGTTAGGCAGGGAAAACCTTGTGGATGGAGTGGACGGGGAAATGGAGAGTGCGGAATGCTGCTGTACAGTCAAAGTCAAGTTTATTGTCACATGTACATAGAACACTACAGCACAGCACATGCCCTTCGGCCCACAATGTTGTGCCAGCGTTTTATCCCGCTCTAAGATCTATCTAACCCTTCCCTCCCATATAGCCCCCATTTCTCTATCATTCATGTGTCTATCTAAGAATCTCTTAAATGTCCCTAATGTACCTGCCCCCACAACTTCTGCCAGCAGTGCGTTCCACACACCCACCACCCTCTGTGTAAAAAAAAAATTTACCTCTGACATCCCCCTTATACCTTCCTCCAATCACCTTAAAATTATGTCCCCTCATGTTAGCCATTGTCGCCCTGGGAAAAAGTCTCTGACTGTCCACTCGATCTATGCCTCTTATGATCTTGTACACCTCTATCAAGTCACCTCTCATCCTCCTTTTCTCCAAAGAGTGTGCACAGGTGAAATGGAAAACTGGCGTACGGCAGCATCACAGGCACATCGCACTAGAGACACAACATTCGCAAAAAAACCATAAATTATACGGGAAAGAACACACTCAGAACAAAAAAGCCCAATGTAGTGCAGAATGGTCCTAGTGTTGCTGCACTGAGGTAGTGATTTGGGGTGCACAAGTGATTAAGGACGTGGATTGTCAGCCTTCAGTGCACAGGGTATGAAGTATAGAAGTGGGGAAGTCTTGCTGCAACTGTCCAGGGCACCACAGCTGAAGCACTGTTGTGGTCTCCTTATCCGACTAGCAGAATTATCAATAGATTGTTTCCTGTGACAAGGAGCAAGTTGGGACTTTACTCTCTGGAGTTTTGAAGAATCAGCAGTGATCTTGTTGAAGCATATATGATTCTGAGGGGTATTGATGGGGGGATGCTGAGAGTATGTTTGCCCTAGTGGGGGTATATAGAACAAGGCGCAAAGATTCAGAATAAAGTGTCACCCATTTGAGACAATGAGGAGGGGTTTCCCTTGGAGGGTGGGGAATCTTTGGAATTCTCTGCCCCAGCGAGCGGTGAAGGTGGAGTCGTTGAACATATTCAAGGCTCAAAGAGATGTTTAGAGTAAGGGAGAGTCCAGGGTGGTGGGGACCAGGCGGGAGAGCGAAGCTGTGGCCACGACTGTATTGTGGTGAAGCAGGTGTGAGGGGCGTTGGACCTGTGTTTAGAAGTGGGTCCCACAGGTGTGGGTGTGCAGCGTGAGCGGACTGGGACATTGGTTGTGTGGAGAGGTGGGGGCTGCCAATGCCCTCCTTCCTGCAGGGTAGGCAGAGGGAAACTTTGGCAGAGGTGTTGGGAATGACGACTG
Organism: Pristis pectinata; assembly: GCF_009764475.1. Classification (NCBI taxonomy): domain Eukaryota; kingdom Metazoa; phylum Chordata; class Chondrichthyes; order Rhinopristiformes; family Pristidae; genus Pristis; species Pristis pectinata. The sequence goes on along the minus strand of NC_067437.1, from coordinate 16,794,917 downwards.
AGGTTTTGATAGGGTTAACAAGGGTTTTGACGGTTGATGACGTGAGCACGGAGCTTTAAGTCTAGAAGGCAGAGAAGCAAGCAGATCCTCTTCCCACAGAAGGTCGCTGTGGTTTGGAGATCACTGCAGGTGGGACCGAGACCTTCGCTTCTCATCCCAGGTTCCTGGGTCGCGATGGGGTCCGCGTACATGCTGACCTCTATACCCCAGGCAACCTTCTCTGACCCCTCCTGGGCAGAGGGTCCTGAGGACAACAGGAAGCCCTCGCCTGGGACAAGCTGACGCAGCTTAGAACAGCTTTCTCAAACAGAAGGCAGCCTCTCTCTCATCGTTGTGTGTGGAGCACCAGCTGGGCTGGAAGGACAATGCATTTACTGAGCCGGCTGCAATCAGTGTATAAATAGCTGGAAGCAGAAGCACCAGTGGTTCAGAGATAGACACGGCCCAGATTAACGTCCCTGTGGAACTGGACTAGATCAGCCCAGCAGTTATTCAATGCAACGTGCTCCAGTTCAAAGCAGAACAAAGGGACAAGGCATCAAAGGGAGGAGAACAGGCCATGGAGCCAATGGACTGGATTGCAGGATATATCCCAGGGCCACACAGAGACAGAACCATCCCCACTGCACCTCAGAGTTATACAGTGACAGACCCGTCCCCACCAGTACTGTAACCCGGTGTTATACAGTGACAGACCCATCCCCACCAATACTGTACCCCACTGTTATACAGTGACAGACCCATCCCCACTGGTACTGTACCCCAGTGTTATACAGTGATAGACCCACCCCCACCGATACTGTACCCCACTGTTATACAGTGACAGACCCATCCCCACTGGTACTGTACCCCAGTGTTATACAGCGACAGACCTATCCCCACCAGTACTGTACCCAGTAATGGACAGCATCTATTGAGTCCTGATGAAGGGTCTCAACCCGCAATGTTGACTGTCCATTTCTCTCCACAGATGCTGCCCGACCCACAGAGTTCCTCCAGCATTTTGTGTGTTGCTCCAGAGACAAGTCCAGGGCAGTGCAAGAGGTGGTCCATAGTGTTCTGTTGCTGAGGTAGGGTTAGGGTTGTGCAGGTCACTTCAAGAACCTGATGGTTGTAGGGGAGTAGCTGTTCCTGAACCTGGTGGTGTGGGACCTCAGGCTTCTGTACCTCCTGCCCGACGGTAGCTGCGAGAAGATGGCACGACCCAGGTGGAGGGGATCCTTGATGATAGATGCTGCCTCCTTGAGGCAGCACCTCCTGTCGATGCTGTCGACGGTGGGGAGGGTTGTGTCCGTGGTGGACCGGGCTGTGTCCACCACTCCCTGCAGCCTCTTGTGTTCCTGTGCATTGGAATTACCGTACCAGGCCGTGATGCTACCAGTCAGAATACTTAACAGAGAGAATCTGTAGAAGTTTGTTGGAGTATTTGGTGCCATGCCAAAGCTTCTGAGAAAGTAGAGGCACTGGCATGCCTCCCGTGATTTCATCTGTGTGCTGGGCCCACCTTCTTCTTATTTCCCGAGGGCGTAGGCCCAATGACTCCATTTTTCATCAGAACCCAATCCTTCACCTTAGGAATCAACCTACTGACCTTGTCTGCATTGTCTCCAAGGCGTTGCACTCAGAGTTCATCCACCCTGCTAGTTACATCTTCAATGAACTCTAATTTGCCAAACACAACTTTCCTTTCATAAAACCAACCTGACTCCATCTATTCCTTTCAAGACCTTCTCAGCCTCCTGTTACTGACTCCTTAATAATGGACCCAACATCCTCCTGATCACCTTGGTGAGCCCGTACTTGCAGTACAGAGCGCTGCTTTGGACATCACATAGTACAAAGGAGAAAGGAGTGCTAGAGGAGTTGCAAACAAATTCACTGTGGCAATACTAAAACTGAGGGGTCATATCACTTGGAAGGATGGGACAGACTTTTCCTGGAAGAGGGAAGCCGAGGGGTGATCTGCTGAAGGTCTTCATGATAGGGTAGATATAGAGATACTTCCAGTTATTGATGAATCTAGACCCAGAAGAAATTCAATCACGAAGAAGGCACGCCAGCAGCTCCACTTCGTTAGGAGTTTGAGGAGATTTGGTCTGTCACCAAAGACTCCTACTAATTTCTACAGATGTACGGTGGAGAGTATTCTGACTGGTTGCATCACCACCTGGTATGGAGGCTCCAATGCACAGGATCACAAAAGGCTGCAGAGGGTTGTAGACTCAGCCAGTTCCATCACGGGCACAACCCTCCCCTCGATCGAGGACATCTTCAAGAGGCAGCACCTCAAGAAGGCGGCATCCATCACCAAGGACCCTCACCACCCGGGACATGCCCTCTTCTCATCACCACCATCGGGGAGGAGGTACGGGAGCCTGAAGACCCACACTCAACAATTCAGGAACAGCTTCTTCCCTTCCACCATCAGATTTCTGAACGGTCCATGAACCCGTGAACACTGCCTTATTATTCCTTTTTTTGCACTATTTATTTTGTAATTTATAGTAATTTTATGCCTTTGCACTGTAGTTGCCACAAAACAACACATTTCACATCATATAAGTCAGTGATAATAAATTCTGATTCTAACAGGAGAGGCACAGATGGGTAGACACTGGGTCCTTGCTTGCTAGCACAGGAAGCAAGGGAGGAAATCAGCTTTGATGGTGTCTGAAACCAGGGGTCAAAGCCTTAGAATGAGGTTCACCATTCTGGACTGAGATGAGAAGAAATTTCTTCACCTGGAAACCGATGAACCTTGGGGATTCTCCGCCCAAGTGGGCTGTGGAGGCTCGGTCACTGAGTATGTGCAAGGCAGGGAACAATAAACATCTGGTAAATGGGATTTGTTCAAAGTTCAAGGATGGGAATGCAGAGCATGCCTTATGAAAGCAGGTTGAGGGAACTCGGCCTTTTCTCCTTGGAGCGACAGAGGATGAGGGGGGTCCTGATAGAGGTGTATAAGACAATGAGAGGCATTGATCGGGTAGATAGTCAGAGGCTTTTCCCTAGGGCTGAAATGGTTGCCACAAGAGGACACAGGTTTAAGGTGCTGGGGAGTAGGTACAGAGGAGATGTCAGGGGTAAGTCTTTTTACTCAGAGAGTGGTGAGTGTGTGGAATGGGCTGCTGGCAACAGTGGTGGAGGCGGATACGATAGGGTCTTTTAAGAGACTTTTGAATAGGTACATGGAGCTGAGAAAAATAGAGGGCTATGGGTAAGCCTAGTAGTTTCTAAGGTAGGGACATGTTCGGCACAGCTTTGTGGGCTGAAGGGCCTGAATTGTGCTGTAGGTTTCCTATGTTCTATCAGCCATTATCTTGTTGAATGGTGGTGGGCATCAGGGAGTGAATGAGCCCCTCCTTCCATTTGTTCTAGCTCCTCAATGAGGTTGAAAAGGATTTAGGTGGGTTGAGAGACTGGGCTAATGGTGGCAGATGGGGTTTAATGTGGGTAAGTGTGAGATTATCCACTTTGCTGGGTAGAATCCAATACTTTTTAAGAGATGAGAGACATGACAATATTGGTATTCAGAGGGATCCTGACGTGTTTTCGCAATGAGTGATTTGGCAATGGTAAATTGGGAAACTACATTAAAATGTACCAGAGCCAACCAGCAGCGCTGATATTGAAAGAACTAATACAGTGGGAAATGTGGCCCAACCAAGGCTGACAAGTAGAGGTAGTGGTAGATCATAAGAAAAGGCTGGCAATGTTTCCAAAAAGAGCAGCAAGTGCATGAACCAGTAAAACTTCACAGTTCAGCAGAAGAGGATAAGGAAATTGAATTGAAGACAGCAGTAATCATAAGGTAAACATAAAACTGGACTGCAAAACCTTCCACAGATACATACAAAGGAAGAATTAACATGGGTCCCTCACAGACAGAGCCAGTAGGAATCATTCTGGGACATAAGGAAATGGCAGAAAAGTTAAACAAATATTTTATGCAACACACAAAATGCTGGAGGAACTCTGTGGGTCAGGCAGCACCTGTGCAGGCAAATGGACAGTCGACGTCCGTTTGCCTCTTTGTTGCTCCAGATTTCCAACATCTCTTGTGTCTACAAATATTTTATGTCTCTCTTCATGGAAGAGGCACGGCAAACTTCTGAGAAATAGTGGGGAACAACAGGACTAGTGTGAGTGAAGAAATCAAAGAAATGAGCATCAGTGAGAAAAGGTACTGGAGAAATGAATGGGACTGAAAACCACTAACTCCCCAGGATGTGATGACCTGAACGTAAAAATAATAATTATGCCATTAAAAAGCACTTCAAAAATAATACATTAAAATAGGAAATTGGTGAAGTTGTGGACAGTGAGGAAGGTTGTCAAAAAATACAGCAGGATAGAGATCAGCTGGAAATGTGGGCAGAGTTTAATCCGACATGGGAGGTCAAATGCAAGAGGAAAGTATACTGTAAATGGCAGAACCTTTTGTAGCATTGATGTACAGAGGGATCTTGGGGTGCAAGACCATCGCTCCCTGAAAGTAGCAACACAAGTAGATAGGGTGGTAAAGAAGGCTTATAGCATGCTTGGCTTCATTGGTTGGGGCACTGAGTATAAAAGTTGGGAAGTCATGTTGCAGCTGTGTAAAACTTTGGTTAAGCCACAATTGGAGTATTGTGTGCAGTTCTGGTTGCCACACTATAGGAAGGATGTGGAGGCTTCGGACATGGTGCAGAGGAGGTTCACCAGGATGTTGTCTGGATTGGAGGCTATTAGCTATAAGGAGAGGTTGGACAATCGGATTGTTTTCTCTGGGGCATTGGAGGCTGAGGAGCAACCTGATAGATGTATATAAAATTATGAGAGGCATAGATAGGGTAGATAGCCAGAGTCTTTATTTCTCAGGATGGAAATATCAAATACGAGAGGACATAGATTTAAGGTGAGAGGGGGAAAGTTTAAAGGAGATGTGCGGGGCAAGTATTTTACACAGAGAGTGGTGGGTACCTGGAACGGGCTGCCAGGGGAAACACTTACCACAGCAACCTTACTCCGTTTGTCCATTCTGGTCTTCTCTAGGAGAGGGAATATTTCTCTGTACCTGTCCCATTCAATCTCAATAACCAACTCAACTACCTCAACCCTTAAATTTTCTGTCCTGGAGGGAGCACCTACCCAATTTATGTAACTGGGCGTGTGTCTAGAGTTAGACTTACCAACCACTCAGCCACGGGAAGCTTGTGACCCTTTCAATTCCCTCTCAATATTTGTTTGTTTCATCCTTATTTAAATTCAAGTGACCTTTTATCTTGAACTACCAATAGATGGTTAATTGAACAAGGGAGATACTTGCAAGCAAGGTGCAGCCAATGTCTCCAGACCTGCCCATTGGCTTCAACACAACAGCTTGAGGACCAGTCGACAACTCTGCCTCTGCCACCGAGCTCCCCCTACAGGTCTCGCCGCCCATTGCACCTCGGCCTGGAGCTCCCCCTACAGGTCCCACAGCCCATTACAGCACTGCCCGGGGGACTGCAGATTCCGGGAGCAGCTCAGCGGGTCGGGCTGCATCTGTGCACCTCATCAAAGGGATAGTGGAGGGGAGGGAATGGGGGAACCGGGTGGGTTGAGTGTGTGTGATAGGCAGATGGAACCAGGTGAGGGAAGGAGAAGAAAGTGGGTGACGGGGGGGTGGGGGTGCTGTCCGAAAGGGGTGTGCGAGAGAGCTGGGGGGGGGGGGGGGGGGTTATCAGGAGAGTGGGTTACCTGAAGCTGGAGAACTCATTGATCCGCTGAGTTCCTCCAGCAGCTTGTTTTTTGCCACTATCCTGAACCTCCCCTACAGATGGGCAATAAACGGCAGCCTTACCAGAGGTAACACACCCCAATTGTCAACACTCAATGCCCCATTATAGCTCTCCCACGCCACTGCCCCAATCACTCCACCACACACAGCCCGTCAGCCCCACATTACTCCGCTCTAACTGCCCGATGTCGACTACCCACAGTCCCATCCACAATGCCCCAACACTTTGCCTCATCCAAACCGTCCCACCCTGTCCCACACATTGCCTGACTCCATTCATGTACCATCCAGTCTGCCCCAACTTCAAATGCCCCACTGCCTGTCCCGTCTCAATGCCCACATATCAGGGTCACAACCCAATTGCCCCAAACCATCACACCCCAAATGCCCAACTCCAACTGTACCACCCAACTGCCCAACAAAACTGACTGCCCCCATGCAATTATGAAATAACAACAGAATATGTTGGGAACACTCAGCAGGACAGGTACCACTGGGGTAAGGGAAGTAGGGTTAATGCTTCAGGTTCCAGACCCTTCGTCAGAACACGTCCGAAGTGCTGTGCTCGTGTTCCACTACTCCAGGTGTTGCTCCCCAGATACCCACCTCAATAGCTTCACACCAAGAGCAGCAGAGTGGTGCACAGGTAGGGCCACTGCTTCACACCTCCAGTGTCCCCGGTTCAATCCCGACCTCCAACGCTGCCTGTGTGGAGTTTGCAATGTACTCCCTGTGACCGTTTAGGTTTCACCTGGCGCTCCAGTTTCCTCCCTCATCCCAAAGACGTGCGGGTTCTTAGGTTAATTGGCCGCTGTAGATTTCCCTTAGGGTGTAGGTGAGGGATAGAATCTGGTGGAAGTTGATGGGAGTGTGGTTACAGGGAGAATTAGTGGGGGAATGGGACTGCTCTGTGAGCCAACATGGACTCAATGGGCCAAATGGCCTCCTTCACTGTTATAAGCAAATAGGAAAAGTGATCCATTTCAGCTACCCCTCCCCAACATGCCCACACCAATTGCCCCACTCTAATTACCTCCTCCAACCACTCTTTACCAATTACAATACCATAATTAACCCATACCCTCAGCTACCCCTCCCCAACTGTCTCAAATCAATTAGCACACTCCAATTCCCTTTCTCTAAACACCACTAGACAATTGCCCCACCCCTAACCATCCCTCTTCAACAGCCCCATCCTTACTGTCCATGTGCATTGCCCCAGACCAGCCCCAGCCTTTCTGTGACACTCACATTATCTCACCCCAAATGCTCATAATCCCACCCTATCCGACCAAATAAGATTTCCCCCACAATTACGCTCTCTCAAATGCCTCAAACCAACTGCCCCAAACCAAATGCATCTCCCTGACCACCCTACAACAACTGTCCAACCACAATAACCACCCAACACCAACCCAATGCCCCATCTCACAGAACACAACTACACCCCAACTCTCTACCCAAACCATCCCACCACCACTGCCCCACCTCCGTCATCCCACCACCACTGCCCCACCTCCGTCATCCCACCACCACTGCCCCACCTCCATCATCCCACCACCACTGCCCCACCTCCATCATCCCACCACAACTGCCCCACCTCCGTCATCCCACCACCACTGCCCCACCTCCGTCATCCCACCACAACTGCCCCACCTCCGTCATCCCACCACCACTGCCCCACCCCAACAGGTACAATCTAACTGCCCCATTCCTGTTGTCCACCTGAACTGAACCATCACAGTGGGCATGTGGGCCAAATTCTGTGCTGTATAACTCTGTGGCATTATGTCTATGGCTCTAATTACCCCATTCCAATTGCTCCACCAAAACTGGCCCCATCCAGTTACCGCATCTCAACTATCCCATTGCAACTGCCCAAGTAGATTTGCCCCAACCCAACTACCCCTCAAATATTTCACCCCAACTGCCTAACACAGATTCCCCTGGTCCCGTTGCTATCCTCAGCTGCCCCACCCCAGATCCCAATTGCCCCACAACTACTGCCCCATAACAACTACCCAATGCCAGACTAGCCCAATATCCCACCACAATTTCCCTTCCCCAACTTCTCTACCCACTGGACCCATTCCAGCTGCTCCATCCCAAACATCTCATCGGAACAGGGCCCACCCAACACACTCACACCATTGCCCCTCAAAATGCTTTGCACCAATTACCTTACCCAACTGCAACACAACAACTGCTCCACCCCCACAAGTGCTCAGCCCACACCACCTTCTCCATATTTGCCCCTCCCCTACTCCCCAATTGCTACCCCACAATTAGCAGCCCCATCCCTCATCCCCCATCCCATGCCCAACTCTAACCCCGCCAATGATCCTCCCTTCTACAATGGCCTTGAGGATAATTTCATTTATTCCCCCTCCGACCTTGATTTGCCCCACTAGACCTCCCATCTTCCTGCAAAGCCCCCTTTTGGGGACCACCCCGGCCCACAGCCTGTGCCTGGATTCCCTCTCCTACCCTCCAAGCAGGCAGTAGTTAGTGGGCAGTGGGAAAATTATCCCTCTTGTGTTCATTGATCTCGTTACTGGAGATTCAGTCTCACTGGACCCTGCCACTTTGATCTGGCCCACGCCTTCATTATGCTGGTCCCACTCCACTCACCTTTATTGGGATCTATGCCTTATTCTTTATTCCGTATCTTAATAGGGTGGGATAGGGGTCCCAGGTATTGTAGTCGTGTAAGTGAGGTGGGGGGTTGTTTTACTGGGTTTGTGGAGGGTTTTGGGTTTGTCGGGTGTTGGCTGTTAGGAGAGGAGGGGGGAGTACTGGGGGTTGGGAAGGTGGGGTGCTCAAAGGTCTTTGCCTTTATCCTCCAGGATCTAGCTTCACTCATTTTCCTCCCCCTCACTCGCCCTACCCAGCTCTGATCCCTCGCCCACCCAGCCAGCTCCCACCCTGTGTCCACACAGCTCCTCCATCCTCCACTCCATGACCACCCCTCCCCTTCCCCCGTGCCCCACTGCTTGGTGAAGAATGATAACCCATGGACAGGGCTGCGTGGATTACAGAGCCGGCCGGCATGGTATTGCACAGGACAGCAGCGCACCTCACAGTGAGTGGCTCAATAGGTGGCATTAGCACAGAAACAGGCCCTTTGGCCCATCAAGTCCATGCCGACCATTGACCACCCATTTACACTAATCCTACCTGGATCTCATTTTATTCTCCCCACATTCCCATCGACTCCCCCCAGATTCCACCCCTCACCTACACACCAGGGGCAATTTACAGCGGCCAATTAACCCACCAACCCGCACGTCTTTGGGATGTGGGAGGAAACCGGAGCACCCGGGGGAAACCCACGCGGTCACGGGGAGAACTTGCAAATTCCACACAGACAGGACCTGAGGTCAGGATCGAACCTGGGTCCCTGGCACTGTGAGGCTGGGGCTCTACCCACTGTTCCACCGTGCCCCTCCATTGCCAAACACCCTCGGCTGTGCTGGGTATAAACTGCTGTTCTCCCAGAACTCTCCAACACACAGAGCATCCTGTGAACCATCCCCATGAGTTGCTGCGTGCCACACACTCTGCACTGCTTTCACACTCATTAACCCTCTGGTGCATTGCACAGGCTATTGGTCCGTACCGTGGGAGCTGTATGCTGCAACAGGACTGTCCCTGTGTGCCTCACCACCAATAATGGTCTGACAGCCGCTGATCCTGCAGGAGAGCTCGAACACCCACAGGTAGACTCCTGTCCAAGGTTTCCCCCCTCCAGCTGCTGCAGTACCAGCAGCCCAGGGTAGTGAGGAGGCAGCGGGAGTGGAGTTTGAGGCCAACTCCCAGCTCTGGGCAAGCATTGCTCTGGGGTGCGGGAGGGAGGAGTTCAAGTGTGTGGCTGCAGGGTGCAGTGGAAGGTTGTGGAGGAGAATGGAAGTATCTTACCCTTTCCACTAGTTCCGATACATCCTCCGGACCTGGTGAGCCTGGTGTGGCCGAGGTAGGTTCAGGGAGCTGGCAGCCTGTTGGACCGATCAGAGCTGGTGGTGACCAGAGAGGCAGGTCATTTTCAATGTGAAAGAGAAACACACGCAGTGTTTGTTGTTCAATAACTTCTACGGGTCCTTGTGCAGAGAGTTAGCATGCAGGCAGAGCAAGGAATGATGAAATATCAGCCTTAATTGGATTGTGGGACACAGTATAGAGGTAGGGAAGATTACTACCACTGCTGGTGAGAGCGCACAATTTACTTAAGGAGGAGCAACACACAAAACGCAGGAGGAATTCGACGGGTCAGGCAGCATCTGCAGAGGGAAACGGACAGTCAATGCTTCACGGAGACCCTTCATCTGGACAAAGGCAGAGGGGAGGTGACCGGTGTAAAGGGGTGGAGGGGAGGGTGGAGCAGGAGCTGGCAGGTGACAGGTGGATCCAGGTGAGGGAGGTGATAGGCAGACGGAGGAGCGAATGACGTCAGGAGCTGGCAGGTGACAGGTGGATCCAGGAGAGGGAGGGGAGGGGAGGTGATAGGCAGATGACGTCAGGAGCTGGCAGGTGACAGGTGGATCCAGGTGAGGGAGGGGAGGGGAGGTGATAGGCAGATGACGTCAGGAGCTGGGAGGTGGCAGGTGGAAGTGACGAAGGGCTGAAGATGGTCGAATCTGATAGGTTGGGAGGGTGGAGAACTGAAAAGAGGTGGGGAGGGGACCCGGTGGGAGGAGCGTGTGTGGGTGGTGGGCAGTTGCAGAGGGTGGGGGAAGAGAACGAGAGGGGGTGATGGGGCTGGCGGACCAGGACGGGAGAAAGGAAAAACGGGGGGAGAGGGACAGAGGGGGAGCAGTTACTGGAAGTTAGATAATTTGATGTTCATGCTGCCAGGTTGTAGAGAGGCCCAGGTGGAATATGAGGTGTTGTCCCTTTAATCTGTACTTAGACTCGACCTGACTGTGGAGGAGACCATGGAGGGTGTCGTTTGGGAAGGGGAAGTGGAAGTAAATGGTTGGCCACCCGGAGATTCCAGCATCTGCAATCTCTCTTGTCTCCTTGCACTGGAGCCATTGCAGAGAAGGCTGACTCAGTTGGTTCCTAGGATGAAGGGGTTGCCTCAGGTGTAGGGGCTGAGCAGGCTGGGCCTCTCCTCCGTGTAGTTCACAAGAAAGACAGGTGAAACATGTCAGAGGAGATGCAGCAGACTGATTCCTGGGGCTAGAGGGTTGTCCTATCAAAGGAGGCTGGATAGGTTGGCTCTGTATTCTTTGGAGTTTAGAAGAAGGAGGGGAGATCTGACTGAAACATATAAGGTCATCAGGAGGCACAACAGGGGAGACGTTAAGATATTTTCACCAGTGGGAGAGTCTCAATGGTTTCAAGATGAGCAGCCGGTCATTTAAAACCGAGGTACATAGGAATTTCTTCTCATGGAAGGTGGTGAATCTCTGGAATTCTCTGCAGGGTTGTGGAGGTTAGCTTTTTCGAAGTACTTAAAGTACTAAAAATTTTTGTAAGATCAGGGGATAGAGGGCTGCTGCTATCACCGGCACTGGGATGTGCCACAGTGCTGGCTTCACACCAGTGCAGGCAGCCAATGGTCACAGCCATGAGCCCACAGCAGCTTCCCTCACTAACCTGGGCCATCACCAGGAAAGGTTTCCTCAACGTGATCAACAGGAGGATTTCCTCCTGGTGAAGGCACACGTGTCTCTGTGGAGAGAGAAACAGAGCTAACTCTTCAGGTCGTCTGACGAAGGGTCTTCGACCAGACCTCTGGACTGTCTCCAATGTATTATATCCTTTCTTGGGTAACTGGACCAAAACTGCACACAGTACACCAGGTGCGGCCTCACCAACCTCCTCTTCTGCCCTCCATTCAGGTTGTGGCTCATCTGCTTCTTGGCACCATGTTTAAAACTCTGGCCAAGTCAAAAAATATGCCAATCTCATCCAAAAACTGTTAACTTGACTCCCAGTCTCCAGAGCTTCTTTGGGAGGGGGTTCCTGGATTCCCACCAGTGCCACTCTCATGAATCTGTGCTGCACTCCTTCTTGGCCACTGTGAGCTTCCTGAGATACAGGGTCCACACTGGATTCGGCACTCCACATGTGGTCTAACCAGATGTGCTCATGGTTGACACATGCCATGGGTCAGGTTTTCTCCCAGCACAGCTGGTTCTACCAATCTCACCTACTGCACCGGGAGAAACTGTGGATGGTTCTGAGAGTTTCCAAGCACACACCTCCCTGGTTCGATCTTCATCACCCATCTCTAACTCTCTGCCTTCAGCTGCCGAAACATCATTGGCTCTGGACTCGACTATTCCCATACAGCCCTGGATGGCCTCCCTGCTTCACAACGAGTGCCTTTCAACCACCCCTGCTCTGCCCAAAGACCTGCATTGACTTTCAGTGCAGATTTCAACCTCGGATTGGGGTCGCTCCGCTGCTTCACCCTCCCCAATCTTTGCAACCTCTTTCAGCCCCACGACTTCCGATATTTCCTCATTCCCTCGATGGTGGCCTCTGGCACCTCCCAATTTTATTCACCTCACCAGTGCTTTCAGTTCAGGAAATGAGCCCATCCCTCCTCCCCAGTTACATCTCCCAACTTCCCCACTTCTCTAACTTCAGAGCAGAACAAATCAACCTAGAAGAAGGTGCAGTCTATTTCCAACCTGCTGCACCAAACATTCAAGGTCATGGCTATTCTTCTAACTTTGGCATCTTTTTCCTGCCTTGTTCTCATATCCCTTGATTCCTTAAATATCCAGAGACCCATTTACCCAAGGGACATTTAAGAGACTCTTAGATAGACATATGAATGATAGGGAAATGGGGGGGGGCTACATGGGAGGGAAGGGTTAGATAGATCTTAGAGCAGGATAAAATGTTGGCACAACATTGTGGGCCGAAGGGCCTGTACTGCGCTGTAGTGTTCTATGTTTACCAGGACGCGGCAATGATTAGAGGGTATGTGCTATGAGGAGAGGCTGGACAAACTCGGTTTGTTTTCCCCAGAGCAGTGGAGGCTGAGGGGAGACCTGATGGAAGTTTATAAGATTATGAGTGGCACAGGTGGAGTAGGCAGCTGTGGCAGGTGAAATTTAATTCCGACAGGCGTAAAGTAATGTATTTCAGTAGGAAGAGTGAAGAGCCGTGATATAAAGGGTGCAGCTCTGAAGAGTGTGCAGGAAGAACAAGACCAAAGTGTTTGTGTATAGAATTTTCTGATGTTAACTGCACATGTTTTTGGAAAGTTTTTTTTTAAAAAAGCATATGGACTCTTGGCCCTTCTAGAGATGCATAGTAGAAAAGCAAGTAGATTATTTTGAACCTCTGAATATGAAATTGTTTGTTATTTATGTCTATGGAAGGCTTTTGATTCTGTTTCATGTTGCTTGCCAGTCCACTCTTGTTTTTTCTACTGACACAGACACAATGGGCTGAATGGCCTTCTGTGTCATAACGTTTCCATGATTCTATTCACCCGACAGCTTCACTTCTTCTTATCTCTCTCATCCCCCTGGGGGTTGTCATACCCTGGAACTCTCTCTCCCCTTGTCGAAGTCAGGATGAGCAGTCAATTTTAAAACTGAGACTGATAGGTGTTTTGAAAGGTTTCTTGCTAACAGTTCTAACACCACGGCCAGTGGGTGCAGTTCGCTCGGTGATGTAATTAAACGGTAGAACCCTTCCAATTGGGTCGAATAGACTTTTCCTTCCCCAAGCTGATATCCCAATGTTCCACAGCAACAGACAAGATGCTAGGGGAACTCAGCGGGTCAGGCAGCATCTGTGGAGGGAGGTGGACAGTTGATGTTTCGTATCCGGACCCTAAATGTCAACTGTCCATTTCCCTCCACAGATGCTGCCTGACCCGCTGAGTTCCTCCAGCATCTTGCGTATTGCTCCAAATTCCAGCATCTGCAGTCCCTTGTGTCTCCTCATCCCTGTGTTCCAGGCGGGTCTCCCCATTGACCCAAACTATCCGATGGCAGATTGAGAGAGGCACAAGGAGACAGGTTAACAGACTCAAGTTCTAGACCAATTTAGTTCCTCGTGTTCTGCCACCTCTTGCGCTGCATTCAATAAGAGCCACCCCCTCTCTCTCCACAGATCAACGTTTCTTCCTGTGGTTCAGTGGGTTCCTTGACTCAGAGAATAACAGGTTTCACCACAGGAACTTGGGCAGGTGACACTCCTGGGGCTGAGCTGCTGAGTGTACTGTGCAGACAGAAGGTCTTCTCTCTCGGGAATGCCCAAGATCCCACTTTTCTATTTCAAAGCAGGATAAGCAAGTTTACCCTTTTCTTCTGACCGATATTTATCCTTCAATCACTATCACTAACAGGTTAATCTGGTAATTGCTACCACATTGTTGCTTGTGGCAGCTTTTGCCGGGTGACGTTTGTCAGTTGTGGTTCTGGTATTACAAATGTAACAACGTTCCATCAGTACTTCAGCGTCTCTGAGGTGCTGCTGCAGATTTGGTGATTTCGAAAGCGGCTCTATAAATACGAGCCCTCCCACCCTCCCAGTTATTTATCCAGCTCCTTTTTGAAAGTTACCATTGAACCTGCCTCCACCAGCTATACAAGGAGCGACACTGCTGGAGGATTTAGAAAATGCAGGGATCTGGGGTTTTGCACAGACCGGCAGAAGGAGAAGCAAAAAAGAGAAATGGGAAGCGGAGAGACTGAGAGATCCCCTCGGTTACATTGATCTCATTCCACATCAGTCTATCCATTGAAGGCAGAGTGTAATTCCAGGAACATTGGAATAAGCAGAAGCATCTGCCCACCCAGCCCCTCCATTAAACCCTGGCTGGTCTGTGCCTCAACTGCACTTCCCTTTATACCTTTACCTAACCAAAACTTTCAACCCTATAAGCTGAAAACGGCCCCCAGCTTCCATAGTATTTGGGGGCAGAGTTCTAGCTCTCCACTACCCTTCGTGCGAGAGAAGGTCGCCCTGAAAGAGCAGGGAATTGTCTCCCCATGCTCCCTACCCCGGAATCAAAGGAAAATAGTTTCTCTCCCTCGCCTCATTCCACCACTCTCAGATCCCTTGATGACAACACCCTTAACCTACGAGAAACCAAAAAACAAAGCCCGAGCCTCGTTTATGCAACCTCTGCACATAATTTAACATTTTGACTCCTGGCATATTTGCACCGCACCCACCAACACCAAATGCACCTATTTGTAGGATAAGTTTATGCATTCAATTCCCAATGCAAATGTGGGCACTGAAGCTGCAACGGGGGTGGGAAGCCAGCCGCAAGATCGCTGCCAGTGTTGCATTCCGGCGGCGAGAGTGGCCCCCGCCCCGCGGGTGATGGACAGCTCGGACCCGCCCGAGCGCAGAGCAATGGATGCGATCGGGAGCTAGCGAGCGAGCGGCCAGCCGGGTCTGGGAGCGGCGGGGGCGTCACGTGACGCGGAGCAGCGGCGGCGCCGCGGGAGGGGGAGCGCGAGCGGGAATGGAGGCGGCGCGAGCGGCGGTGAGTACCGGGCACCGGGGGCGAGGGCGGGGGCGCCGGGCCGAGCGGCCGTTCACCCCCCCCTCCCCCTCAGGCCACCGGGCCCCGGGATTTCCACCCCCCCCTCCTCCCTCCACCTCTCCCCTCCCGGGACGCGCCGATTCCCGGGGAGGCAAAGCTTCCCCCCCCGCCCCCCGCTTCCCCGAATAAAATGGAGGGGGGGGGGTCCCGGTCAGCCGGCGCTCGGTGTGGGGAGAGGGAGGATCCAGGCCATCCATTCCCGCCCCCACCCCCACATCCCCGGCGCAGGATCCAGCGGGGAATGGCGCGCAAGGCATCGGGCCGGCCAGACGGGCCCGGCTCACGCCGCCGCCCCCCTCCCCCCCCAAGCCCCTTCCCTCCCGACCCCGCCTCGGTCGCCGCGTGAAATCGCCCCAGCTTCCCCCCCCCCCCCACCCCGGCCGGGACACGGGCCGCCTCAGGCTCCAGAGCCTGACCCGCCGTCGCCTCTCACCTCCCCGGAGGGCTGTCCGCACGGGATACCTTCCCCCCCCCCGGAAAACAGTTCCAGTTCCTTGATCCCCGTCCTCCCACAGTCCCCCCCCCCACCAAACGTCCCCAAATTCTGTCCCCCGATCCAGCTTCTTGTCCTCCCCATCCCCATCCCCATCCCCCAAAACCCGCTCCACGTCCTTCCCCCTCTCCCTAAACGCCCACCCCTCCCTCAAAACCGGTTTCATGTCCTTGCGCCCCCCCCCAACCCGGCCCATGGCCTCTCCCTCCCCCACCATCAACCTTGTAACCTGCCCCCTTTCTCCCCCCCAACCCAACCCAACCCCCATACCCGGCCTCGTAACCTGCCCCCTCCCCACATACCCAGCCTTGTGACCTTGCCCTTCCCTGCTCAAAACTGTCCCATTATCTCCCCTTCTCCAGACTCTCAAAAAACCATGAAAACTCAGCACTACAATCTTTTCCCTGCTGCTCCTAGCCTGCATTATCTTCCTTTCTCCAGCTTTCCCCGCCCCCCCAATCCACTCCTTTGCCATAAAATACAACCCTCCCCCAAACCTGGCCCCCGCCTTTCTTGCCTCTCCATTCCCGCAAACCCCAGCAGCCTCTGTTATGGACCCACTGATACTATAAAGCTTAGTTTTAAGGGATAAAACAAAGAAAATACAGGTTACGGAAGTAAGCCTTATGAGTTGAAAAACTGGTAATCTGATCCTTCTTGGTGGTTGAGAGGTTACCATCGAAGTAGTACATTTCAGAACTCCAGGATGCTTTTCTTTGATTGGAACTGTTTGTAGTCACTGTTGTAATTGCACAACTTTTGCTGTTGATACAGAAGTTGATTATGTGGGTAATGAGGAGGATGCAGAGAGGTGTCAGGGAAATGTGGGAGGATGTGGTAAATGGTGAAGGAGAAATGTGAGGTCATCTGCTTTGGTAGAAAAAGTGGAAAGGTGGAATATTTTTTAACTGGTGAGGGGTTGAAAGGTGGTGTTGAGAGCATCTTGGTGTCGTACATGAATCACTGAAGGTTAATGTGTAGGTACAACGTGCAGTTAGAAACAAATGCTACGCAAGTCTATTACAAGAAGGTTTGAGTATGAGTGGATGTATCTTACTGCAGTGATGTAGAGCCCTGATGAAACCACATATGGAATATTGTGAATATGTCTGGTTTTGTCAAATTCTTCAACTCCCTCCCCACCTCTAAACCCAAAACCCAAGCAAAGATATCCTTGTGATAGAGGGAATGCTGTGAAGGTTCACTATAATGATTTCTGGGAGCATGGGTTTGTTGCACGCTGAGAGATTCAGCAGACCTGGCCTATGTTATCTAGAAGAATGAAGGGTAATTTCTTTGAAATGCACAAAATTCTTAAGAGGCTTATCAGGGTAGGTGTGGCTGGGGTGTCTTGAATCGGGTCAGAGTCTCAAAATAAGAGGTTGACCATTTTGACGGATGAGATATTTCTTCATCCATTAAATCTTTGGAATTCTCTACTGGAAGGGTCTGTGGAGTCTAAGTTTTTGAGTATACTCAACACAATTTTTTAAGATATTAGGGAATGAACTGGTGTTTGAAAACCAAAATATTGATTTCAGGGCATATTGCGATGGGATATTTTGCATCCATCTGAGAGGGCAAATGGGTCTTTTTTTTAATGTGCCGGTTGAAAGTTGGTAGTTCCAAAATTGTAGCAGTCCCTCGACACTAAACTCTCAAGTATATAAATGGTCATAGTAAACACACTCCAGAGTCTGGTGTCCATCCTGAGGATAAAAGTAGTAGTTGAGGAATTTCCAAAGAGTTAGTCATAATTTTTCAAAGGTGTTCTAAGTTGGGAGTTTTGCCTGTTGATTGAAAATTTGCTGATGTTGCATTGGTTAAGAAAGTGAAACTGCGCACTGCAGGTCTGTTAGATCAATGTCAGTTAAGAGATGGTGAATTTGCCATCTGAGCAATTGAATGAGAATGAGCTGATCAGGAAGGATTGGTGATTGAGAAGGATAGAACATTGCCTGTTTCAGCTAGCTGATGATTTTGAAGAGGCCACTTGCATGGCCAATGGGGCATGGTCAAATAGATTTCTGTTTGGACTTCCTGAAGGCGCAATGAAGCTCCATACGAGAGAAAGCGCATGAAATTTGTATGAGACGCCACTCTAGGGGAAAGATGTCAAAAGATTGGAGAAAGTGGACTGGACATTTATTGGCATGGTACTGGGGATTAAGGTTTGGACTTTAAGAATCATAGAACTTTTATTACTTTCAGCTCATCACATCCTGGTATATCAGTCCTGCCTATAGTATTCACCAGTTCTTTCCCTGAAAGTTATTTTCCTTAAAGGGCCTGTTTAGTTCCTTTCGATTCTGAACTATTCCTATTGCCTTTACAGACAATGAATTCCTGGTCATAAAAGATTTTCTTCACTATCCTGCCACTGCCCCGATCCCCACCTTCCACCTACCAGTCTTTTGTCCGTTTCTTTGAATCTGTATTCCTTTAAGCATTCACTAATTGGAGCAGTTGCCCTTCACTTGCCCTTTCTGAACCCATCATGAATTTGTACTTCTATGAAACCTCTGCTCCATTTAGAAAAAACTGTTGTCTTTGGAACAGAAGTTTAAAGAATGAATTAGTGTATGTGTTCAAAATTGAAAGCTCAGTAAAGTAAACATTTCCATAGGCATGTCCCTCAGTGATCAGAGGCTGCTGACTTAAGCTAATCTGTAAAGGAACCAAAGGTAAAGGTGGTTTATTTTGTACAGTAAGTTATGACCTGGAGTGTACTGGTTGAAAGGATGGCAGAAGCAGATTCAGCAGAAACTTTCAAAAGGGAATTGGCAGATTTACAGGATTAGGTTGGAAGAGGAGGGTAGTGGGACTAATTGGATAGTTCTTTCAGAGAATCAGGATAAGTATGTTGGTCTGAAGGCTCTGTTCTAACCTTGTATTATTGAGATCGGAATGGCTGAGCATTTGAACAAAAATTGATGAGTAGAGAGAACCAACATCTAGTGATGAGTATATTGAGATCCACAAAGTCAGGCTCCTTTGCAGCATCTACCTTTTCACTATTTATAAAAGATTTCACTTTTTCTATAGGTCCTAAATAAACAGCATCATGCTTTCTCTCACTGAATTCTAATTCCATTGTTTTGTCCACTGTCTAATATAGCTTTTTCAGAAGGATTAGTTATGTGGATAGACTGAAGATGTTGGCTTTGTTCTCCTTGGAGTAGATCCAGCTAAGAGATGTGATAGTGATGTTCAGAATCATGAAGGTTTTGGATGGTACAGATAGAAACATGTCATTAGTTGAAGGATAGGAAACTTGAATGAATAGATCTAAGGAGACCAAGAGGAAATTGTCTGACTAATGTAGCTAAATCTTCCAAGGGGGTCACTACCAGGGCAAAGAAAGTGTCTGTAGTTGTCTTCTTGGATTTTCTGATGGTGTTAGGTTCCACTGCAAGAAAAACAGCAAAAGTGTATGTAGACTTGGTGGTAAGATGAACATAGGAATTTGGAGCAGGAGTTGGCAGCTCAGTCCTCAGATTTTCTCTGCTCTAGAATACAATCATGGCTAATCTGACTGTTAATTTTAGTTCCACGTTCCTGTTTGCCCCAGTAACTTTTATGTTCTCTCTTAAGAATCTATTTACCTCTTTAAAAACATCGAAAAACTTTGCTCCCACTGCCTTGTGAGGAAGAGCTTCAATGACTCATAACCCTCAAAAAATTTCACCTCATCCGTCTTAATTGGGTGACCCTTATTTTGTTAAACAGTGACTCCTTGTTCTAGATTCTCCACAGGAAGAAGCATCCTTTCCACATCCACCTAGTCCAGACTTTTCAGGATGTTATAATGCTTCAATCAAATCCTCTCTCATTCATCTGAACTCCAGTGGATACAAGCCTAGTCTGTCCAACCATGCCTCAAGGCATAATCCAGGTATCAATCTGGTAAACCTTATGTAAACTTTCAATGCATTAAC
Organism: Pristis pectinata; assembly: GCF_009764475.1. NCBI lineage: Eukaryota > Metazoa > Chordata > Chondrichthyes > Rhinopristiformes > Pristidae > Pristis > Pristis pectinata. Next base: position 16,775,196 of record NC_067437.1, on the reverse strand, counting down.
ACCCTTACTTAAATAAGATGCCCAATGTGTATCTAGTATTCCAGATATGCTGGAATACTAGATAGTTTATTGCCCTTTATAACCAAAGTACAAAAATAGAGGGGTTGTGTTACTTACTTCCCTAATTACTTGCTGTACCTGCATATAGGTGACCCTCCCTCCCCACCCCCAAAAAAAACATTATGGCAGTTTGGCTAGAAATTTATCCTTGCAGAATTCACAAATCACTACCAAAAAAGTATGGAATACACAATAAAAATTAGTTCTTTATGTGGAGGGAAAAAGTAAAACACTTTGTTTTAAGCCCGCATTTTTTGTGTGTGTGCGCAGATGATGTGGCTTCGCATTACAGAAAGTCACAATATGAACTGTTCCTTAGGAATGCAACCCTTGTCTCCCCCAAACCCCTCCCCAAATAACACAGGGATTACCTGTGCTAGCCTTTTGCAAATCATTCATTAGGACACCCAGATCCCTCTGCATCTCAGAGCTCTGTGATCTCTCATTATTTGAATAATTTTCTCTTTCAGTTTTCCTGAATAATTTCATATTTTTACATTTTGTACTCCATTTCTAGATCTTTGCCCAGTCACAACCTTTGTAGACTCCTTGTGTTCTCTTCACAACTAACTTTCAGACTTATCTTTTTCATTAGCCGGTTAAGCAACTATGCCTCACCTTCATTCAAGTTAGTTATAAATGCTTTGACTTGGGTTGGAAGTTGATTTGGGGATGGCATGCATAGAGTTCGGATGGGGATGAAGGATAAATTCTCCTAGTGATGTGTTCTAGGGCCTTAACTTTTTTATGAACATTTTAGTCATTATTGGGGATTTGGCTTGCACTGGTGAGGACACCATTTATTGCATGTGCCTAATTGGCCTTGAGAAGTCAGTGGTGAGCTTCTGCCTTTAACCTGCTGCAGACCTACAAGTGAAGGTACTTCCATGGTGCTGTTGGATGGGGAATTCCATAATTTGGACCTAGTGGCAATGAAAGTTTAGCAACCTATTTCCAACTAAGCATGGTGCATGACTTGGATGGGAACCTGCAGGTGGTGGTGTCCCCATGTCCTTGATGCCCTTGTCCTTCAAGCTGGTACATGTTGCAGGTTTAGGAAGTGGTGTTGGAGAAGCCTAGGCAAGAAACTGTAGTGTATTTTGTAGATGACAGCCATTGTGCGACAGTAATAAAGGGAATGAATGCTTACTGTGGTTGATGAGGTGCCAGTCAAGTGGACTGCTTTGTCCTGGATGATGAGTGTTATTGGATCTGTACTCATTCAGGCAAGTGGAGAGTGTTCCATCACACTCTTGACTTGTGACTTATAGCTGCTGGAAAGGCTTTGGGTTGTTGGGCAGTGAGTCTTTTGCTGAGGTATACCCAACCTCTTGAGCTGCTGTGTCATCGCAGTATTTATGTGGCTGGTCTAGTTGAGTTTCTGATCAATGGTGGACCTGCAGGATATTGATGGTGGGGATATAGCTATGCTAAGTCAATGATAGATGATTAGTTGATGAGGAATGGGAAATTGCCTATCCAGAATTGTTGATGGTGATGAGTTGCATGCCAATGTAAGTAGATGGAATTGAGCTTTAAAATGGTCATAAAATTAAAGAATATTACAGCACCAGAAGAGGCCATAGCTCAAAGAGTCAGCCTAACTCTTTTGAAGGGAAATCCAGTTAACCCTACTCACTGTTTTTATCCCTATTATCCTGCAATTATTTTTCCAAACAGTTATCCAATTTCTTTTTGAAGGTTATTCTTTGCTAAGTTGGCAGATGCAAATTCAGAGTATCTAAATCCCAACTGTTCACTGTATTAGAAAAAGCTGTTTCTCATTCTGTTTCTGTTCTTTACCCAGTCTCTTTCAATCAGCTCCCTTAAGTTTTCTACCCTTTAACCGTTGGAAGTGGTTTCCTTTTCTCTAAAAAGGCATGATTTTGAAAACAGCAATCAAATCTCTTAGCCTTCTCTTCCAAGGAGTACAATGTCAATGTCTTTAGTCTATCCATATTACTAATCCTAGTTATATAAATTAGTGTGCAAAGCAATGGAGAATGAAGTTCAACGTGAGAAGGCATGATGAGAGGTAATCAAAGAGCTTAAACGTATTAAACAATTGATAGAGTAGATCCTATTTCCTCTGGTGGCAAAGATTAATTTGGGTTTAAAATGGGCGGCGCAGACTCGTTGGGCCGGAAGGGCTTGTTACCATGCTGTAAATAAAATTTTAAAAAAATTAAATATTAGGGTACAGTATTCAAGATTGAAATTGGGAAACATTTTTTCACACACGAATTGTTGAAAATCTGGAATACTATCCTCCATTTTGGAGGAGTCAATAGGAGTTTTCAAGATTGATATTCATCAAGCAAATGTCTAGGAATATCAAAGAGTAAGGAGTTTGCGTGTCAGTTGGATCTAATTGCATGGAAGAACAAGCTGTAGAGGCTGAATGGCCAGAGAGTGGGCGATGCACTTTGTCCAAGCTTATTTGACATGCTTCATCTTTTTAAAAAAAAAATCATCTTGAATTTTGATGTTTGGCTTTTATCAGTACTCTTACAAAAAGAGATGTGTACACTTGCTCTTCCTCGGCGTATGGTGATCTATGTTCCCTACAAGGTCAGTCTTTGCTCCAGTTGCTTTTTGCAGGTTTTCTGTGGGTGCTCATTTTCTGTTGTAGCCCCAGTGTTGGGCACTCATTTTAATCAGAGCCTATTATTGTGTGTGCCCTGTCAGTGCCGTGCAATGCAGATTCCATCCTAGCAAAGTGCAGTGGAGCCCCACATTCCTCCACCTCTCCCCTGGCCCTGGGCCCATGTGGCTGTTGACAAGCTGACAGTTTCTGATGGCTATGAATTGTAAATGTGCTTTCCGTTGATGCAGTTGACTGTACTAAAGGGCTGCCTAAGGCTGTAGGTACCAATTTGTAAATGTATGGCAGCATATTGTCACTTTTTCATACTAGGGTACAGTGCTGGTGGTTGTGGGTCTGTCACTCTTTTAAATGTTGTTTTCCTATAGTTTTTTTGATGCTAGACCAGGATAGATGAGATTTCTCATGTCCGATCAGAATTTCTCAAGTATCTAAAATATGGCTGATTTAATTAATGAAAAACTAAATATCTTGTTTATTCTCTCTCCTTTGGAATTAAAACATATAGGCTTGAAAATTGGACTAAATCTTAAGCTATATTTAAGAAGGGGGAAAAAGCAGTTTAACACTGACTATACTGAAATCTATCACCAGCCTTAATGACTGTAAACAGGTGAACAAATACGAGGTAATAAAGTTGTACACGTTTGTGGAGTGCAGTTCATTTCTGTCTTGAGTATATATTTTTTGAAGTAGTCACTAACCAGTTGTATAGGGGAATGTTTGTATTCAGTATGAATTTCCAAAGGACATTTGAAAAGGGTCCACGCAAAAAGCTATTGGTAAAAGCTTCTGGAATTGGAGTTAGGGAATTGTGACGGGTTGGTAATTGGTTGACAGATAGTTGGAATAAATGGAATGTACTCCAGTAGATTGGCAAATGCTGTTTTGAAGCTTCTGTTGTTGAGCATATGTGTAAATGCTTTGAAGGAAAGAGAACAGTATATCCAAGGTTACAGATTACAATAAATTGTGAGCCACAGTATATATCATAAATGGGTTTAGGGAGCTGCAAAGAGACACAGTGCATAGGAATAGAGCAGGAGTGAACCATATAATAGAAATAATAGGAAGGTAGCGTCTTTATTAAATGGTGTAAGATTGAAAGATTTTTGTGTTCAGACAAACCTCATACACAAATCACTTAGTCACAAGCAGGTACGTGGCACGTAACTAGGTGTAGGCCTTTACTGCAAGAGTAGAAATGTTTTGCTCCACTTGTATAGAGCCCTGGTGAGGCTGAATGTGGAATATTATGTACCACCTAAGGAAGGATATATTTATGATAGAGGGAGTGCAGTGAAGGTTTATCTGATTGATTCCTGTGGGTGGTAGGTTTGTTGCATAGGAAGAGATTAAGCACACTGGGCCTGTAATCTTTAGAGTTAGATTGAGTTGTAATCTTGTTGAAACCTCCAAAATTCTTCAGGGGCTTGACATGGTAGAGTGGAGTTAGTGTACCCCTCCTGACTGGGGTGTCTAGAAACAGGAGTCACAGTCTCAAATTATGAAGTCAGACATTCAGGACAGAGGAGTAGTTTCTTCAACTGAAGGGTAGTAAATCCTTAGAATTCTCTACTCGGTTGCAGAGGATTGGTCACTATGTTCAAAATGGAGATTGATTTTTTTGTATCAAAGATCAAGGGGTATAGGGTTAGTGCAGGAAAGTAGTACTGAGATAAAAGATCAGGCAGCTATGATCTTATTGAATGGTGGGAAAGACACAAGGGAGCCGATGATATTCCTTTCTATATATATATTTTTTTTTAATCTGATTCGGTAAATCTCCTTTGCCATTGATTCGTAGCTGATTCTTGATATCACCTCCACTTTTCCACCCACTCATTCATGGGATATGGGCATCACTGGGAAGGTTAGGGTTTATTACCAATTCCTAATTACCCTTTAGTGGTAAACTCCCACTTTGAGCTGTTACAGCTTGTACTACGAAGGTACTTTTGCAATAACTTTGAGGAGGGAATTCCAGAATTTTTCTGTGAAGCCCAAGAATCTCTTGTTTTGAAAATGCTGGATCATTCCACATCCTTGGCCCTCTAGAGTAAATAGTCCTGAGCATTCACAGTCCTCTGAAGGAGGAAATTTCTCATCTCAATCTTAACTGATGGACTGTTATGCTGAGTCTGAGTTTTAGACATTCCAGTCAGGGGAAAACACTTCCCAGCATGTAGCCTACCAAGTTTTCTCAGAATCTTGTTTACTTCAGTGAGATCACTTCAATATTCTAAAGCCTGATTAATGCAATCATTGAAAATTTACAGCAGAGAAGGCCACCATTCATCCCATTGTGTCTCTGCAGGTAGAAAAGCTAACTAATCTAATTGTAGCACTGTGTCTGTAGTCCTTCAGGTCATGGCTCTTCAAGTACATATCCAAGTACCTTTTCAATGTGTTGAAGGCCTTTACCTTCACCATCCTCTCAGGCAGTGAGCTCCAGACTCCCACCACCCTCTGAGTAAAAACATTTTTCTTTATCTCCCCTCAATCCATCTATCTATTCCTTTCCATTCACCCCCTGCTTAGTGACCACTCAAATAAGGGAAATACGTCCTTTCTATACACACCAAGATCCCTCACAATTTTATTTATCTCAATTAAGTCTCCCCTTGGCTGCCTCTGTTCCAAATAAAACAACTCAAGTTTATCCAATCTTATAGCTAAAATTATGTCCTAGTAAATCTGTGCACCCTCTACCATGCAAATGTTATAATGTGGTGACCAGAATAGAGCCAGGGTTGTACAGTGCAGAAACAAGCCCAATGACCCACTATATCCATGCCTACCATTGTACTTAACATTGGTAAATTGGTTTATTATTTTCACATGCACCGAGGTACAGTGAACAACTTTATTGTTTTGCATGCCATCAATACAGATCCTTTCATTGTGGTATTGTAGTGCAATGAGGTAGTACAAGGTAAAACAATAACAGAATGCAGAATAGTGTTACAGTTAGAAAGTGTTATGCAAGTAGGCAATAAGGTGGAAGGCCATTATGAAGTAGATTGTGAGGTCAAGAGTCCATCTTGTACTAGAGAACCGTTCAATAGTCTTATAACAGAAGCTGTCCTTGAGCCTGGTGGTATGTGCTTTCACGCTTTTGTATCTTCTGCCCGAAGGGAGAGGAGAGAAGAGAGAATGTCTGGAGTGGGTGGGGGTCTTTGATTATGTTGGCTGCTTTACCGAGGCAGCGAGAAGTGTAGACGGAGTCCATGGAGGGGAGGTTAGTTTCTGTGATGTGCTGAGCTGTGTCCACAACTCTGCAGTTTCTTGCAGTCACGGACAGAGCAGTTGCTATACCAAGCTGTGATGCATCCGGATAGGTGAGGGTCAAAGGGACATGCCAAACTTCTTCAACACCATTTAACACCATTTACTGCATTCAGTACCTAGCTGTCTTTCTCTTGGCAATTCAAGTCTTTGTCTAGGTGCTTCTTAAATGTCATGAGGGTAGCTAACTCGAGCAGCAGCTCAGGCACTGGAAGAGTCTGCTGAAGCCACCTGGTTTCACAAAGGTGTCAGCTGTCTCTGGTACGGTTTGATACCATGTTGGTTAAGGTGCTCTATTAGTATCCAGAAACACAGATCTGGAAGCACAAGTTAAATCTCAGTCTCTCATACCTCAACCTTTTAATCCAATGATCAATATTGTAAGCTGCCTTTCCACTACCTCCAGGAGAAGTAAATCTTTCCTTGGCTGTACAGCTGTGGTGTATCACCTTTCCTGGGGAAGGATATATTGACAATCCAAAGCACTTCAGTGCCATTCACCCAAACAGGAATGGCTGCTACTTCCTGAGAAGACCTGACTGCTGCTATTCTGATGACTGAATGTTGTGGAGTCCAGTAGAGAGCAAGCATTTACTTTGGGAAGTCTGAACACTGAACAGATGCTGGGTTAGCCATTGAATTTCAATGGATAGTCATGCCTCTTTGTGAGAGAGGCAAGTTTCAGGTCATTTTCGATTTTTGAATTGTTTGGGTTAACAAGTGTACTTTGTGTTTTCTATTATTCTATTTTTGTTTAAAAATAAAGTTTTTAATTTTGATTTTAATTTTTGATTATTTTAATGTGACTGTAAGCAACATTCAGAGATATTCAGAGTTCTGGCAGCTGGTTTTGCCTGGGGGTGTGTGTGACTTTACCAGCTGTCAAAGCTCTGCAGGGACTCGCTGATTAGGGCCTGGTGTGTCATAAAGCTCATTGCCAACCAACAGTGATCACACTGGAACCTCACCCCTCCAAGTGCTGCAATTCAGTGTGGGTATGGGAGGAGGCATGGGTTGTCTGCTGCTGATTGGCAGGCTAGACAGAACTGTGCTCTGGGCTAGGTTGGTGCATCAGCTGTGCATGGTAGTTCAGGTGATACTCTGGACTTTATTGATAAAATGTGTGGGTAAATTTGTGGCAAATGAAGTTCATTCCAGGCACGCGGGAGGTCAGCACTTTGGGAAGCTGGAATATTTTCAACATTATGAGAAACTGGGAACTGTGGAGAGCAGAGATCAAAAGGTCCAAATGCAGAATTCACAAAGTCTTTGGACTTGTAGGAAAACCAGTTTAAAAAGGTTAATGAAAAGTTGACCTTAATCTCAGGGGATTGGAAGGCAGAATGGAGGAAGTGGAAGCCATAGAGAGGGTGCAGAGGAGATTTACAAGGATGCTGCCTGGAATGTGGAGCATGCCTTATGAAAGCAGGTTGAGGGAACTCGGCCTTTTCTCCTTGGAGAGACGGAGGATGAGGGGGGACCTGATAGAGGTGTATAAGATGATGAGAGGTATTGATAGGGCTTTTCCCCAGGGCTGAATTGGTGGCCACAAGAGGACATAAGTTTAAGGTGCTGGGGAGTAGATATAGAGGAGATGTCAGGGGTAAGTTTTTTACTCAAAGAGTGGTGAGTGCGTGGAATGGGCTGCCGGAAACGGTGGTGGAGGCTGATATGATAGGGTCTTTCAAGAGACTGTTAGATCAGTATATGGAGCTGAGTAAAATAGAGGGCTATGGGTAATTTCTAGGGTAGGGACATGTTCGGCACAGTTTTGTGGGCTGAAGGCCTGAATTGTGCTGTAATTGTTCTATGTTCTAAGTTATGTTGTGGTTGGATAAAGCTTTAGTTCAGCCTCATCAAACTGCTGGGTTCACTTCTGGGCTCTGCAGCTTAGGAAGGATATACTGGTTCTGGAGGCTGTGCAGTGCAGTTTCACTAAAAAAGTTGAGGGCAGTTGACATAGCCTGCTCTTAAGTATTTCCCAGATTATGGCAGAATAAGTAAGTGATCTGATTGAAATGTTTAACATAAAAATATTTGTTGGACTAGAGTAGGGCACAGTTTTACAATTATAATGAAGTGAAATCAGTTGAAGGGTGTTGGAAATCTGAAACCTTTCTCAAAAGGATATTGGGGGTCAATTGGAATGAAGTCAGAATATTGTTGGAAAAGATTATCTAGGAAGGTAAGAGAATGGAGTTTTATCTCCCCTCTAGATAGGATCTACTCTCTCTCCATCATTTGTAACTTGCATACTTTGCTTTTCTCCACTCTGCATGTTCTTTGCCCACTTACCTCTCTGGGCAGGTGTTTCCTACAACTTGCTTCCACCCACCCCCCCCCCCCCCCCCCCCCCCCCCCCCCGACCTCAAATTCTGATGGTCTCCCCACTGGTGTCTTCAGTTCACAGGCTTCCTTCAGTTTATTTTTCCATAGGATCCTACCTCAGTGTAAAGGCAGAATCTCACTGGACCAGATCTTCACCCAGCTTTTAATCATGTATTTAGCATACAGCAGAAAAACAGGTGAACAGCAACAGAAGCAGAGCATTAGATTTAATGGTTAGGTATCATGCTCTCTTGTGGTAATGTACATCAGGTGTCAGTAGCTATATGAAACTGTTTGAAGCTAGACCCATAAGTCTAACCAAAGACAATGTTGATACTTTGATAAAGTAGCATTGAAGATGCTGAATAAGTGACCCTGGGGTGCGAAAAGATACTAAAATTATTAAATGTATTAAATGTAAACTTAAATAGATGTAAAGTCATGACTTTTAGTTTTAAGAGCTGGGCTGGTGTGGATATGACCAGGGCTATTCATTCTCCAATTTAAAACTACATGCTGTCATTTTTAAATTCTCATTGTTAATTCCTCTGCTGCATTTAGGCTACATACTGTGACACCACTGTTGGTAATTCTCCTGTCAATCAAGCGTACAGAACAAACTGACTAGGAATTATTTTGCACATATTGTAAAATTATTTTTCACCCACTATTGGAAAAATAAATGTTTTTGTTGGGAGGTGATATTGTATGTATCTGTCCCCTTTTTAAATGGACTCTGTAGACTGTTTGCCCCAGTGTATTTGGGTAATGATTGTTGAATAAAATAGATTTTAATCTGCTTTGAATTACACTGAATGACTCCTGCTGCAAGTTCCAGTCTATGACCAATTCTTTGGCTGACAATGATGTCATTGCACACTTTGCACGGGATGGAATCTGGCCATGTAACCATGTCACACTAATAACACCCTTCTGTCTCCGTTGTTACTGTTTCACCACTAAGCAGATTTTAGCTACAGTATTAGAAACTCATGCAGGGAAGATCCTGCTAGTGTGCATGTGGGAATTTTAAGTAATAAACAGGCATTCTCTTAATTTATAGAGTTGCTTATAGATTTATGAAAATCAATTCATGGACTTTTTTTCCACTTTTGGGATGTCAGCATTGTTGAGAAGGTGATGGTGAGCTGCCACTGTGAACTGTCATATTCATTTGGTGTGGTTGGGGAGGGAACCATTGGATTTAGACTCTGTGATGATGAGGGAATAAGAACACTCTTCCAAGTTGGTATGTGACTGGGGGGGGGGGGGGGGGTTGTGGGGGGGGGGGTGGAGTGGGGGAAGGAAGGAAGGAAGCAGCAGGCAAGGAGAGTTTCAGATGGTAGTGTTCTCTGGTTCTTCGGTAGTAAAGGTTGCAACTTTGGAAGGTGTCATTGACGTAAAGAGCCACTATTTTGTGTATTTGTGTAAGAGTATATTTTGTAAATGCTGCACACTACAGCTTTAATATACATAGAACAGTGCAGCACAAAACAGGCCCTTCGGCCCTGTTACGGACTCAGTGAAAGTCCCTTTAAGATAGAGAGTGTGTATGTGTGTGTGGGGCGTGCTTACGTCAATAGAAGATAAAGGACGTAATGATGTTGTTGAAGAAGTTAGAAGAAGAAGGAAAGAGAGAGAGAAGAAGGGAGAGAGACACCAGCCTGCTTGTTTTCTCTATCGATGGATGAGAAACAATAACTTTGCGCCACTGAAATCCATGTATGGAAGTTGGAAGTAGTCCGGTGGAGTTCACTTTGTTGCTGACCTGTAGAAGGAAACGGGTATTTGTGTGTGGACGACCACGATTCGGATGCTTTTCGGGGTGAGGACGTAACACCTCCCACCTAAAAAAAATTTTTCCCAAGAAAAATTTAACCGCGCATACAGTTAGTAATGTTAATAATTATCATGCTACACAACTACAGACTATCAGATTAGTACAGATACATGTTTCCCATTTAACATTGGGAAAGACAATCAGCAATCACATTATCTTTGCCTTTAATGTGAGTTATCATGAGAACAAACTCTTGCAAAACGTATTATCATAGGTAGTAATTAATAAAATAGTTTTTAACACTGAATCATGCTCAGTGTGTTTCTTTTGTTGCTGGTTCGTGACAGCCCACAATGTTGTGCCGACATAGCTATTCCCTCCTACCTACAGGATGCCCATATCCCTCCATTTTCCTCTCATTCATGTGCCCATCCAAGCCACTCTTCAAAGCACCCAATGAATTTGCCTCCACCACCCTATCAGGCAGCACATGCCAGGCATCCACCACTCTCTAACTAAAAAACTTAACCCTCATGTCTCTTCTGAACCTACCCCCTCTCACCTTAAGTGCATGTCCTCTGGTATTGGATTACTCAGTAATGGGGAAAAGATATTGCTTGCTTTTTTTCCTGAATGGTGTTGAACTTGTGTTGTTGGTGTTGCTCACTGAGGCAAGTGGGAAGTATTCTTTGGCTTGTAGATGTTGGAAGGGATTCGGGGAGTTGGGAGCTGAGAACTTGCTGTAGGATGTCAAGCCTCTGACTGTTTCTTATAGCCATAATATTTATATGATTAATCCAGTTATATTTGTAGTCAACAGTTTCCTTCTTGATTAGGTCCCTTGCTATTATGGTTAGCTTGTTTTCACTATAGTTCTGTGGCCCTATCACAGTCAATGTGGGACTTGCAGATTTCGCAGCAGATGGGTAGAAGGAGCAGTGGGCTTCTCCTGTCAAATGGATTGAAGATCCTTGTTGCCATCCTGAATGTTCTTTCTCTGCTTTGAGTGCCATGGATAAGAGATTCCCAGGAATTAGTGGGGTTGTTACACTTTTTCAAGGAAGCTTCAAGAGCGTCCATGAATCTTCTCTTCTGTCTAACTGGTGATCTCTAACCATCATAAAGCTTGCAATAGAGTGTCTGATTTGTGAGCCTAATGTCAACCATGGAGCTGACTGTATGTGATTAGGACTGTAGTGCTGGAAATGGTGGCCTGGGGGAGGTCACCAACATTAGTTCGTTTATCCTGCCTGTGGATTTGGAGGATTTTGTGGAGACGATCTTGGCTGTATTTCTCCCATGAGATTGCACTGTAGGTCACCCAGATCTTGGAGGTATACTGGATGGTAAGGATTGTTGCTGCCTCGTGGTACATTATTCAGAGCTAGAGATCATTGTCTTCAAACACCCTTTTTCTTCAAGTGACCAAAAGCTGTGTTGGTGCACTGAAGGAGAAGGTGAATTTCATCATTGGTGCTGAGTGGTGGCTCCTGAGATATGAGAAGTGGTCCATGTGTACAGTGGAGGTAGGCTGAAGAACATTTGTTTTGCAGATGTTAAACGCAAAACCCATCCTTGTACACTTCACTGATCAAGTTAGTAATGATTTCAAGCTTGGCCTCTGAGTACATGCACCACAACCATCCTGCAAAAGGCAACTCAATTGAGATTGGGTGATCTTGCTTCTGGATTTGAGGCATCATTTTCATTAGTCCTGAAGATTAGCTCCATTTTACTTTTGGAGACGAGGTGCAGCATTGTGGCAAGAAAGTTTGAAAAAGGTGTCACAATGATGTTGCTCTCTTTCTTGAATCAGTTCTGCACTGAGATTGGATCTGTTGTGGACCAGTTGGTTAGGATCGTGACTTAAATGCCATCGCAAAAGCAGCCTTCAGCTATCTGAGAAAAAAGGTGCTTGAAGATAGTGATCTCAAACTCATGGTCTACCTGGCAACAATGATTCTTGTTTACTTCAGCTAAATTTGGGGAAGATGCTCCAAAGCCCATCACAATTGACGGCGTCAAAGACTTTAGTGAGATTGGCAAAGGTCATGTATAGTGTTTGATTGTGTTCCCTGCATTTCCTTCAGAATGGTGAAGGTCACATCCACTCTCTCTTTCATCACTGAATCAATACTGCAATTTGGGCATCAGTGCTAGGCCACTGAAGGGTGGTGGTTGAGGAGAACCTTGGCAAGGATTTTCCCTGTAGCAGATAGCAAGTAGATGCATTTGACCACAGTCAAATTTGTCTCCTTTCTTGAAATCTGCATTGATCCCCAGGGTGTTGCTGATGTGGAATTAGTGATGACAATTTCATTGAATATTCAAGCTGCATGCTTAGAGTTTGTTGTTGGAGATGTTTGTTAACCTGCTGTGACTATAACTTGCCATTTATCAACCTGTGACTGAATGCTCTCTGGGTCTTGCTGCATCCACACAAAGTTTGCTTTATCTACTGAGAAGTTGTAAATGGAATTAAACATGTGATCATCCATAGATGTTCCACTTCTGACCTCTCAATGAAGGATGGTCTCAATGAAGTGGCCGAAGATGTTTGGGCCTAGAACAGTGCCTTGAGGAATTCCTACTGTTATGTTCTCGGGTCAAGTGGTTGATCTCCAACAATCATCATTATATTTTTTGAGGAATATACAACTCTAGACAGTGTGAGTTTTCTTCATGTGTCCCATCGGCCAGGTCTGTTGGTGCTCCTCAAAATCACAATCCCAACTTTGCCTTGATTTCAAGGGAATTATTCTCATCTCACCATCGGAGTTCAGCTCATTTGTGCTGTAAGTTCATCTGATGTAGATGTTAGAGGAGGAGGACTTGGCAGGGTGTCAACGTGTTAACTTTGGTAATTTGAGATAGGCAGGGGAAGTTGCTGATCAAACGTGTCCTACAGGATGGTTATATTTGAATTAAACAGCAAAGTGGCTTTGGATAGAGCCTTTAACAATCCTGGTATGTTGAAAAGCCCCTTACAGCCAGTGTTGTACTATTGAAGTCACTGTCTTGGTAGTCCAAGACAGCTGATATTTTTGCATATCTTATCTATGGCAAGGAATAGCTGTGAAGTCCAACCACTGATGCACAAGGTGGGCTGTGGAGATGGGAATTAATGACAGTGATGATTGATGCTGTAATGTGTTTTGTGTGCAGCCTGGAAATGATTTTGTGGATCTTGCTCAGTTGTTGCATGCTAGTCTTGTCAAGGGCTGCCAGTTAATTCTGTCATGAGTTATTTGTATGTAGCCTTGGGATTGATGCTGCTCTGTTGGAAATTCTCTTCAGATTGTTTTTGAAGCATTTGTACAGATAACCCTTTTTCTGCCCTGGTATTAGTTTATTATTGTCACTTGTACCAAGGTACAGTGAAAAGCTTTGTCTTACAAACCGACCGTACAGGTCAATTCATTACACAGTGCAGTTACATTGAGTTAGTACAAAGTGCATTGATATAGTACAGGTAAAAACAGTTACAGTACAAAGAAAAGTGTCACAGCTACAGAGACAGTGCAGTGCAATAAGGTGCAAGGTCATAACAAGGTAGATCGTGAGGTCATAGTCCATCTCATTGTATAAGGGAACCGTTCAATAGTCTTATCACAGTGGGGTAGAAGCTGTCCTTAAGTCTGGTGGTATGTGCCCTCAGGATCCTGTATCTTCTACCCGATGGAAGAGGAGAGAAGAGAGAATGTCCTGGGTGGGTGGGGTCTTTGATTATGCTGGCTGCTACACCAACAACGAGAGATAAAGACAGAGTCCAAGGAGGGGAGGCTGGTGTCCCTGATGCACTGGTCTGTGTCCACAACTCTCTGCAGCTTCTTGTGGTCCTGGGCAGAGCAGTTGCCATACCAAGCCGTGATACATCCAGATAAGATGCTTTCTATGGTGTGTCAGTAAAAGTTGGTGAGAGTCAAAGGGGACAAACCAAATTTCTTTAGCTTCCTGAGGAAGTAGAGGCGCCGGTGAGCTTTCTTGGCTGTGGCATCTGCGTGATTTGACCAGGACAGACTGTTGGTGATGTTCACACCTAGGAACTTGAAGCTCTCAACTCTCTCGACCTCAGCACCATTGATGTAGACAGGTGCATGTACACTGCCCCCTTTCCTGAAGTCAATGACCAGCTCTTTTGTTTTGTTGATATTTGAGGGAAAGGTTGTTGTCATCACACCATTCCACTATGCTCTCTATCTCCTTCCTGTACTCTGACTCATCGCTGTTTGAGATATGGCCTACAACGGTGGTATCATCTGCAAACTTGTAGATGGAGTTAGAGCAGAATCTGGCCACACAGTCATGAGTGTATAGGGAGTAGAGTAGAGGGCTGAGGACGCAGCCTTGTGGGGCACTGGTGTTGAGAATAATCGTGCCGGAGGTATTGCTGCCTATCCTCACTGATTGCAGTCTGTTACTTAGAAAGTCAAGGATCCAGTTACAGAGCGAGGTGTTGAGTCCTAGGTCTCGGAGTTTGGTGACAAGCTTGCTTGGAATTATTGTATTGAAGGCAGAGCTGTAGTCAATAAACAATAGTCTAACGTATGTGTTTTTACTGTCCAGATGCTCTAGAGCTGAGGGTAGGGCCAGGGAGATGGCATCTGCTGTAGACCTGTTTCGCCGATAGGCAAATTGCAATGGGTCCAGGTTGTCTGGTAGGCTGGAGTTGATGCGTGCCATGACCAATCTCTCAAAGCACTTCATGCTGTCCCTTCCATTATTAGATCTGGTTGTCTAATCCACCCAAGTGCTCATTTTTAAGCAGCACATGTTAACGTGCCCAAGCTATTTAACTTGTGGTGAAAAGATGGTACCAAAACCATAAAGGTGTTATGACCACTACATTGTTGAGCTCGATATAGAGATGGCACATGCTCAGTAGGTTGAGGATTCAGCCCAGGGAACTCACAGTGGAGATGGTACTGTGCTGATCCACACTATTACTTAATTATTATTGGCAAGTCAGGCATAGGGATATCAGAACGAGGCGCAGGTTGTAGCAAGAATTCTTGCCGAGATTGAAGACCAGGTAAAAGAGCTGAAGCAACACACAAAGGAGCTGGAAGAACTCAGCAGGTCAGGCAACATCCATGGAGGGAAATGGATGGTTGGCATTTCGGGTCAAGATCCTTCATTAGAACTGGAAAGGAAGAGGGGAGATAGTATAAAAAGGTGGGAAGGGGTGGAGCAAGAGCTTAGTGGGTGATAAGTGGATCCAGGTGAGGGGGATAGGTAGATGAGGGAGAGGAGTGGGAATAATGTGAGAAGCTGAGAGCCGATAGGTGGATGTGACAAAGAGCTGAAGAAGATGGAATCTGATAGAAGAGGACTGTGGAGCATGGAGGGAGGTGGGAAGGGGAACCAGTGTGGGGAATGTGTGGATGATGGGCAGATCGAGAGGGCAGGGGAGGAGAATGAGAGAGAGTAATGGGGGCCTGTAGGATCAGGAGGTTTTTAAAAAAAAACAAAAGTAAGGGACAGAGAGGAGGGTTACCGGAAGTTAGGGAATTTGATATTCATGCTGTCAGATTGGAGACTACCAAAGTGGAATATGAGTTGTTCCTCTAACCTGCATCTAGCCTTCACTTGGCAATGGAGGAGGCTGTGGACAGACATGTTGGTGTGTGAATGGGAAGTGGAATTAAAATGGCTGGCCACCAGGAGATCCCGGCTAGTGCAGCAGATGGAGCGAAGGTGCTTGACGAAGCGGTCCCCCAATCTGCTTCGGGTCTCAGCAATGTAGAAGAGGCTGCGCTAGATGCAATAAAGAAAACCAATGGATTCACATGTGAAGGACTACTTCACCGGGAAGGACTGTATAGGGCCCTGCATAGTGGTGAGGGAGGTGGTGTAGGGGCAGGGGTAACACTTAGCGCGGTTGCAAGGATAAGTGCCTGGAGGGGGATTGGTAGGGAGAGACAAGCGGACATGGGAGTCATGGAGAGAGCAATCCCTGTGGAAAGCAGAGAGGGGAGGAGGTGATGTGCCTGGTGGTGGGATCCCATTGAAGATGGCAGAAGTTGCGGAGAATGCTGTGTTGGATGTTGAAAAGAGCTGGGATGCTTCAGAAAATCTTCAAAAGTGATTTGAAGATTATTGTCTGAGGACCATTGGGATCATGTGGGCTGCTGAGTGACTGCGCAAGAACCCCCTCCAGCGTTTTGGACTTGACTTTGGGTATTCAAAGAGCCATTTAAATAAGAACAGATTTATTTCCTTTGATCCTAGTGTCTTAGGACATGGTTATGGGTGTATATAAAGAACAACGCGAATAGCATTGGCGCACGTGTGCAACGTCTCTTCACTCCATTCAAAATTTCAGATGCATACAAATCATCTGGAGAGCAAGGAGAAGCAACAAAAGAATTTCACATGCTGGAGATCTGAAATAGAAACAAAGTGCTGAAAATACTCAACAGATCAGGCAGTATCTGTGGAGAGAGACACAGTTCATGTTTCATTTTGGTGACCATCAGTGAAAAAGTGAGAAAACAATTTCTGGAGAATATGTGCCAGACTTGGATGAAGTTATTGATTTCCATAAACTTTTTTTGTTAACGCAGCTTGTGTAGAGGAAGCCATGGAATTTCTGTCATCATTGTGGTGGTATAAATATTAATTTGCATACAAGTGATCAAGTAATCAGACTGGTAATTTGATTGGGACACAGAACTCCTTTGATCGTCTTTGAACTAACTCCATAATTTTTTTGCAGTACAGCAATCCCTCAGTACTGCAGTATCAACCATGATTTTTGTAATAAAGTCTATGGACTGTGACTTAAACCCACAGCATACTTGAGGTAAGAGTGACCCACTTAGCTACAGCTGATGGTTTTCTTTGCTCCCATCTGCCATTGGGAACTGATAGCTAACTAGTATAGGTTAAGCTGGGATTTGATTTTCCATGAGCAAAGCTGGTTGTAAATTTGGTAAATGGTGGAAATGAAGCCATTTACCTAGCCAGAGCCGACTACAATGAAGGGCACTGGTTGGGTTATTGGGATTGATGTAGGGGCCCTGGGAGGATGAATGATTGAAGCCAAGTTGTTTTTTGGTTTCTGTGGGTGGAGTGTGGTGAACCAACGACCTTGGTTTTAGGCTGGACCTAATCATGGCATGTCTGTGTTTGTTAGCAGACATTGCCTCATTATGTGCCCCGACCCTAGTCTCCAGTGGTAACAAGCTTGGATCAGCTTGTTCATGGTGTACCTTGTGCTCTGCACACCCACTCACTAGAAGTGGATGGTCATGGTATTTGGTTTTATTGGTGGCTGAATAACATTGTAACTCCCAGCAGGGCAGAGGGAGTGCTACACTGTGAGGACAGGTTGGAACTGCAGTTGAGAGGGTGCTGGACCAATGGGAGAGGGTTAGGCACGAAGGTGTGCTGCACTGGGAGAGGTGCAGGACCAAGGATCACAGTTTCTAGAAAGCAGGAGATAAACTCCAAATGCTTTCTGCTTCTCAGTGGATACAAAGAATTCCATGGTGCCATTCAAAGAACAACAGCAAAGTTCTCCCTGGTGTTTACTTTTTAACCAGCCTCACTTGAAATAAACCAGGTGATCTGGTCATTCATCTTATTGCTGTATGGTCTTTTTGTGTAAACTGCATTGCAACAATGATTACACATCAAAAAAGCTTCAGTGATTGCAAAGCACCTTGGGGAAGCCTTGACATCATGGAAGATTTTGTATTAATGTAAGTTCATCAAGGCCTCCTTTGGACAATGTATTTAGATGTTTGGTTGTACCAAGATTTGGCTTTGTGGCACTTGCAAGCCAAGACTGTGTGGCTTGGCAGGTTGGATAATTGATGGGTGAGGGTGGGTGTTGGGAAGAGGTGGTAGGGATTCTGCATGTAACATCGCTCTCCCACCAAGCCCACACTTGGTGTTCACTCCCACACGGGAAGGGGAATGGATAGTGAAGAACTCAAAAAAAAAACAACAACAAGCTGATTATTTGGCAAAGAGGTGGATCTTTTCTGGGATTGTATAGGAATTGGTTACACTTGTGGCCATGTGATGACATTGTGAATAGAGGTTGGGATTTCAGGATGTGACAGAGAGCAAGAAGGTGTAGGCCTGTTAGCCTGGCATCAATCACTAGGATTTATTATTAAAGAAATAATATCAGGATATTGAGAAAATCATTATACCATCAAGCAGAATCAACATGGCTATCTGAAAGGGGAAGCATGTTTGACAAAATTGCTAGCATTTTTTTGAGGCTGTAACAAGCAGAATGCAAAAAGGGCCATGTTTTTGGATTTCCAGAAGGCGTTCTCGGGTGCTGCATTAAAGATTAATCTACAAATTAAAAACTCCTGGCATTGGCAGTAATATATTAGCATAAATGAAGAATTGGCAAACAGAAAACAGTTGAGATAAATAGGTCATTTCATGTCAGCAAGCAGGTGTCACAGGGAACTGTGCAGGGGCCTCAACAGTTTACAATTTACATTACTGACCAACGAAGGGACTGAGTATATTATAGCCAAATTTGCTGATGCTATGAAGATGCGAAAACCAGCAGTGAAGAGGGCAAGGGTTATCTTAAGAGGAAAGGTTGAGCCAGTTTTCATATTTCCTGTGATATAAGAGCCATTCATTGTATTGAGTCTATGTCCGCTCACAGAGCAATCATTCCCCACTAATTTTCCCTGTAACTATCCTCCCATATTCCCGTTAACTAACTCAGATTCTACTACTCACTTACACAATAGGGGCAATATTTAGTGGCTAATTAACATACAGACATTTATGATGTAGCAGAAACCCACGCAGTCACGGGGCAATGTGAAAACTCTACACAGACGTCACTGGAGATTAGGTTCGAAGCTGGGTTGCTGGAACTGAGAGGCAGCGGATCTACTAGTGTGCCACTGCGCTGCCTGGACTGTGCCACACATTGTTTAGAAGAATGAGGGCAGGCTTATTGAAATGAGAATTTCGGAGGGGGATTGACAGGACAGGTCTGAGGGGATGTTTCCCCTTGTGAGGAATCTCGAATTATTGGCCACTGTTTCAGAATAATGGGCTATCCATTTAATGGAAGCAGGCGTTTTGGCCCAAGTCCCTGCCAACGCATTTACACTAATCCCACATTTATCCCATTTTTATTCTCCCCACATCCTCAACAACTGGCCCCTGATTCTACCACTTGCCTATACAGTAGAAGCAATTCAGTGGCCAATTACCTCACAACCTCCATACCTTTGTGATGTGGGAGGAAATCGGAACACCCGGGATAAACCCATGCAGTCACAGAGAGAACATGCAAACTTCACACAGGTAGTGCCCAAGGTCAGGCTTGGACTTGGGTCTCTGGTGCTGCAAGGCAGTGACTCTACTAGCTGTGCTGCTATAGCACTGGGTGTTTCTGCCACCAGCCATGACTTGGCTATTGTAGAGTCTCATGCCATTTACCCACATTTAGTCCATTGTATTGTTGGAATTTCAGAGAAGATTTAAAGGCCATATGGACTTCTGCTCTTATTTATTATATTGCTTTTACAGTGAGTCGTGGGAAGAGTAGTGGCCGTCTTACTTAACATGGACACCATGTTGGAATGATGACCAGTTCTTTGGGCTCTGTGCTTGGAGAAACTGCTCAATGCTGAGTCACCAGGTGGAAGAAGGCCAAATAAACCACACCTTAAATTCCCTGGCACAGGAAGGGTGAGGAGGCTGCTCGCTTACAGACATGATTTAGGCCTGTAGTTACCATAGCAACAGCTGCACTGACACCAAAGGTTTTGGAGGGAGTGTGTTTCACTGCCAGTCCCAGGGGAAGGCAGTTTGTGGTATGTCTCATTGCATAGCTCCTGGGTTTTGCCATTGCTCTGGGCAAGACCCGAGCTGTGCAGCCAGCCTTGTGTATATAAACAGACACAGTTCTGCTCTTGTGCTGATGTGATGGTTGAGAGAAAGAAGGGAGGCTTTTGGACTCTGTTCTGGGTTTTGTTGCCATAGTGATATGGTGGTCAGATTCTGTTCTTCACTTCTCTTTTAAAATGTTATTTCGGAGCTGTGAGTCCAGTCTTCTGGGTTGTTTTTGCTGACTATTTCTGGAGCACAGACCCAGTGAGCTCCTTCGTTGCAGGCTGTTAGATCATGGAGGGGCCTGACTGGGACAGTTGCAGTTTGCTTTGCTTCCTTTGTGAACAGGCCAGTGCTGCAGCATGGTTTAACTCTGGTTGGTATTTCTCACACAGCTGGCAGTAGGTGTGGCAGTCTTAGACTGGACCCACAAACTCTGTTTCAAAACTTCCATCGAATAAAAAGGGTTACCAAACAGTCCTGTAGGTGGAAAGCTGTGTCAGCTGCTGTGGTAACTTGATCATTCTGGTCTGACACTGAATCATTCACATGAGGATAATCTCAGATTAAATCCCTGGTTTGATTTGAATTTGCTGATCTCAGACAAGGATTGCAGCCTAGATGTGAGAGCCTCCATGCTGGTGGTACAAAGAGGAAAGGTCAGCCAGGGTCTGCCACCTGGACGTTGTCTGGTGACCCTGTTGTTGTGTAGGCAACAGGCCAGGACAGTCACTTCCAGTTGCCTGTCACTTTAGTTCTCCATCCCACTTCCACTCTGACCTCTGTCTTCAGCCTCCTACATTGCTCCAACAATGCCCAATGTAAGCTGGAGGAACAGTAGCTCATCTTCTGTCTGGGCACGTTGCGGTCCTCTGCACTCAATACTGAATTCAGCAATTTCAGGTAATCGCCCTCTTTTCCCCTCCACGGATGCAGCTATACCTCTTTGTTTCTATTTTTTTCCTCTCTCTCTTAACTGCTGGCTGTTAAAGTAGTTGTTACCTTGACAACTTGGGTCTGCACCCTATCAGAGACTTTCCCTCTGTTCTCTCCACCCCTCCCCCTCTCTGCAACTTAAAACGGGCTTGTTTTCTCACTTTTCCAGTTCTGATGAAGGATCCTTGACCTGAAACACTGATTCTGTTTCTTTCCCCAGGACACTGCCTGACCTGCTGAGTGCTTCCAGCATTTTCTGCTTTTGTTTAAACTCTGACAGTCAGGATAGCTCTTTTAACTCGCCTTTTCATAATGAAACATGGGGACAGTTCAGACCATTCAGCCTCTTGTGCCTGCTCTGCCATTTAATTAGATTGTGACTGATCTGTACCTAAATTCCATTTACCTGCTTGGTAAATGGACCAAATGGATGCCCCATTTACTGTGATACAAACCAACAAAACAAAATCCCTTCCTTTGCTTTAGAACCTGCAATTGTTCATCCACCTCCACAGTTGCTAAGGGTCCAACCCCCAGGCATTCCCCCTTCAGCCATTTGGAAAGGATGCATTAGATTAATTTTGATTCACTATCAGTCCTTCCTATCATTAATAATTAATAAATGCTCTAAGAATGGGAAAAAATCTGTTTTCACATCCTTGTAATTTCTTTTTTCCTTTTGGGTTTTTCTGATAAGATCACTGAAACGTGCAGCACATCGTGTCTGGGCTGGCCTGTTTGCTGTTAATCCTGCGATACTCTCAAGTCCCTGAAACTTTCCAAGTATTTATCCAATTCCCTTTTGAAGGTTGCTGTTGAATCTGAATCCACCAGCCAATCAGGCGGTGAATTCCAAATCCTAATCCTTCATTGCATAAAAATGATTTTCCTCACATCACTTCTGGTTCTTGAGCCAGTAACCTTAATTCTGTGTTCACTGTGCAACTACTGGAATTGAATTGACTTTTATTTCCTTTACCAGCTCTGCTCTGAGAACAAACTCTGGTTTCCAGTTTGTTCACGTAACTAATCCCTCATCTTGCCCTCGCCCTTGTGCCTTTAGTGGGAGGACAGGCTTGTGCAGGTTGGATGGCGGGAATGCAAGAACTGTCAGATTGACATGGAGTTCTTGATCTTTTGTTAAAGTAATTTATTCTTGCGATGTGGGTTTTGCTGGTAAGGTCAACATTTTGTCCATTACAACTTACCAACTGTCTGATATTTCAGTGTCTCGCAAGGTCCCTTCTCGTGGCATGGAGCTACAGTTGTACCAGGACACTGGAATTTGCCTCATGGGGAGGATTTTCTTCCCTTAAAAATCCAGCAACAGTAAAAATGAGCAGATGTTGGATTGTTATAAAAATCCAACAAGCTCAAAAGTATTTAGTATTTTAAATGTATAAATAATGTTACAGATTCTTAAACTGTTCCACTTTAATTTGAGTTAAATTTCTTGGGTTGCTAAAAGAAGACCCTGAACGCCTTGGCACTGGGTAACATGCCCCTGAGTCAGCAGGCAGTCGTCACAGAGCCTTGACCACGTAATGTAGGCAGACGCTCCAGTGTGATACTTAGGGGAGCTGGGGAGATTTCCCAGGTAGCTTGGCATGGATTTATCCCTCCAGCAACATCAAATTAAAACAAAAATCTGATTGTTATTGTAGCACTGAAAGAGCCAAATATTGATGTGGAAAATCTGAAATAAAAACAATGTTGGAAAAGCTTACAGTTCAGGCAGCTTTTGTGGAAGAAGAATTGGTTAAAATTAACTCTGTCTCTCTCTTCACAGAAGCTACCTGACTGGCTGAATATTTTGAACACGCTGTTTTTATCATATTGCTGTTTGTGGGAACTTGCTGTGGAGAATTGGCTGCTTACACTTTAAACCAGTAACAACGCTTCCTAAAATACTAACTAAGCTGCAAAGGATAAAAGGGCCTTGTAGATGCAAGTTTCAAGGACTCAATTATCTATTCAGCAATATATTAATTTGGTGGTACCATCATGCAACAGCATATTGTTCTACAGCCAAAGCCCGAGGGTGGGTTTCACCAGATTGAATGTGAGTCAAGAGCCCTTGATGCTCTGGCCCTTAGCCCTCAGCTCAGACAGTCCTAACACACTCAAAATGTTGGAGGAACTCAGCAGGTCTGGCAGCATCTATGGAGGGAAATAAACAGTCGATGTTTCGGGTTGAGACCCTTCATCAGGACTGGAAAGGAAGAGGGCAGAAGCCAGAATGTCAGGGGAGGGGGAGGAGGACTGGCTAGCAGGTGAAAGGTGAGTCCAGGTGAGAGGGGGAAGGTAGGTAGGTGGAGGAGGCGGGATGGAAGGGAGTGATGTGAGAAGGGGTGCGGGGGCCACAGGAATGAGGGAAAATAAGTGGGAGGGGGTGGAGGGGGTTAAGGGGTTACCAGAAGTTAGAGAAATCGGTGTTGAGGCCATCAGGTTAGAGACTACATGAGGTGTTGTTCCTCCGACTTGTGTCTGGCCTGAACGTGACAGTAGAGGAGGCCATGGACAGACATGTCAGTGTGGGAGTGGGAAGCAGAATTGAAGTGGGTGGCCATCGGGAGATCCTTGCTTTCACAGCAGACAGAGCGAAGGTGCCCAATCTGCATCAGGTCTCACTGATGTAGAGGAGGCCACAGTGGATGCAATAAATAACACCCTCAGATTGGCAGGTGAAGTGCTGCCTCACCTGGAAAGACTGTCTAGGGCCCTGAATGGTGGTGAGGGAGGAGGTGTAGGGACAGGTGTAGCACTTGGTGCAGTTGCAGGGATAAGTGCCAGGAGGGTCATCAGTGGGGAGGGACGAGTGGACAAGGGAGTCGTGGAGGGAGTGATCCCTACAGAAAGCTGGGGGAGGGGATGGAAGATGTGCTTGGTGGTGGGATCCTGTTGGAGGTGGCGGAAATTGCAGAGAATAATGTGTTGGATGTGGAGGCTCATGGGGTGGCAGGTGAGGACAACCCTGTTACATCGGAGGCTGGGGTGAGGGCGGATGTGCGGGAAATGGAGGAGATGCAGGTGAGGGCTGCATTGACTTGATCTCTCTGTTTTGATCTCAGGAAGTACCTGTATCTGAGAACTCTCTCTGGGTTTGGCCTGAAGTCTCTAGTAATCTATTAAAGTCTGAGTCTCTGGGCACCTGGAGTATCTTGGTCGGCATGGACCAGTTGGGCCGAAGGGCCTGTTTCCATGCTGTATAACCCTGACCTGGTTGCAAGCTCTGGGCTTGCACATGCATCCAAACCTGGGCCTTTGGGTCACAGGCTTCTGTTCATTTGTGTGTACCTGACATTGGAAGTCAGGAGTGGCTGCAGTACGTGAATTGGACTCTGTGGCTTGAAGTGTCCAAGAGTGAGTATGTTTGAAGTGTTCACACGTGTGAGTGTACAACTCTGGTCTCCATTCTTTGGATTCTGATGTTGTATCTTTCCAGAAGTAGTAGACTAGATCAATTAATTGTAGAAAAATTATAACGGTTCCCTTCATAGATATAGAAAGGTTGTGTGGTGTCCAAAACTAGTGAATATGAATGTAAAATAGTTAATAAATTCAGCTAGAAATTGAGGAGAAATTTCTTTATCCAGTAAATTGTGAGAATGTGGAACTTGCCACAATACTGAATGGGTTGAGGCCCACAACGTAGATGTATTTAATGGGAAACTGGATTAGCATATCCTGGAAGAAAGGAATAAAAAAACATTTGGAAAATGTTAGAAATGTTTAAGTAAGGCAGCATCTGTGAAAAATAACAATTGCAGGAAGGTTACAGCATGGAAGTAGGCTGTGCTCTGAATCGTGTCCATGCCAGCTTTATGTGTGAACAGCCCAACTAGTCGCAATCCACTGATCTCTCTCCGTTATCCAGTTCATTTTACTGTGATTGAATCTGCCTCTACCACACTGGTGCAGTCAGGACACTAAAATTTTTCTTTATTCAGTTTGTATTCTTTTACCATTTACTGTCATTCAATGTCTTCTGCCCCCTGAACCTCTCATCGGTGAGAACAGCTTACTAAGTAGACCCTTAATGATTTTAGATACTTCTGTCAGATTTTCTTTCAATCCCTCCTGTTCTAGGGAAAAGAACTCCACCTTTTATGCACCCAACTAAAGTGCTCCATCTCTGGAATCATTCTTCTGCACACTCTCTCAGACCTCAACCTCTTTCTTAAAGTGTGCTACCCTGTCCTGGACACAATAATATGGTGGTGGCAGAACCACAAGTCTCCCATCAGAACTGGAGAATGTTCAACATGCAGAGAAAGGAGTGTTGGACAGCTTCCAGGCTCTTGATTTGAATTTATCAATTTCAGATAATGTATCTGCTGATTATCATTAACACCTTTTGCCCCATCTGTTTGTTCATTTAATTGACCCACTACCACTTCCTTTGTCACTTAATCTTTCTCCTCCTACTGTTATCATGGACCTTCCCTTTTATTCTTCCCTCTCTTCAACACCCGTTTCTCCCCACTCTCCCCAAGTTTCTTTTGCATCTTAAAGACCTAAACGATCTAATATTTTCCCGTTCCAATGAAAAGTTGGTTTTCTTCCCACGGAAGCTATCTGGTCTGTTAAACATTTCTAGAATTTTCCACTTTATTTGGGATTTCTCTACCTGCAGTATTTTGTAATGAGGAATAAAAGTATGTGCTGTAGGATGGAAGGGGGAGGAATAACAGGCAAAAACCTATTTGGTTGAGTGGTTCAGGAACACAGGTACAGGAGGCTGCTGAGAAGCCCCTTGACAATTTTCACTGCATTAAAGCCACAATTCAAATACCAATTATTGTAATAAACATAGGCTCTGCATTCTGTTTGGATGCTGAGTTAATTATCTGTTCTGCTTCCAGCCTTTGTAGTTTTTGAGCTATTCGTTGTTTGTCTCTGTAGCTCCAGAATATTTCCAGATGTGCAAGCAAGTGTTCCTAGGAACAGACGCAAGAGCTTGTATTCTAGCTGGTGAAGTTCCAGACCATCATACAGACAGCCAGATTACAATGGGTGTCTCGTGGCAAGACTGAAGATACAAGAACGAAGGAATGGAGTTGAATGGTGAGTACTGATTTCCCATGAGGGATATGCAAACTGTTTGGCTTGATAGAAGGCTTGTGTGTGGACCAGGGCTTTAGTCAGGTAGCCTCACTGTGAACTTGGGTTCTTCGTTTCTGGGAGGGATGAACTAGATTTTCAAGTTATCAATAAATTTGACAGGCTAAATTAAAACAAAATGTGGAAATACCAGGTCAGAGAGCATTTGTGGAGGGAGGAAAAAAAAAGACATTATAGCAGCATCTATAGAGTTAAGATTTTAGGTCGATGATGTTTGTTCTGATGAAAGGTGATTGACCTGAAACATTAATTCTCCATCAATGTAGTCTTTCTTGTTGAGTATTTTCGGCACTTTCTGTTGTTTTACCTCAGATTTCCAGTATCTACACTATTTTGCTTTTGGGCTATCTTTTTAAGGGGCTTCCTAAGGGAGAAAATAAAATGTAACCCACAGTTAGAGCAGAAAGGCACAGGAGTATGGGTCAAGGTCATATAGTCATGCTACAGTCCCAAGAGAAAGATTAGTCTGCTATTAATTACAAAAAGCTGGTGCTGGATATCTGAAGGAGGGAGAGCTGGGAATAGAATTATGTGGAAAGATGGTTATATTTTCCTTGTAGAAATGGATGTGGTGAGATTTGAGGTTTTAATGTTAAGGGATATTGATAAAGTATTTAAGGAAATATGGTTCCATTATCAGGTGGGCCAGTTACCATGGGAACCAGATTTAAGATATTCGACAATAGAACCTGAAAGTGAAATGAAGAATGTTAAGTAGCGAGTTGTGCTCAGGAGCATTTTACCTGAAAAGCAGCTTCAATACTGGGACTAGTTGTTCAGCACTTTAACAGAACTGGCGCAAGTATGATGGACTGTGTGGCCTTCTGTGCTATAAGGTTTTGTGATTAAGTCGTTGACACATCCTCCTACAGATCTGAAGTGTACCCAAGATTATTGAAGGTTCTACGGGAAACAGCCATTTTGGGAGATGTCATGACTGGTTTCATGCAGTGTAGAGCAGTCGGGGGGTGGTGGGGTGTTGCTAGAATAGATTACTGTTTCAAGACACAAACCAATTCAGACATGAATTTATTTTACATCACTTCCTCAAACAAAAATTGGCCATAGAAGAAGACAGCGACCCTCGAGAGTGTGAGATCATTGTTCACTGGCCAGTCAAAAAAAATCCAAACTGAATACAAAGCCACCTGCTATGCGCCAGCATCTCGGGGTTAGGGAGGCTGCTATTATTAAATAACAGGCAGTGAGTGATTCTGCCCTCCTTGAGGCTTCTTCTGCCTTCAACTGAACATTTCAATACTAACATGGGTAACTTTTTTTAGGTTGGAGTATCAAGGGATATGGAGCCAAGACAGGCAAATGGCATTAAATAGAAACCAGCTAATTGCATGACAGAACATCCTGGTGGTAGAATGCTGTTTAAGTTTGTGAGATCTGAAAGAATCCAGAATTAGTGGAACGCAAGTATCTGGAGAAAATCCAAGAAAATGAAGGTTGAGGAGACAGACATTTGTAAACTAAGTCAAGGCATTGCCAGATTGAGAGCCGAGATAGGTTAAAAGCTCGAATGTTCGAGGGAAGTAAGTGGGGAAAATGGAACTGATGGGTTGGATGGCCACCAGCTATTTCATAAGAAAATATAAATAACATGTGATGGGTTACAAGCTGGGAGTTAAGATGCATCTGCAGAGAATCAGCTGAATGAAACTGGGCAGCATTTGAATGAATTGGCAGGAAGGATGAAAAGTATGTGACAAATGGGAGCGAGAGGGGGATGTTAGTGACAGGGTGAGTTCAGAGTTTTGCCTTGTCTGGATGAATGGGGGTGGGATTAGGAGGAAGAAAGCAGAAAGTATCTCCTGTAGAGTACAAATACTGTTCTTCTAGTCAGCGAGCGGTTCAAGCTTGACAGATCCTGGCGAGTGTGTGTGTTTATTCTTTGTGCCCCAGAATGTGTAATGCACAGCCTTTAAGTGTAAATTCTGACACATTTGAGTTCATTTACTGTCAGAGCAAAAGCTGCAAGGCTCTGGAAAATCGTTCTCAGCCTTGTGCTTCTCCTCTATCCTTTCAACCCCATCTCTCTACCTGGATACTTTTGTATTTGAGCTTGGGAGGGGGGTGGGGCAAGGGGCGACAGTGTTAGCTGGATCTGACTTAGCCTCTACCCAGACCCACTCAGATTGTGCTCAAGTGCAGGAGTCCTTATCGTGGTAAGCTTCTGTTCCCTGGTTGCCTTCCAGACATATTCACCATTTCAGCCTTGTTTATTCCAGATACAATTAGGACATGTCTTTCTCTACAATTATTGTATCATCAATTCAATGCTTTCTCTGACGATGACCATTTCAGGGTGGGATGAGGCAGGGATAACAGTATAAGAAAAAGAAGCAGGAATACATCATATACATCTGCTCCACCTTTCATGGCTGATCTTTTACCACAGTACAGTTTTCCTGTACTAACCCATATACCTTGAGTCCTTTAATATACATAGCTCTCTCAATCTGACTAGAATATACTCAGCAACTGACATCTAGGCAAATATCTTGTCCTCTTTCTGTCTTGAATGGCCAACCCCTTATTTTGAGGATGCGATTCCTGGTTCTAGACACTAGCTTGGAGAAACATCATCCCTGCATTTGCCTCGAAGCCCCTTAAGAATTTTGTAATGAGATCTCTTATTCTTCAAACCTTTCCAGGGTATGGGTCCAGTTTTTTAAAAAAAATCTCTGCACAATAAACTTTGTTCCACTCTTATCACAAGTATATCCTTCCCTCTGTAGGGAGAGCAGACCTGTATATAACATTCCAGTTGTGCTCTTGCCAAAGCCCCAGCTAAATGCATTAAATTGTCTTTACTCTTGGCCTTTATTGCAAGAGGATTTAAGAACAATGCAGTGTTTGCCTTCCTAGTTTGCCTTTCTAATTGCTTGTTGTGTCTGTGTGTTAACAAGGACACACACACCCAGGTTCTTCTAAACACTAACACCTTTCAATCTCTCACCATTCAAATGCTCTGCTTTTCTACCATTTTTATCCCAGGTAAGGAAATGGCAGATGGAATAGAATATGGAAAAACGTGAGGCCGTCCATTTTGATAGGAAAAAACTGAAAGATATGGCATTTAAAATGAGGAGGAATTGAAAGATGTTGGTGATGAGACCCAAGTGTGTTTATGAACAAATCATTTGAAAGTTACCATGCTTGTACAGTAAGCAATACCTTTTGCTAATCATTTCCTTTTTGTACATTTATAGAAACTTTCATAGTCTGTTTTTCTGTTTCTCAAAAGATTACTCATATTCTATTCCCTTTATCAGTGTCTTGGTGTTCTTTGCTGATTGTGCTTCTGGACCATGAAAGAATTGTTTAGGAACCAAGAATTGGCCTTCACTCTGACCATGAATGCTCACTGTTAATTCTACCCTTCAACTCTATTTTATTTTGAAAACGTGAGCCTTTTTTTGTCAGATTGCTGGGCAATATCTGATTCTTTATTGATAGACCTAAATCTCATGCCATGATTTTCTTTTCATTTCTCAATCAGCATTCAATAAATATTATTAATCATAGTCTGAAATAAATAAGTCACCCTATACAGTTAATGATTAACCCTTGCATTGAATAAACTGTGCAGGTGCACTGACTGACCCTTGCTTTGAGTAAACAGCCAATCTTTACCGTTGCATAGTGAGTAAGTCTGCTGAATAAAGTTACTGGTGCGTACCCACTGAATAAATAGTGCCTGTGTAAAATGTATGTCAGCCTTGCCCTTTCTCATCCTTTGCGTAGCTAGGCCAAGCTACAACAAACCCAATGTAGGAGAGTTGTGCCTTGTTAATTAATTTATTCATGGTTTGTGTGTGACACTGGCTGGACAGAAAATGGGTAGGTTTCCTGCTTGGAATGACTTTGATGTTCAGCCTCATCTAGTTCAATCGTGGTCACTATTGCTGAAGCTTGCTTTTTATTTTGGACACATTTGATTACTTGAATTTAGATTCCACAGCTTTTGAGGTAGGATTGATCCCCATTTCTGATCAATTTTACAGGCCTCTGGATGCTAATACCATAACAGCACCTGTATGCAGCCATACTTGATGGTTTGTCTCCCCTGCTCTATCTTCCTGCTTGCTCCATCAATCTGATTGACTTGCCAGCAACCCCTTACCACCCAGCCAACCAAGATTTGAATCTTGGTCCGACCTACCCATCCCCATTGTCTCTAATGTCTACCCTCTCCCCTTTTCTATCTCCTGCCCTACCTTCCCTTGGTCTAGTTTGGGAGTTAATAGCCATGAGTTTTAAGAGCGTAAGTCGTGGGAGCAGGAGCATATCATTCGGCCGCTTCATATTGCTCTACCACTCAAGATCATGGCCAAATTCCTACTTTAACACCACTTTCTTAACTTATCTCCATGTCCATGGATTTCTTTAACATCCAGAAATCCATTGATGTCTGTTTTGAATGCAATTAATGATGGCCTCCACAGCCTGTTCTCAAGGATCCCAAAGATTCAGTACCCCGAGTGAAGAAGTCTCTCTTCATTGAAGTCCTAAATGGCTTACCCCATATTTTAATAATGTGACTCCTTGTTTTAGAATCCAAAGTGATCCTCCTTGAATCTCTGCTAAGAAATTCGTACACTTCAATGAGGTCGCCTCCCATTCTTCCAGATTGAGTTAGGTTAGGTCTCTGTTCTCTCATCTCTCCTATGACAAACCTGCCATCCCAAGAACCAATCTGGGGAATCTTCTCTGCACCCCCTCTATTGCAACTGTATCCTCTCTTGATAAAGAGACTAACAATGTGCACAATATTCCAGTTGTGGTCTAACCAAGACCCTGTATAATTGTAGTTAGACACCTTTTACTCTTGTATACAAATCCTCTTGCAACAAACGCCAATGTACATTTGGTCTTCCTAACTGTATGCTACGCGTGTGTCAGTTCTCAGTGACTTGTGGACAAGAAGGCTCAGGGCTCATTTCCCATTCTCTCAACATTTTTGACATTATACCAAAGTGGATAACCTTTTTTTTACATGGTATTCCATCTTCCATGCTGTTGCCCACTCAGTCTGCTTGTACTATATGTTTCCCCTTGAAGCCTCTCTGGATGCTCATCACTACTCTCACACTTTTCTTTTAGTACATCATCAGCAAGCTAGCTTGACGGAAGTATGGAAACCTGAGGAGAGTGAGAGCTGCAAGTGGAAGTTAGAAATATAGTAAGCAAATGAATCATAAAGGAAAACAAAAGCAAGCAGCAAACAGGGTTAGAGCATGGAAAAATATAAAAGATTTAAAGACACCATGTCTAAATGCACGCTGTAACAAGGTGAATGAATTAAAGTTATGATCTAATTGTCATTACAGACACATGTCTGCTGGGTGATTGCAAACTTGTGTTACAAAGGGCTCTGGGGGCCCTTGTGCATGAATCACAAAGCATTGGTTGGAGGTACAGCAGGCTAATGCAATGTTGGCCTTCAGTGCAAGCAAAATGGAGAATAAAAACAGGAAAGCTTTGAAGCAACATGGTGCTGCTGAGACCAAGCTCGGTTTTAGTCTCTATATTTAAGGAAGGATATACTTGCACTGGGGGC
This sequence comes from Pristis pectinata, assembly GCF_009764475.1. Taxonomy (NCBI): domain Eukaryota; kingdom Metazoa; phylum Chordata; class Chondrichthyes; order Rhinopristiformes; family Pristidae; genus Pristis; species Pristis pectinata. Next base: position 16,743,675 of record NC_067437.1, on the reverse strand, counting down.
ATTGTAGAGCAGGTTCACTGCGTTGAGTCCTGGGATAAAGGGATTGGTGTTTGAAGAGTGATTGAGCAACTTGAATCTTTAGTCATTGGCATTTGAAAGAATGAAGGGTGATCTTATTGAAGTACAAGATTTTGGTTGAGGGATATTGACAGGGTGTATGCTGGTGAGGTATCTAGAACTTGTGGGTCATACTTTCAGAATAAACAGTTACCCATTTAAGACAGATGTGGAGGAATTTCTTCTGACGTTCATGACTCTTTGGAGTTCTCTACCTCAGAGCTATGGAGGCAGAGTAATTGAATATATTCAAAGTCGAGACTGACATCCGGACTGCAATAGAGCCCGGACATATGGAAAGAGCAGGTGGTGGTGTTAAAGCCAAAATTACTTTGGCCTTGATTTCATTGAATAGTGGAGCAGGTTTGAGCAACCGATTGATCTACTCCTGCTCCTGTTTCTTAAGCATTAAATCTGGGAACCAAGTATACCCAGGATCTCAGTATTTAGGATGACTATATAATGGAATAGGGGGCGGGTTAGCTCCGTTATTAAAGGATGACATCAATAGAGTAATTGGAAAGAAACATGGCTTGGTAAATTGATTTTAGAGTTAAAATCGATTTAGGTGGAGCTAAGAAACAACAGAGGGCAGAAATCATTGTTTATGGGCCTCCAATTAGTGGTGGTGCTACAGGGCATAGCATAAAGAGGAAGCGATGGATGCATACGGCAGGTAGGACTGTAATCATAGGGAGCTTTAACCTACGTTAAATTAGTACTATGTAAAGGATGAATTCCTGGAATATATACGTAATAGATTTCTAGACTGGTATATTGAGGTACTGACTAGGGAACAGTATTTTAGATTTGAGGATTAATCATGTTGTAGAGGGACCCCTCAAAGTGTGTGAGCATAATATGATAGAGTTTTGCATTTAGTTCAAAAGTGATTTTCAATGTGAAGCCAGGGTTTTCTATCTAAACAAAGGAACGTCTGGAGATTTGAGGGGCAGGTTGGCTGTCTTAGATTGGAAAACCACATTAAAGTATGTTAGTGAACAGCCAAAGGCAGATACTTAAATAAAAAATACATGCAATAAATGTACATTCCTTTTAAGGCAGAAAGACACAACATTGGTCCAACCATGGATTACAGAAGAAAGTAAATCTAAGAAAAGTCTTCTGGAGTTACCAGAATAAACAGTAATAAGCCTGAAGATTGGCAGGATTTTGGAATTCAGCAGAAGAGGCACAAGAAATTAATAAAGGAAAGGAAAATAGAATGAGAGTAAATGAGAGAATTTCAGTTCTTGGACTTCTCTTTTAGAATCATAGTGTTGCACAGCTCAGAAACAAGCCGTCCAGCCCATCAAGCACCCATTCTCACTAATTTACACTAATTCCATTTTTTATTCTCTACTACATTCCCATCAACTCCCCCAGATGCTACCACTCGCTACACTGGAGCAAATTACAGTAGTCAATTAACGTGCTGAACTGTAAGTCTTTGGAAGGTGGGAGGAAATTGGAGCACACAGTAGAAACCCACGAGGTCACACGGAGAACATGCAAACTCCACATAGGCAGTATCTGAGGTCGTGATTGAACCTGAGTCAATGGAGCGGTCAGACAGCAGCTCTGTAGCTGAGCTATCATGCCACCAGCTGGGAGCTTTATAAGCTTTC